>NC_087391.1:515000-1115000 GCF_963675165.1 Halichondria panicea
AATGTGGGTTGAGAAAGTTACCATTTGCTCCTGTAATAAATTACTTACCATCTCCAGTTGTAGAAAATACACACAGCAAAGCTTGCTCTTTACTGAAATCAATGTTCTCAAAGTCCTTAGAGTTCATAACTCTCGGCTGCCAAGAGAGCTCTTGATAACTCTCCTCATCTGCCTTGTCAAATAGTTTCCGAGCTATCTCCTCACTGAAGCCATACTCTGTGCCGTACAGGATGAGTATCTGTTTGCCAGGCTCCTCGTACTTGGTGCAGTACTTGCTCAGAGCATTGCTCTGTTGTGGACTAACCAGCTCCTCATCTGCAAAGATAAAAAAATAGCATTTGCAATTGAGAAACCTTACATGGAATTACACATTTACAATTACACACACACTTCACAATCTCCAACTCAAAAAATCCATGGGGGAGGGGGTGAATAAGTTTTTTAGAGGTCACCTTTTTGGAAGCTAGACTATATAGATATTGTGGCAAACCTGGTGTGTCTCTGATGAAATCTGATAGATCAGTGCCAGTCTCCTGGTCCAGGTTGAAGAAGAGCACCCATGTGCAGTATCCCACCAGCAGCACCACTACCCCGGCCGCTATCAGTCCAAACATCTCTAGCTAGCTAGCTTCTATACAACTCTCGATATCTCTCAGCTACTATAACGAGCCCCGCCCATGACCTGACCGACACATGTTACATTCACATGTGGTTTGGTAGGCAGCAAGTGAGGGGGTGTATGTACACAGTAGTGCCAGGGCAAAACAGGAAGTAAACAAATCAAATGCACAATGCAATCACAATGCAATCACTAATGAGTACATCATTATGGTTTTAAACTTATGTAGTATGAAACTGCTCCACAAAGCTAGCCAAGTTAGGAGTCTTCATATCCTGCAGAATAACCCGATAGCATCAACACCACATACACACAATGCATTACCTGCTGAGCTGGGTATCGCATACTCAGCTGGTCCAAATCAAGAATGGGCACCAATGATGGCCTGTGAAAAAAATGTAACTAACAAGTTAAAATAAGGCAGCACTGGATGTACCTCCCATGAGCACATTGGAAGGGCAGTTTGCACTTGGAGAGGGAGAAAATCAGTTCCTGGCATTCAGTCAGAGTTAGTGGATCACCGAATTTAATAGCACCTGTTCAAGCAATCAGATATTGCAAACTGCGATCATTAAAACACTTACCGTGACAAGCCTGTGAATTGAGAACATGAGTGATTGCTGCTGGAGTTGTTGAGGAGGCCCCACCAGTTTCTTGCAGTAGCTGCATTAATATAATTATTGATTGTGAGACGCAAGTTTTCAGAGAATGAACTTACTTCCAAATGTCCTGTAACCATGTCCTGTAATAAAAATTGTTTTTATATTATTTTGTAAAGCCAAATTCTGTACAACACAACTCCTACCATCACAATAATTTATAGCACACCCTAAATTGAGAAATGTGTCATTCCAATGCACAACTATGACCCCTCACTCATCCTATACCCCACTCCTCTATTGACCTAAACAGCTATGTGTGTACCAGCTATGTGTGAACATGTGGCCCTAGCTCACCTGTAGAATGCTAAGATCCACAGCTGGCCTGCCTCTATTCCCTCCGGATGTGTCTCTCCTCACAAACACAGAGGGCAGAGAAGAGACCACCAGTCCGCCCTTGCTGTCCACAGCTGTACTCACTCCTATAGCAACACAAGCAGCTCTCTCTTAATGTAGCCACATTTTTATTAAAGGGAAAAACGTTACTGAATAAATGTTATAAATGTGTGAATACCTACTTTTCAAAAACGTTATAAAACGTTATAATTGCATGAATATAGTCTACAACTAGAAGCTAAACAGTGTTTTAAATGACCTGAACTAGTCCAAATTAATATGTACCAATAAAAACTACAAAAGTACATTGTTATGTTAGTTGATAGTGTTATGAGCAACTCGTCGACTGAACACATCCTCCACAACACTTTGACAATAATATGAATATGCTTCATCTCTCACTCTGTTCTTATACCAGGCAGCCACAATACAGTACAGTATGAAACCAATCAAACCCACGACAAAAGCAAAAGAACTCTGTATTACAGGAGAGTAAGCTTTATCACGGAATCTGGCACTGTAGTGTAGCATATCAAACATTGCTTGTCCAATCCCCAACGCTGCAAAGCATAATAGTGCCGTGTAGCCACATAACAGTCCACGCATATGGTAGGGAGACTGAGCACAGGAAAACTCGAAAACTTTAGTTAACAAAAACTGCAGCATAAAGCCACACGAAACACACCATATTACATTCAACCAATTGTATACGTTAGAAACCTGGTGAAAGACAGCAACTACATTTAATATCAAGCTTCCAACCTGGACCAACAAAACAATAAACGAAGCAATTCCAATGCATTTCTGAATGCTAGGTAGCTTATCACGGAAAAGTGGGAACAACACGAATTCCTTGAGTACTGTTGCTATCAGAACCCAGACAAGTGGATGAAAAAAGAAGTTATACACCAGTTGAGCAGTACAAACACTGAGTCCATCAATAGGCACCTGGTGAACGGGTTGCCATCCTAAAACAACAAAAAATACTGGCAAAAGGAATATTATAATCTTGAAGAATGTTTTGACATCTTCCACCTCTTCAGTAGTAAACGGTCCACCATACCTCGACTTTCCCAGGTCCATTCTTGAAGGTACGTCTTCCTCCCAGTATGTGAGAGCACTGCGATTGAGGGGAGCCTTGTGCTTGGCAGCAAACTTGAGAACTTGGTAGATGGTTTTCAGAGACTGAGGACAATTGGGCTCAATAATTAGCCATTTTGGAGCGAGGAGAAACAATGAACAGCAGACTAAGGCCATACAAGCCACAGGAAAAACACTAAGAAACTGTACACTCCAGCCATGGTCACTTCCGTTTACAGCACAAAACGTATGGGCAGAAAATAATGTATTGGAAACAAAAAACCCTACAAACTGTGAAAAAATGAACCAGGCAATAAAAGACGAAACATTAGCTGCTGACGATTCAGGCATCTGATCCAAACCCAACTGCAAAGCTGTTACAAAACAAGCCAATGAGCCAACTACAAATAGAGCATAGACAACAGGGTTGACTCCACCACTAACGATTAGAGGAATCACACTGGACCAATTATTACCACTTGCATGTTCCAGAATCAAACTGCTAGCACATGCCATCACAGTAGCTATGAACGAAAGTACAGATCCAGCTTTAAAAACTTTGAAATTTCCATAACGAGCATCAGCAAGCCATCCTGAAAATGGGGCAGAGAAAATACACAAGCCAACCGCTAGAATTGGAATATACGTGTAGCCTCTGATACTTCTGGATAGTGGGGCGTACATTTTGATGAGAGACCCGTAGGTGGCATTGAGCAGAGCCACCCAGACGAGTACTAGGAACGCTCCTCTTGAGTAGAAATACCTCAGTCTATAATTCATACTGTATAGCTCTAGCATTCACGATAAGATAAAATTAATGTTGGATCATACTAAAACAGAATATGATTTCACTAAGGCTGCCTAGTCTATTCACACACAAATCACAATGTACTATTAAAACAAACAGTATTATGATATGCACCCATACTATCAATAACAAAACCTGTAGAAAATTACGCAAAAAATATATAAGTTTACACAGCCATATGGTTATAGTGCTTCACGTATGTACTTGCTGAGCATGTGAGAGGTATCTATCGTAGACCTCCTCCACGACTCTGTGTACATCATAGTTCTCTTCTCTCACTCTCCTCTTGTACCAGGTAGCCAGGAGGCAGTGGAGTACAAACCCAACCAGACTCAGTGCAGTGAAGACTGACTTCTCAGTAATTTGGCAGTATGGTCCAACACAGGCTTCCAAACAAATGTTAATTATTACCCCAACAGACATTGACATTAAGTAAAGCAGCAATACATAGCCAAGCAGTAGGCCACGCATCTTGTAGGGGGATTGAGCACAGACAAATTCTAAAATAGTAGTCAATAAAAATACAACAATGCACGAAAAGATAACAGAATATGCTATGTCCGACCATGGTGAAAGATTCAGAGAGCATGAGGAAATAGCAGTAGCCAATACCAACTCAACGGAATTTAGAATGAATATAAGAAACGAAATAATTCCAATACGCTTCAGTATACTAGGCAACCGGTTTCGAATCAAAGGATAGATAGCAAATTCATACACTAATGTCACAATGATAATGACCCATGTTGGACAGTAAGTAACAGAGTACATAAGTCCAGCCTCACAAACGGTAGTAAAGCCGTCCAAACTTTGCGTGTACACTTCTGGGGAAAGTGAGCATGAAATTATGAAAATGGGTAAAGAGAATATCAGAATCTTGAAGAATGTCTTGACATCTTCCACCTCTTCAGTAGTAAATGGTCCACCATACCTCGACTTTCCCAGGTCCATTCTTGAAGGTACGTCTTCCTCCCAGTATGTGAGAGCACTGCGATTGAGGGGAGCCTTGTGCTTGGCAGCAAACTTGAGAACTTGGTAGACGATTTTCAGAGACTGAGGACAATTGGGCTCAATAATTAGCCATTTTGGAGTGAGGAGAAACAATGAACAACAAATTACAGACATGGCAATCACAGGAACTAGGCTGAATACTTGTGTCCAAAAAATTTCAGGTTGCATGTGGCTACGGATAAAGCAAGAGAAAACACTAAAGCCTGTGTCCAATGTCCAGGTCCCAAGAGCCAATGAGAACACAAACCAGGCAATGAAACTTGAGATATTAGCTGAAGAAGCATCAGGCATTTGATCCAATCCAAGCTGCAGAGCAGTCACTAAACAAGCTATTCCTCCCACAAACCCAACGATGTACACGACAGGACTTATTCCACCACTGACTACACAAGAGACAATACTGTGTGGAGGCACATTCAACAAAATCAAGACACAGATGCAGCCTACTACGGTAGCTAAGAAAAACAAAGAGGCTCCAACTCTAAACACTCTATAGTTACCACAGCGAGCATCTGCAATCCAACCAACAATGGGGGCACATATGAGGAACGGCACAACTGGAACCAACGCAAGCTCAGAATATGCTCCAGTATCATCTTGGAAAAGTATTATGAATATTACAAAACACAAGTAGGCAGAAGTGAGGGTCATCAGAGACATCCAAAAGAGAACGAGAAATGCTCCCTTTGAGTAGAAACATCTAATCTTGTACGAAATAGAGCACCACTTTCGCCTATTGATATCATTCGAGTTATCTACAAGAGCAGCCATCTCTGTCTGCATGTGCTGGCTAAATGTCACAAGCCTATAATTATGTGTACAGCAGTCTTATCTTACATATAATTATTCAGGTGAATTGTTCATGTATACTTTCAGTGTCTAAATACTGTAAACAGTTGTCTAACTAAATGCAGCTGTTCACAATCACACCAGGTACACCATTAGTTTTGATTAACCTCAATCTTACATGTGGTTTGAACAAAAAAATAAAATTGATGTATACAGCGTATGTAAACAATTAATGAAGCCATGCACTAGTTCACACGGTTGGTCTCTGTGTGAGGTATCTATCGTAGACCTCCTCCACGACTCTGTGTACATCATAGTTCTCTTCTCTCACTCTCCTCTTGTACCAGGTAGCCAAGAGGCAGTGGATTACAAACCCAACCAGACTCAGAGCAGTGAAGACTGACTTCTCAGTAATTTGGCAGTATGGTCCAACACTCAAACAAATGTTAATTATTACCCCAACAGACATTGACATTAAGTAAAGCAGCAATACATAGCCAAGCAGTAGGCCACGCATCTTGTAAGGGGATTGAGCACAGACAAATTCTAAAATGGTAGTCAATAAAAATACAACAATGCACGAAAAGATAACAGAATATGCTATGTCCGACCATGGTGAAAGATTCAGAGAGCATGAGGAAATAGCAGTAGCCAATACCAACTCAACGGAATTTAGAATGAATATAAGAAACGAAATAATCCCAATACGCTTCAGTATACTAGGCAACCGATTTCGAAGCAAAGGATAGATAGCAAATTCATACACAAATGTCATAATAATAATGACCCACGCTGGACTGTAAGTAACCATAAGCACAAGATCAGCCTCAAAACGGGTAGTAAAGCCATGCAACCTTTCCATGTAAACTTTTGGTGAAAGTGAGCATGAAATTATAAAGATAGGTAAAGACATTATCAGGATCTTAAAGAATGTCTTGACATCTTCCACCTCTTCAGTAGTAAACGGTCCACCATACCTCGACTTTCCCAGATCCATTCTTGAAGGTACGTCTTCCTCCCAATATGTGAGAGCACTGCGATTGAGGGGAGCCTTGTGCTTGGCAGCAAACTTGAGAACTTGGTAGATGGTTTTGATGGATTGAGGACAATTGGGCTCAATAGTCATCCATTTTGGAGCGAGGAGAAACAATGAACAACAAATTACAGACATGGCAATCACTGGAACTAGGCTGAATACTTGTGTCCAAAAAATTTCAGGTTGCATGTGGCTACGGATGAAGCAAGCGAAAGCCCTAAAGCCTGTGTCCAATGTCCAGGCCCCGAGAGCTATTGAGAACACAAACCAGGCAATGAAACTTGTGATATTAGCTGAAGAAGCATCAGGCATTTGATCCAATCCAAGCTGAAGAGCAGTCACTAAACAAGCTATTCCTCCCACAAACCCAACGATGTACACAATTGGACTTATTCCATCACTGACTAAACGTGACACAATACCGTGTGGAGGCATATCGAATTTCACCAAAATCAATACACAGATGGAACCTACTACAGTAGCCGAAAAAAGCAGACTAGCTCCAACTCTAAACACTCTATAGTTACCACAGCGAGCATCTGCAATCCAACCAACAATGGGGGCACACATGAGGAATGGCACAGCTGGAACCAACGCAACCTTAGAATATATTCTAGCATAGTCAATTCCTTGGAAAAGTATTAAATAACACAAGTAGGCAAAAACGAGGCTGATCAGAGACATCCAAAAGAGAACGAGAAATGCTCCCTTTGAGTAGAAACATCTGATCTTGTACGAAATAGAGCACCACTTTTGCCTATTGATATTATTTGAGCTATCAACAAGAGCGGCCATCTCTCTCCTATATAAATTAATTTCACAAGCCTTTTTATACTCCGGTGAATTGTGCACGTGTATATACTTTCAGTATATCTAAATACTATAGTCGAACTATACATGCATATGCAGCTGTTCACAATCACACCAGGTAAACACAATAATTTGATTTAACCCTACATCTTTTTTTTACAAGGGTTGAAAAGACACAAAACTAGACTGAAAAAAGAAAATGCCAAGATAATATACATTCCTTATTACACACAGTATGTGCATGCATGCATGCAAACAATAATAATGAAGCCATCATGCCTGCACTAGTTCACAGGGTTGGTCTCTGTGAGAGGTATCTATCGTAGACCTCCTCCACGACTCTGTGTACATCATAGTCCTCTTCTCTCACTCTCCTCTTGTACCAGGTAGCCAGGAGGCAGTGGAGTACAAACCCAACCAGACTCAGAGCAGTAAAGACAGACTTCTCAAAAATGTGGCAGTACGGTCCAACACACACAGAGTTAAAAATATACATCAGTATTGTACCAACATACATCGATATGATATAAAGCAGAATTGTATATCCAAGCAGTAGGCCACGCATCTTGTAGGGGGATTGAGCACATATAAACTCTAGAATGCTAGTCAATAAGAACATAAATATTGATGAAAAGATAACAAAATATGCTATGTTTGACCATGGTGAAAGGTCCAGAGAGTATGAGAAAATAGCAGTAGCCAATACCAACTTAACGGAACTTACAATGAAGATGACAGATGAAATAATCCCAATACGTTTCAGTATACTAGGCAACCGATTTCGAAGCAAAGGATAGATACAAAATTCATACACTAATGTCACAATGATAATGACCCATGTTGGACTGTAGGTGACAGCAAAGATAAAACCAGCCTCACAATTGGCAAAGCCATCCAAACTTTGCATGTACACTTCTGGGGAAAGTGAGCACGAAATTATGAAAATGGGTACAGAGATTATCAGAATCTTGAAGAATGTTTTGACATCTTCCACCTCTTCAGTAGTAAACGGTCCACCATACCTCGACTTTCCCAGGTCCATTCTTGAAGGAATGTCTTCCTCCCAGTATGTGAGAGCACTGCGATTGAGGGGAGCCTTGTGCTTGGCAGCAAACTTGAGAACTTGGTAGATGGTTTTCAGAGACTGAGGACAATTGGGCTCAATAATCATCCATTTTGGAGTGAGGAGAAACAATGAACAACAAAGTACAGACATGGCAATCACTGGAACCAGGCTGAATACATGTGCACAAAGGCCATGGATGCAAGAGAAAACCCTACAGCCTGTGTCAAATATCCATGCCCCAAAAGCCAGGGAGAACACAAACCAGGAAATGAAACTAGTGATATTAGCTGAAGAAGCATCAGGCATTTGATCCAATCCAAGCTGCAGAGCAGTCACTAAACAAGCTGTTCCCCCCACAAACCCAACAATGTACATAATCGGACTTATTCCACCACTGACTACACGAGAGACAATACTGTGTGGAGGCACATTAAACAAAATCAATACACAAATGCAGCATATTACGGTAGCTAAGAAGAGCAGAGAGGCTCCAACTCTAAACACTCTATAGTTACCACAGCGAGCATCTGCAATCCAACCAACAATGGGGGCACGCATGAGGAACGGCACAACTGGAACCAATGCAAGCTCAGAATATGCGTCTATTCCTCGGAAAAGTATTACAAATAATTACAAATATTACAAAAAACAAGTATGACAAAACGAGGCTGATCAGACATATCCAAAAGAGAACGAGAAATGCTCCCTTTGAGTAGAAACATCTGATCTTGTACGAAATAGAGCACCACTTTCGCCTATTAATATCATTCGAGCTATCTACAAGAGCAGCCATCTCTATCTTACATAAATTATGGTGCTAAACTTCACAAGCCTATATACATATGAACTTATTTTATTTACTATTTAGGTGAATTGCATACATGTGTACTTTCAGTATCTAAACTACTGTAAATAGTTGCAATCAAACCAGGTACACATTAATTTTGATCTAACCATAGATTTTTGAAAATACATTACAGAAAACAGAAGTTAGAAAAGGGTTGACTGCATGCATGTCAACTGAAGTAATTATGTGCTACTAGAAATTATAACAGCTTGCAACATGCAGACAGAGTTCTCATGGTTATACAACGTATAATTTATGTACACGATTGGACTTATTCCACCACTGACTACACGTGACACAATACTGTGTGGAGGCACATTCAACAAAATCAATACACAGATGCAACCCACTACGGTAGCTAAGAAAAACAGAGAGGCTCCAACTCTAAACACTCTATAGTTACCACAGCGAGCATCTGCAATCCAACCAACAATGGGGGTACACATGAGGAACGGCACAGCTAGAACCAATGCAAGCTCAAAATAATATTTTTGAGAATAGTCAATTCCGAAAAAAGTGTATTGTGAATAGTAAGCAGCACAAGCAGGAAAAAGTGAGGCTGTTCAAGGACATCCAAAAGAGAACGAGAAATGCTCCCTTTGAGTAGAAACATCTGATCTTGTACGAAATAGAGCACCACTTTCGCCTATTGATATCATCATTTGAGCTATCAACATGAGAAGCCATCTCTCTCCTATACATGTGATAACTTTCACAAGCCTATATATGGCATGAATTTATCTTTATATTCAGGTGAATTGTACCATAGATAGAGTAGATAAGGGATTGGAAACGGAAGTACCCTCGAAGTACCATCCGTGTATCTCCGCGGTTTTAACCGAGGCTTACTTTTTAACACGAGAGCTAAACATGAACACAAGCATGAAAAAGCGCTCTGTGTACCTCTAGCTACTTCACGACAATCGAGATTATATTTTCTTTGTTTCCAATTGATACCTACTATCAGGGGGCATGTGATTCAGTAATGGGGGTAGCTCTGAGATGTATGCTTTGGACACAATAAGTTTCCCGGGCTTTTGCGGGAGTTATGAGGAGATACACGGATGGTCCCAGAGCCACTATGTAGACTTCATTGTAAAACATCACGTGAATCACTTCCGTTTCCAATCCCTCTTCTACTCTATCTATGATTGTACATGTGTACTTTCAGTATCCAAACTATATACTGTAAATAGTTGTCTAATTACATGCAGCTGTTCACAATCACACCAGGTATATAAGCATAATTTTGATTAACATTTTAGGTCACATCTTACATGGGGTTGAAAGACACTAAACTATCACAAAAGAAGAAAAAATGATTCAAGTACACAACGCATGATATAATGTAAACAATTAATGAAGCCATGCACTAGTTCACACGGTTGGTCTCTGTGAGAGGTATCTATCGTAGACCTCCTCCACGACTCTGTGTACATCATAGTCCTCTTCTCTCACTCTCCTCTTGTACCAGGTAGCCAGGAGGCAGTGGAGCACAAACCCAACCAGACTCAGAGCAGTAAACAGTGACCTCTCAGTAATGAAGCAGTATGGTCCAACACATGCACACACCACTTTACAAATATATATCAGTATTACACCAACAAAGATCGAGATGATGTAAAGCAGCATTGTATAGCCAAGTAGTAGGCCACGCATTTTGTAGGGGGATTGAGCACATATAAATTCTAGAATGCTATTCAACAAGAACATAAATATTGATGAAAAGATAACAGAATATACTTTGTCCGACCATGGTGAAAGTTCCAGAGAGTATGAGAAAATAAAAATAGCCAATACCAACTTAACGGAATTTACAATGAAGATAAGAAACGAAATAATCCCAATACGCTTCAGTATACTAGGTAACCGATTTCGAATCAAAGGATAGATACAAAATTCATACACTAAGGTCACAATGATAATGACCCATGCTGGACTGTAGGTGACAGAGTACACAAGTCCAACCTCACAAACGGTAGCACAGAAGTCCAAGTAAATTTCTGGGGAAAGTGAGCATAAAATTATGAAGATAGGTAAAGAGATTATAAGAATCTTGAAGAATGTCTTGACATCTTCCACCTCTTCAGTAGTAAACGGTCCACCATACCTCGACTTTCCCAGGTCCATTCTTGAAGGAATGTCTTCCTCCCAGTATGTGAGAGCACTGCGATTGAGGGGAGCCTTGTGCTTGGCAGCAAACTTGAGAACTTGGTAGATAGTTTTCAGAGACTGAGGACAATTGGGCTCAATAATCAGCCATTTTGGAGCGAGGAGAAACAATGAACAACAAAGTACAGACATGGCAATCACTGGAATTAGGCTGAATACTTGTGATGTCAAAAAAGAAACATGGAGATTAAAAAGTCCAACACAACTAAAATTGAAACTTGTGTCCAATGTCCATGCCCCGAGAGCTATTGAGAACACAAACCAGGCAATGAAACTTGTGATATTAGCTGAAGAAGCATCAGGCATTTGATCCAATCCAAGCTGCAGAGCAGTCACTAAACAAGCTGTTCCTCCAACAAACCCAACGATGTACATAATTAGACTTATTCCATCACAGACTACACGTGAGACAATACTGTGTGGAGGCACATTAAATAAAATCAATACACAAATGCAACCTACTACGGTAGCCGAGAAAAACAGACAAGCTCCAACTCTAAATACTCTATAGTTACCATAGCGAGCATTTGCAAACCAACCAACAATAGGAGCAAGTAAAACTAAGAGGAAGGGCAAAGCTTGAACTAAAGCCAGCTCCGACGTAATATAATTTCTTCCTAGGGAAATTATTTTGATTAGCACAAAATACACATAGGTAAAAGTGAGGATGATCAGAGACATCCAAAAGAGAACGAGAAATGCTCCCTTTGAGTAGAAACATCTGATCTTGTATGAAATAGAGCACCACTTTCGCCTATTGGTGTCATCATTCGAGCTATCAACAAGAGCGGCCATCTCTGTTAATCTTATATATGATAATTCCACAAGCCTATAATTTATCTTTCTTATATACTCATACATGTGTATACTTTCAGTATCTAAAATACTCGTATAGCATAACATTTTTGAGGCACTTTCGCGCTATTTGGTCAAATGACGTCGTCTTCCTGTCTTCTGTTAAGTAAGTATTTCGTGGACCTAATTTTCGTGGAGGATTGCTAAATCATGAAACAGCGAAAATCAAGCCCTTTAAAAATGTCTCGCTATATATATGAGGAACAGCACAGCTAGAACGAATGCAAGCTCAAAATAATATTTTTGAGAATAGTCAATTCCTTGAAAAAGTATTGCGAATAGTAAGCAGCACAAGCAGGAAAAAGTAAGGCTGTTCAAGGACATCCAAAAGAGAACGAGAAATGCTCCCTTTGAGTAGAAACATCTGATCTTGTACGAAATAGAGCACCACTTTCGCCTATTGATATCATCATTCGAGCTGTCAACAAGAGCAGCCATCTCTATCCTATACATGCAATAACGTTACAAGCCTATATGGCATTTTACTTTTATTATATCCAGGTGAATTGTACATGTGTACTTTCAGTATCTAAACTATGTTGTTTAACTAAATGCAGCAGCTGTTCACAATCACACCAGGAATACACACATAATTTTATGTCACACATGAGACACTATAAATCACAGAAAAAATAAAAGAGCTATATGAGAAAAAATGATTCTACAACGTATGGTATATACTATTAATGAAGCCATGCACTAGTTCACACGGTTGGTCTCTGTGTGAGGTATCTATCGTAGACCTCCTCCACGACTCTGTGTACATCATAGTCCTCTTCTCTCACTCTCCTCTTGTACCAGGTAGCCAGGAGGCAGTGGAGCACAAACCCAACCAGACTCAGAGCAGTGAAGACTGACTTCTCAATAATGTGGCAGTACCGTCCAACACACACAGAGTTAAAAACATATATCAGTATTGTACCAACATATATCGAGATGATGTAAAGCACAATTGTATATCCAAGCAGTAGGCCACGCATTTTGTAGGGGGATTGAGCACATATAAATTCTAGAATGCTTGTCAATAAGAACACAAATATCGATGAAAAGAGAACAGTATATGCTATGTTTAACCATGGAGAAAGGTCCAGAAAGTATGAGAAAATAACAGTAGCCAATACCAACTTAACAGAATTTACAATGAAGACAAGAAACGAAATAATCCCAATACGCTTCAGTATACTAGGCAACCGGTTTCGAATCAAAGGATAGATAGCAAATTCATACACTAAGGCCACAATGATAATGACCCATGTCGGACTGTAAGTAACAGCAGATATAAGATCAGCTTCACAATTGGCAGGGTTATCCAAAAAGCTGTGCATGTAAATTTCTGGTGAAAGTGAGCATGAAATTATGAAAATGGGTAAAGAGATTATCAGAATCTTGAAGAATGTTTTAACATCTTCCACCTCTTCAGTAGTAAATGGTCCACCATATCTCGACTTTCCCAGGTCCATTCTTGAAGGAATGTCTTCCTCCCAGTATGTGAGAGCACTGCGATTGAGGGGAGCCTTGTGCTTGGCAGCAAACTTGAGAACTTGGTAGATGATTTTCAGAGACTGAGGACAATAATTAGGCTCAATAATCAGCCATTTTGGAGCGAGGAGAAACAATGAACAACAAAGTACAGACATGGCAATCACTGGAACTAGGCTGAATGCTTGTAACGTCAAAAGAGAAATAGGTGCAATAAAAAATCCAAAACAATTAAAACATTTGAAACTCGAGTCCAACATCCATTCTCCAAGAGCCAATGAGAACACAAACCAGGCAATGAAACTTGTGATATTAGCTGAAGAAGCATCAGGCATTTGATCCAATCCAAGCTGCAGAGCAGTCACTAAACAAGCTGTTATTCCAACAAACCCAACGATGTACGCAATTGGACTTATTCCACTACTGACTACACGAGATACAATACTGTGTTGAGTTACATTCAACGAAGTCAATACACAAATGCAGCATACTACGGTAGCTAAGAAAAACAGACAAGCTCCAACTCTAAACACTCTATAGTTACCACAGCGAGCATCTGCAATCCAACCAACAATGGGGGCAAACAGAACTAGAAGGAATGGCACAGCTGGAACTAAAGCCAGCTCAGAAGGTGTCATACTATAAACTATTCCTTGGAAAATTATTTTGATTAGCACAAAATACACATGGGTAAAAGTGAGGGTCATCAGAGACATCCAAAAGAGAACAAGAAATGCTCCCTTTGAGTAGAAACATCTGATCTTGTACGAAATAGAGCACCACTTTCGCCTATTACTATCATACGAGTTATGTACACGAGCAGCCATCTCTGTCTGCCTGCATACACTAATTTCACAAGACTTGGCACTGAGCAAATGCAAAACAAGAAAACAAAAGCTCATCCCTATTCAGATGAAATGAGTCAGTGTACATGTATATATACTTTTGGTATGTCTAAACAGTTGTTACTAACTATATGCAGCTGTTCATAATCCACTGATACATGTACATGCATCCACAATACATATAATTATGCACATAAATTATAGATACATGTATACAGGTATCATCCGTTGTCCATACTAAAAGCTATAGCAATTTACATTTGTGAAGGAAAACAACCAAACATCTGTTGAAAACAATGACCTAGCTATATGTATGCGTATGTATGTATCATCCGTTGTCCATACTAAAAGCTATAGCAATTTACATTTGTGAAGGAAAACAACCAAGCATCTGTTGAAAACAATGACCTAGCTATATGTATGCGGTAACACAAGAATAGCCTCACAACTGTCTGGCAAATAAAATATTTACTAGTGACTACGGTAGCTAAGAAAAGCAGACAAGCTCCAACTCTAAAAATTCTATAGTTACTACATAGTGAGCATCTGTAATCCAACCAACAATGGGGCACAAATAACTATATAGGAGGAATGGCACATGCAGCTGGAACTAAAACCAGCACCGAAGATGTCATAATAATTATAATCTATTCCTCGGAAAATTATTTTGATTAGCACAATATTTGATTAGCACAATAGTTAAAGTGAGGATGATCAGAGACATCCAAAAGAGAACGAGAAATGCTCACTTTAAGCAGAATCATCTGATCTTGTACGAAATAGAGCACCACTTTCAATATCATTTGAGCTATCTACAAGAACAACCATCTCTGCATAATAATCTTACGATAATTCCACAAGCCTATACATCAGTATCTAAAATACTCGTATATAGCGCAATATTTGCACTTACATTTCGTGAAATGGCCTCTAAAAACATTTCGTTGAATAAATTTCGCGCTATTTGGTCAAATGAAGTTGTCTTCCTGTCTTCCGTTAGTTAAGTATTCTGTCGAAGATGGACGCCAGAAAGTCAAATGGCCCAGACAACATACTATACTAAAGGAAGGCGCGTCACAAAGCTGGTCCACTCACAAAACTTTTCAATCTCTCACTCCAACTGAGCAGGATCCCACGGACTGGAAGAGTGCAAATGTCACACCAATCTTTAAAGAAGTGGAGGATTGCTAAACCACGAAAACAGCAAATTCAAAAATGTCTCGCTGCTATACGGTAGTTGTCCAACTCTACAATGCAGCTGTTTACAATCACACAACGTAAGTATCATAATTATATACATCATATGTGGGTTTAAGACTATTATAGTTACTAAATATATATATATTAAGCGTATAACTATAGTGATACTTGTATGTAAACAATTAATGAAGCCATGCACTAGTTCATATGGTTGGTCTCTGTGAGAGGTATCTATCGTAGACCTCCTCCACGACTCTGTGTACATCATAGTCCTCTTCTCTCACTCTCCTCTTGTACCCGGTAGCCATGAGGCAGTGGAGTACAAACCCAACCAAACTCAGAGTAGTGAAGACTGACCTCTCAATAATGTGGCAGTATGGCCCAACACACGCAGAGTTACAAATATATATAACAATTTTACCAACATATATCGAGATGATGTAAAGCAGCATTGTATAGCCAAGTAGTAGGCCACGCATTTTGTAGGGGGATTGAGCACATATAAACTCTAGAACGGTAGTCAATAAGAACACAAATATGACTGAAAAGATAACAGAATATGCTATGTTTGACCATGGTGAAAGGTCCAGAGAGTATGAGGAAATAGCAGTAGAGTATGAGGAAATAGCAGTAGCCAATACCAACTTAACGGAATTTACGATAAATATGATAAATGAAATAATCCCAATACGCTTCAGTATACTCGGCAACCGATTTCGAATCAAAGGATAGATAGCAAATTCATGTACTAATGTCACAATGATAATGACCCATGCTGGACTGTAGGTAACAGAGTACTTAAGTCTAGCCTTACAAACGGTAGCATAGAAGTCCAGGTAAATATCTGGTGAAAGTGAGCATGAAATTATGAAGATAGGTATAAAGATTATCAGAATCTTGAAGAATGTCTTGACATCTTCCACCTCTTCAGTAGTAAACGGTCCACCATACCTCGACTTTCCCAGGTCCATTCTTGAAGGTACGTCTTCCTCCCAGTATGTGAGAGCACTGCGATTGAGGGGAGCCTTGTGCTTGGCTGCAAACTTGAGAACTTGGTAGATGGTTTTCAGAGACTGAGGACAATTGGGCTCAATGATCAGCCATTTTGGAGCAACGAGAAACAATGAACAACAAAGTACAGACATGGCAATCACTGGAATTAGGCTGAATACTTGTGATGTCAAAAAAGAAACGGAGATTAAAAAGTCCAATACAACTAAAATTGAAACTTGTGTTCAATATCCATACTCCAAGAGCTATTGAAAACACAAACCAGGCAATGAAACTTGTGATATTAGCTGAAGATGCATCAGGCATTTGATCCAATCCAAGCTGCAGAGCAGTCACTAAACAAGCTGTTAGTCCAACAAACCCAATGATGTACACGATTGGGCTTATTCCATCACTGACTACACGAGAGACATTACTGTGTGGAGGCACATTCAACAAAATCAATACACAAATGCAACCTACTACGGTAGTTAAGAAAAGCAGACTAGCTCCAACTCTAAACATTCTATAGTTACCACAGCGAGCATCCGCAATCCAACCAACAATGGGGGCAAATAAAACTGGAAGGAATGGCACAGCTGGAACTAAAGCTATCTCAAAAGGTGTCATACTAGATATTTCTTGGACATTTATTCTGAAGATTATCAAACACGAGTAAGTGGAAGTGAGGATGATCAGAGACATCCAAAAAAGAACGAGAAATGCTCCCTTTGAGTAGAAACATCTGATCTTGTACGAAATAGAGCACCACTTTCGCCTATTGATATTATTTGAGTTATCTACAAGAGCAGCCATCTCTGTCTGCATACACTAATCACACAAGCCTTGGCACTGAGCACATGAAAAACAAAAGCTCTATTCAGATGAAATGAGTCAGTGTATTTGGTATGCCTAAACAGTTGTTAATAACTATACGCAGCTGTTCATAATCCACCAGGTATATACATGTACATGCATAATTTTATGCATCCACAATATATACGTGTACATGTACAGTATGTACAATCCACATACATAATTATATACAGCCAGTAACAGGTATCGTCCGTTGTCTATACTAAAAGCTAGAGCAATTTACAATTTGTGAAGGGAAACAACCAAACATCTGTTGAAAACAATGATCTATATGTATGTGGTCCAACATGTCCTGCATTGAGGGGGGGGGGCGAGGGGGGTAATTCACCCCCCCTAGGATATGACAGATTCATTTGTACTGCTATAATTCTGATGACTTCGCCCCTCCTACATTTTTAATTAGCCCAATTCGCCCCCCCTGATCCAAATTCCTGGATGCAGCCCTGACATGTATCATGTACAGTAAATAAAGTTCCACGTAACCAAATCCTAGTATTGCATTGGCGAAAACGGGCCTTTGCGTGTAATTTAAACTGCAAAACATCAACTTTATTTTGGCTCCTACTGTGCATCCGCCCACCTATTTGGTCCAGGTGTTTCTTGAAGTGCTTTGCCATGCTTATCAGAGAGGGAGGGAGTGCCATTACCAGTGGTGGCTGGATCATAGACCTCTTCACACAACGAACACCCGTGGAGGAGTCCTCGTACAAATCTGTAGTGAACAAGTGAACAAGTGAGCAGATTAATCAGCCAAATTGACTCGTGTTTCAACAGCTAACTTTAGAGAGCCCATAACTGAAATTTAGAAGGTCCGTAAATGGCGATGTGTGGCTACAGTATTAGAGAGGTCTATCAGATGGCAATACGTTTATAGATTAAGGATTGGTGATACATGTAAGACAAAACCGATCTTTTGCAAGCTCTATTTGTACTGTATAGGCATAGTTTGTAGATCCTCTTAAGCATAGTGTACAAGATTGTTCTTACCGTCAAGTAGTGTTTCCAGCCTGACTCTCTCGTGGGCTGCATGCTGGTCAACCATCACTAGCAGGTTCTTCTTGCCTATCACAAACAGTGGCGGGGGGGGGGGGGGTTATGATATTTCTATGAGAGGTGGAGTCTTACCTCCATTTCTCTCTTTGCTCATTAAGCAAGCAATGAACTTGTTGTCGATTTGATTGAGTACCTGTAGCACATACACAGACACCATGTACACACATTACATAGGCACAACAGTCTCAATACTTACCACTAGATCATTAAACACATCTTTGGTGAAGGTGTACTTGTTTATCATATTGTGGACTCTAATTTGCCTCCTTGTGCCAGCACCGTAACCAATATCCAGCACATCCTAAGGATGTAGTGTGTAAGGGGAAAGGTTTCAACACAAACACACACGCAAGAAACTGTACATGTACACATTGTTAATATTTGGGAGATAACAAAAGTTGCAAATTTAATCAATAATTATGGTTCGAGGTCTCTTTTAGACGCCATAACTCGAGTTCCGTCAATCCAATTTCACCGCTTTTGTGGTTTTCTAAAAGCTTAGAAAAAGACCTTTCAAATGGTACTATTACTGTTCATATTTGGGAGATTTGGGAGATCAACTATTTCGACCCAATAACATGGATTATAGCCCATGGTCCAAAGGCAAAAAAAGCCAAATTAGGGCTCCAACAAAATTTTGGATTGAAACACATTATTTGAAAGGTCTCTTCCTAAGCTTTCAGAAAATAAAAAATTGGATCAATGATACTAAAGTTATGGCTACCGAAAGATGTTCAACTACACCCCCCCCCACACATATAAATCAATTAGTTTGGGTAACTACATGTACATGTACATATAACCTCACCTCTTGTCCTGGTTGAAAAGTTGGGTTTTTCCAATTCTTTAACAAAGCTTCAAAATTGGTTCTCCTTGTTTTTTTCTCTCCTCTACGTTCCATCTCTTTCCAATCCCTCCACTTTAAGTTGGGGCTTCTAGATCCTTCACTGGGGCTGTAGTTCATCGATACTTGGTGATGTGTTGAGGTAGTGACCATCAATCGCTGGGACTTGGGTCTGGGCATAAAGGAGTTGCAGTCATGTGATAAATGGGGAGATGGTCTCCTTTCAAACATGGCCTCTGATATGGCAGTAGTATCATTGGCTTCACTGTCAACTGTAGTAGATGAGGTCTTGGGACTCGAGTAAGAGCAGTTCCCACTGACAGAGTGTATATAAATCTTGCGGCCAGTCAAAGGGTCCAGTGTTTCCCTCCACAAGGGCTTAGTAGGCACAGTACTATCAAAGTCACTCAATAAAGGTTCTGAATCACAGTGTACGATATCTTCTCCTTGAGGTAACAGCGATATTTCACTTGACTCAATAGGTTTTGAATCCACACCAGGGTCCAGAGAAGCGGCACAGAGTACTGGTGAAAGGTGTTCTCTTTCAAAAGCCGATGATTGCAAAAACGAGCTGTGTTGTTCAAAGGTGGTTACTGACAGAGGACAAATGGATGGCTCCTCCCTGGGTGTGGAATGGTAAATTGGATGGTGGATTGAGGAACATCGAAACTGTTGGTGGCTATCCGTAGACATTTTGTCCATTACGAGATTAGATATCTTAGAGGAGACTGTGGATGAATGAAGTGGTGAGAATACAGTGGGCTTCAGAGAAGTGGGTAGAGTTTGACTTGAAGGAAAGTTCTTAGATAGTAAGCGAGAGAAGATACTTTTATTTCCAGAGTGCTCCGGAGATGGAGAGTTGTAGGAGACTAAAAATGATGAACTTTGTTGCAATACGGTAGGTTTAGTGATAATAGGGGAAGCTTTGTTATGATATGTGCTCAGTGAAAACGAAGTAGGAGTAGTAGTTGGTACAGAAGAGTGCTCGGAGTGTATAGTCGATATAGTGCATGTAGGAGTAGCCATACTTTGCAATGAAAGATGCTGTGTTTCTGATGCTGAATAGCTGTGACTGCCCAGATCCCTACCTATCTCAGAAAAAACTGGTTTCTCTTCATTTGAATTAGTTGACTGTGTAGTAGCATTGGAATGTTGGGATTTTGCACTCAATCCGAGTCCAATGTACAGACGATTTTCCTCCAGAAATTTGTTTGCAATAAATGTCAATAAGGTGATTAGTTCGTCCCAGTTTTTAAACTCCACGATAGTCTTAGCAGGCTCAAGGCAAATGTCATACTCTGATCTGGGGCATTCGATTAGGAGCACATACACTGGATGCTTGTCCAGAATTCTTGTGGGACTACTAAGAGTCTTTGTATACTTTGAAACCTTCAATTTTCCTTTTTGGGATTGCTTTTTTGTAAGCAGTGAATTGTTCAATACGCTGTTAACACAAGTATGTAATGGAGTCTTTTTCACAATGCGACGGTTGACATAAATAAATTGCAAACTGTTGTTGTGATGGGTCTCAGTCGATATAAAGCCAGATACAGTGTATTTTGTGCGGCTGAAGTTTACATTCTTCATTTTCCTCACTTTATTGCTGGAAAACAACAGACCAAAATTTGACAATACAGAGTTAGTTTTGTGCGTTTGCAAGATAAGAGAACCTGTGATATCATTTCTAACGGAGAAGGACACAGATGGATTAACAAGAGCAATGAACTCCACAGCTTTCTTGACCTGCTCTAGCTCAAATACTTCCACCATATTTTTCCTCCTGACCGGCATATTATAGAAAAAGTCAGACAAAGTTACAGTAGTTCCTACACTTGGTCTTTGAGTACTACAAAGTTTAATTTCAGCGATTTTGCCATTCAGAAACACTTTATTGTAGGTACTCTGTGAGAGATGGTGTCTGGACGAAATCTCAACCGTTCTTGATAGTTCAGTGATGCTTGCTATTGCTTCTCCTCTGTAGCCGAGGTGTTGCAGGTTATGGTCCAAGTCATGCAGAGTGTGGCATTTGCTTGTCACATAGCGGTCTCCCATTAATCCCAGGTCTGACTCACTGATCCCTCGACCATTATCAACAACCTGTGGTGGAATAGCAAAGTATACAACTGAAGCTACCATGGATACAATAGTAGGCTGGTTGCTGTATTAGTTTACATAAGCAATTAGTTGTAAAGTCAGCTGCTGTGTTTTTTCTACAAAGTGAAAGTGAAAGTGAAACGACTATTTACTTGCAGCTTGAACTTGCTGAAGTCCACCCTCACAGCTATGCAAGTGGCCCCTGCATCAATGCTGTTGTCCACTAGCTCAGTGACAGCCTGGGCCAGACATGTGATAGCTACCCCGGAACGTAGTCTCCCTCGCACACTCTCATGCAGACGAGACAGCGACATTCAACACTGCATGGAGTCAAGAGAAATAGTTACAATGTACTGAATGTGCAGTAGCAAATGTCTTGCAGAGTTGACACAAACTTTCAATCAAAAAATAATTAAAACTTACTTTGAGGAGCTGGAAATGTCTCACCCAGACTTCTTGTTGACTTCCATGACAACTCCCCCTTGGGCTCTTTGACGACCACGTGGTTTTGGTAAGGATCAACACAGTTAAAAATGAATTACAGGCACCAATACTAAATCAGGTAAAGGATCACTCGTCTAAATTGCTATTATTTATTTCCTGAAATTCATTTTTACGGTGTTGATCCTTACCAAAACTTTAAAAGACTGGCTGGATGATGGAGGAGCCTCAGGTTGTTGTGGTTGGATCTTGCAACATTGACCTCATCTGGTGAGTAAAGAACTAGATACAGCACACACACCCACTCATCCCTCACACCCTCACACCCCCTATCACACATACACCCTCACACCCCCTCGGCTCCCACACACACACTAGCTACACCACTCGACTGCCCAAACCCGGTGAGACGCTTCATGGCACAAAGTTTGAGAAGGGGTACGGTGGTAAGGGGGCCAACCAGTGTGTGATGGCAGCCAGGCTGGGAGCTCGCTGTGCAATGGTGGCCAAGGTGAGGTTAATGTGATAGAGTCATTCTCATTGTTGTGTAGACTCTCTAATCAATTTCCCTACACATGCTTAGTTATGTATGCAAGAAGTAGTTATGTACGCAATCTCATCCTTCCCAGAACACTGCATAGATATTGTAGGCATCACATGTAGCAATGATCACAATCCTGAGAATGCTATTACCATGAGAGGCCATTGCATTACTCTGTGTCATTAGTCAGTGTGACTCACTCCTCTGATTATGGAATAGCTCTGATGTGCTCTATGCTCAACCCACTGATCTCATGTATTGTATTGTGCTCACTGTAGCTTGGAGACGATGACTTTGGACACGGAACAGTGGAGAACTTCCGTACAAACAACGTGAATGTAAATAATTACTATTGAATAAGATACCCACGCATTTAAAAATGGTCCAATTTTGAATACATGTAGCTGAGAGAATGTGAGCTTATCAATGTGTGTACGTACATGTGCGTATGATTATGTTCAGGCCCAAATTTGCCAACACTCCAAAGGTCTTTAATTCTTAACAGTTTGTATGCTGCACTACCACAGGTGGATCATGTGATGCTTACTAAAGAAGCCTCCTCTGGAGTGGCAGCTATCACTGTCAACGAGGAAGGTGTGTGTGGGTTGACAGTTTAAATTAATGCTCTGACAAAATGTGGTGTCTATAATTACAATAAACTCTAATCTTCCCCACTACATGTATCCCACACTGTCTCCCACTGTTCCCCATTATCACTAAATTGCAGTGGTATTTCTTTCAACAAATACAATCATATAATTAGCTCACCTCCTCCCTCCCCCCTCCCCCAGGAGAGAACTGCATTGTGATAGTGAGTGGAGCTAACATGCTCTTGTGCCCTGGGGATGTAACCAAGGCTGATAGTCTCATTGCTCTAGCAACAGTGGTCGTATGCCAGCTGGAGGTCAACCCTCACACCACACTTACAGCACTCAAACTGGCAAAGAAACACGGTGGTATGTGTGTGTATGTAGCTGATAAGAATCTTTGTCAGAGCTAGAGAGATATTGACTTGGTTTTTCAAGTTCAACATACAGACTGTATAACAGATGTAACACACACACGATCTTTGCAGTATAGTGTACAGCTTATACGCTATATTCCCCTACAGTGACCACCATATTTAACACTGCCCCTGGACTCAGTGGACTGACTGAGGACTACTATAAACACACAGACATTCTGTGTCTAAATGAGAGCGAAGTAAGTAAGTCAAGTGTGCATAAGATTGTGATTGATTCCCCCCACACACACACACGCCCCCCACATAGGCAGAGACGCTACTTTAATCCCACCCCCCACACACCACACACACGCCCCCACCACAGGCAGAGACAATCCTTGACGTCCCTGTACCAGACCTGAGCGCTGGTGAAGCTGCCATGGAACGACTCCAAGCCCTCGGCTGTGGCTGTGTAGTACTGACCATGGGAGAGAGGGGGGTGCTCTACACACAGTGCCAGCAGGGGGTGTGGTCAAGGGTGGAGCATATAGAAGCCCACCGTGTGGAGGCCATCGACACTACTGTTAGTATACTGTCAATGCTCTATATATAGTCTAGCTGCACACGTCAGCCACATTAATTGAAGTTATGTAGTATTAAGGTGTTTCATAAGTGTTCATCTGTGCAGCCTTTTTGTGGTGATGTATAATTCCTAAACTAGAGCAGTAGGGATGATGTTGCACAGTGGTGTGGCTTATATGGGTTCAGTAGTTTAGTAGGTGTTCATCTGTGCAGCCTTTTTGTGGTGATGTATAATTCCTAAACTAGAGCAGTAGGGATGATGTTGCACAGTGGTGTGGCTTATATGGGTTCAGTAGTTTAGTAGTGTATTGAATTCTAACCCCCCCCCCTTCCCCCCCCTAGGGTGCTGGAGATGCGTTTGTGGGTGCGCTGGCCTACTACCTTGCTTGTTTGCCAGAGTTGAGTCTCGGTGAAATGTTGAGGAGAGCAGGAGTTATAGCCAGTCACACAGTCACGGCCAGGGGCACTCAATCCAGCTACCATGTCAACACATTGCCTAGGGAACTAATGCTGCCTTAAAACAGTCTATGTAACTGTGTCTAGATATCCGTTTACTAGTGTGTGCGCTTCGTATTTGTTCACTGTATACTTGGTTTTTGTGTGGGTACTAATATTGCATTAATTTAAACTTGCTTCTTTGTGTACAGGTTGACTAGTCTGACCACAAAGCTTTTATGTTCCCATGTCCAAATGTTTGACCTATTCAAGTGTTTTGCTTATATGGGTGACCACTAAAGGTTGGTGGCGATTCATCTCACTTCCTAGCTAATTGTAAATGTGAATAATGCACCTCTGTAACATGTTGGGCAAACAAAGACCATTTGTTCATGCCCACTGCCTCTGATTCTGAGCTCTTGTTACCCACTTCCTCTGATTCTGAGCTCTTGTTACCCACTTCCTCTGATTCTGAGCTCTTGTTACCCACTGCCTCTGATTCTGAGCTCTTGTTACCCACTGCCTCTGATTCTGAGCTCTTGTTACCCACTTCCTCTGATTCTGAGCTCTTGTTACCCACTTCCTCTGATTCTGAGCTCTTGTTACCCACTGCCTCTGATTCTGAGCTCTTGTTACCCACTGCCTCTGATTCTGAGCTCTTGTTACCCACTGCCTCTGATTCTGAGCTCTTGGGTATAATTCTATTTTAGGATACCATTGTAACTATGCATGCCGTAGAATGAATGAAATGATCATAAATTATTTTGACAGAATCGAACTCATAACACAGCATGGAGACTAAACTAGCCACTCCAGTCAGAAGACCTTTTAATTATATATACACCAATATTTCAGTATTTTGAATTGCTTTGATATTACATAGTGGCTTGGGTTGAATGCTTTGAGCAACCGTGAATACTGGAGATCTATAGCTAACCGTGAATTATGCTGCACTTCACTATATACCCCAATGCCAATCAACATAACATTACGATTCATTATTCATCTGATGGTCTGGCATCACGCCACAAAGGAAATGGTACAGTACATACAGTGAAGCTACTGTATGTAACAGACACAGTCTCAAATATTTCAAATAGATATAACATCAGATCGAAGCATTATTATTAATCATCGTGATAAAAATCATTGAAAATTGCACAATAAACAAACGAGTGCAAGTACACAAGATCAGTGGTGTGTGCTGAGGTTGAAGTGATGTATACAGTCATATTACTAACAGTTGAGGGAGGGGTGGCTTTGTGACATGTACACTTATTATAATGGAAATGAGCTTTTAATATAATACAGTGCTAACACAAACAAGTACTAAAAATACCTAACAGGCCTACCAGAGGTGCTAGGCATGCAGTGTTCATGTCTGGGTGAGCACAGGTGTAAAAGTATGGGCAGAAATATCAAGAGATACTGCAAAGCTGGGTGGTCTCTGTAGGGAGAAAGAAAGGGAACAATGACTTCAATTAAGAGCTGGAATGTTGTGTATATTGAATACTAAAGTTACATGCTGTATAAACATTGTTTCCATTAGTTGCACTTTGGTATGTACTAGAAACAGTTCATATTGTTTACTGTGGGAAGCCTTCCCTTGGATGCCACCCTCCTAGGCTAAGCCGCCCCAGCCTTCTCTTGGATGCCACCCTCCTAGGCTAAGCCGCCCCAGCCTTCTCTTGGATATGCTACCCTTCACTTGAAGCCCCCCCCCCTAGTCTAGGAAAAGGCTAACTGCAGTGAACACTTGTGTACAAACAAGAGTACATGTACAGTGCTTGTTTCCCAAAGGTGTACTTTATAAAACATACACATGATAAGACAGGCTAAGTGCAATCACTCAATGGCCTGTACAGTGAATTTCATTGAACCTATTTTGGCAGCACTGTATACTAAACAGGGGGCTGAGTAAGAGCTACACACCCACACCCACACCCACACACACACGTGCTCAGGACGACTCACCGCTATAGAATGTACTTTGGAGTTGTTTCTGAGCACTAGTGGCCGTCTAACCTGTTAGGGCGGTACACACAACATGACACGGTGGCTCACGACAAAGCATACAATCAGAAATGTCTCCGCAAGCACAAAGCAAGAAATTACCGAGAAATTGCTACAATAGCACTAGACGTATATACAGGCAATGCGTATCATACATATATTAACCAGATGGTGCCAATAGACAATAAGCACTTGCCATGACTAGTCTCTTTGAGTGTTGCATCTTGTTGAAGTCAAGCCGTGGTCTCTCAGCATAGCTACCTGACATCTGAGCAAAGTACTTCGGTTTTCTGTGTCCCACGGGTAATGCTTTGAGAGGTCTGTTGGCAAATAGCGGGTCAGTGCCCCAAGAAAGAGGTGACCCTTGCTTAAAGTCCTTTAACGAGGTTTTCATTACTGGTGAATAATGAAAGTGTGTGTGGCCTTCGAATGCTTCTTTGATCTCGTCATCGCTAGAGCTCGCACTGCTACTACTACCTGTGAGGGGGCGGGGCATTGCCATGGTTACTAGAAGGTTATACAATCCGTATATAATACTAAATATAGAGTATATTTAATCCTCAATGCATTGATTTCTTTGAAAATGCAACTAGATATATTTACACCCACGATTGTACAGATACCTGTGTGTAACGAGAACCTACTGTATGCATATGCTCACACTTGTATGGGTAAGAAACAGACACAACACACAACACGTTGCCAGTTGCCAGGGGACAGGCTGATATGAACATAGGGATGGATTCTTACAGTCTAATAAGTACACAATTAAACACGTACTTATAAGAGATGGATTACTGACTAGGGAGGGTATGAACTGGTATTCCATCAGCTAACTTGGTTAGGGCAGCAATTTGTGTGGATTGCTTACATTATTTTGTTGTGGTCATTGTTTTGGACGGTGCCTATGAAAGGTTGGCTACCCCAGTACATGTACAATAGATGGGAATTTAAGGATATCTAGCGACATTACATAACCGAGATGATGGATTCTGATCTGTCACAACATATCAAACTTTGATGATCTAGAGCAATTGGCCACCTTAAAATACTACTCACCTGTGGAATACTTGTATTGTCTGTAGGTTCTCTTCTCAGCTGATGAGACTCGCTCCATCTTCAGTTTATTACTGCCTAAATGCTTCTTGCGGATTACACTATGAACTGGATGAGCTGTGGAGTGTGTGGGTGTGTGTGTGTGTGTGTGTGTGTGTGTGTGTGTGAGTTCATGAGTACATATGCAGTGAAAGATTAAAGTACCATACGTACAAACACACACATACAAACACACACAGGGGGAGCCACCACACCATCAACACTGTCTCACAACATAGACTACCATGCCAAAAGCAACTTCTTACGCTGATCAAACACCATGAAACTAGCTATCATAACAAGTTAACCATGCAGCCCACAATGCTAACAGTGTAATGAAATGAACAAGTCTACCACATTGATTGTTGAGGAATGTGCAGATTACCGATTATCCCAGGCTCTATGACTAGCACATGATGTTAGGACATTATGTTGAGCAATCTCAGCAGAACAAAGACGATGCCTGGCCTACAATAATGATGTGCATGCAGTGCAGGCATGACTCTCATGAATAGACTAGCAGGGAAATCACTCTAACACCTCCAGCACATGAATCTCAGCGCACACACACACACACACACACACACACACACACACACACAAGTGCACGAAGAACACTTCTTTCATGGGATGTATGTTCTTAGCTAGACACAAAACACAATATCACCCACAGAGACAAAATAATATGTAGTTTACTTTGGGACGGATTACAGATAGGAGAGCCAAGAACACAGACAAAATGAATTTAGTTGTTAAACACATTGTAGATAATTTTATATCAGTTAGTATACATACAGGATAACACAGACAGATGTACAACAGATTAATATTGCACGTGCAGAATGAGCAAAGGGGGTCACCAAATGTGCAGAATGAGCAAAGGGGGTCACCAAATATACCGAGATACCAACAACAGTAAGCACTCCAACTAATTTGTGGGTATTATGGTAAACATGACATCAGGAAGTGTTTGGGAGCAAACACAGAGTCTGCCACCTGCTTAGTAACAAGAGCGTGGACACAAGGTTGACCATTGGACAAGCAAGCTGATTGGGATAAGATTGCTATTTGATACTGGCTGTATTAACCAACAGGGGAAGGACTTCAACTCTCAATATTTATGGAAGGTTAAACTAACACAGAGAGGGTAGTCTTTACCACAGCTTCAGTGGCAGTGGGGGAGAGGGGAGAGTGGGGGTTACAAGCAAACAAATGTAGCTTAGAGTGCAAAAGTACACTGAAATCATTCTTGTTTTCACAAGCCCACATAATTAGACCTACTAATAACACACACACACACAGTTGATGATTGCCTTCTACTTGGCTACATGTACACCAAAGTCAGAGCACATACAGACTGTCTGACAACCATACCCAGCACACACCACCCTGGGAACTATAGTTGCACCTCACAAACAAGGAGCTAACACTGTATTGAGTTAGTCTCAGGAATGTCACTTGTATACAGGCTCAACAGTATAATCATACATCCTATATAAGGTGGGCATGCCAGCCTAGAATGTACAGTGACGATATTGGTGCTGAATATCAAGTACCAGTGTTGTAGCTACACTGACGACAAAATACAGCCACAGTGCGTTCTACCATGGTCTAGACTAGCTGCTATTATCTGGCACTCAACAAATTTATAACGACTGTGTACTTTTAGTGTTAACGAGGTGGAAATAAGCAAATCAAATGTTGTTCAAAGACTTAAGCAAACAGCAACTCCATTTAATCTTCAAAGTAGGCTCAGTAACAGGTGCATTATACTTCATATTAGGCTAATTTGATTTTGTGTGTTGTCAGTAACTGTTGGTGGGAGTGTGCCTGCTGACGGGGCGATAACAACAGCAGAGGAATGCCATAGAGAGATCAGAGGCTGTCATATCACGCATAATAAAGCTATAAAGGCACTCAGTGAAGTCATTAAATTATCACACAACTCTATGCAAAGCAGCCGCTAGGTAGACGGATAATAGTCTAACCGTGAGATTCCTGGAAATGTTCAAAGGAAATGTTTTAGCAAGCTGACACAAAACACAGGGTCAGTGATAACACACACACAAACTAGAGCAGTCAGCAACAACATCTGCTGTTAATAATATCTGGGTTCTTCTGAATAGACCAGTAATTGGAGTTGTCACACTACAGTATTACCCAAAGCAGTACCACCATCTATCAGATTTCTAGTTAGGGGGTGAAGTGGTAATGATTGTTAAAATGTCAGAACAGGTGTCCAGAGCACACAACACTCTGTCTAAGCATACAGGTGTCCAGAGCACAACACTCTGTCTAAGCATGTTTAGACTACTAGCATCTAACCAACTGTGCAGCTACTAACAAACAAATCATGCATGAGCACAGCTACATAGCTAGGACGTGGTCTAATCTATACTTCTAAGATCAGTAGGGCCAAATTTTCTGGGATAACCAAAAAATGGGCTAATCAAAAAACTGACTCTTTATCACTCTTATTGTAGGCCTCCTGATAATGGCATTCCAGTCCCTTGAACCAAGAGAGAGAGGTCAAGCAGCATTATCTTGTTATTGCATGCACGGTGAGATCAATGATACACAATATATTGTTCACACTGCAGAATGCCTCTAAATGCAGTACACGAGGTTTTGGGAAGCTACAGATTACATATTGAGATCATAATGACAATTAAGAGACAAGGAAAAGAGGGAGAGAAGCACGGACACTTGTAAGCACTAGCACTTCTTTTGGTAACATTTCAGACCATTGCTACTAACTCTAGGCAGGCAGGGAATGGACACACACACACGCATATCTGTAGGTAATTAAGTGATTCCAAACACACGAGACTTGTCAATAAGTTAAACCTCATACACTCCCTTGAATCACACTCTAGCTATATACATGTAGCTATACACAAAAGGCAAACACACACTACGGAACAACAGTTCTGGTTGGTAATGTTTTATATTCTACTAAATTGTGGGCAGCAGACATCAGGGAATGTTTGAGAGCAAACATAAAGTGCTGTACAGCCATCTGCTATACACTGAGGTATGCACACTCACCTCTGGTTGTGCAGTCCTCTTCGCTCTCACTGTCGGATGAATCAGATGACGTATGGTCGCTGCATCGGCGAGGGAGGTCTTTGGTGAACAGTGGAGACGTGTGGGGGGTAGTAACTGTGGGAGGTGCCGTGGTGTGGTCTACTGTGGAACTGGGCGGGGCAGGCTGTGAGGGTGTGTGAGGTGTGGGGGAGGGGGAGATGTGTGATTTATTAGGAGTAGAGTGTAAATGTTTGTGGCTTGTACACATTAGACAAGGGACGTGAATATCAACTACTGACAGACAAAGTAACTAACTTCCTAACTCATCACCTTCTAGGGCACACACACACACTAGAAGCCTCTCTACACATGCACACACACACACACACACACACACACACACACACACACACACACACACACAGTAGCCTCTCTACACATGCACACACATGCACACACATGCACACACATGCACACACACATGCACACACACAGTAGCCTCTCTGTACATGCACACACATGCACACGCTAGGTGAGTGTGTGGTGAGAGGGTTGATATAGTGGCAACCAAGTATTCATTAGGTGGGTCTATCCGAGCACAAAACCAGATTGTGCATGCATTAATTTTATTGAAGCAGCACAAGAACGACACAATAAGGAACTAACAGTAGGGCAGTTTAGAAGAAAAGCAATCCTATGTAAACTTGCAAATTGACTACTTTACTTTTACTTAGACAAATATTAATTATTGGGTTGAAACTACAAAATGCATAGGTCAAGTAATTTACACATACACACATAGCTGCAAAGGCTCAAAATTTTCGCTAATAAAAGGAACTTATCGCGATACTTAATTTGCGTTACCCAACATACCACATGCAGAGAAGGCAGACTATTATAATGATATTCATGACCACTAGCAGGGCCTAAGCTCACAACAATGGGGTATATAGTAAAGGGAATGCAACATAAATTCGTCTCAATAGGCCTCCCTATATTGGGGAGATTTAGGACGCAAAAGATCGATTGTGTTTCATGTTTCTACTGAATCTACGCGGGCAACCACATGTACAAACTTAGCACCCACAAGATATGCAACAGTTGATTGGGGTTGTCATAATGGTGGGGAGTCTTTGTCCTCTGAAAAGAGCTCACAAAAATTGTACCGCAGCTCACAACCAAATACTTACATTTAATACACGTGCTCAGAGACACACACAAGCTCTCAAGACACACTGAACCTGCACCACACAGCTACTACTATATACACTGCATACATTGCTACACCCTCTCACCTTCACTTCATTCAGTGACTGCCTGCCAAACTTCTTTGAGAGTCTCTTTATGGACTGCATTTCAACTCTCCTCTCTTAGCTAGCTCAGGGGGACCTCAGATACGAAGTAAGACCTCTCCACGCTCTGCTAACTTGCTGGAAGACGTCTTGTAGCAGCTGCTGTCGATGTCAGAGTTATATGTACGTAGTGAGCTTCTTCCAAGGAGGCCTATATCTTGCTGTATGTGGAGTCAGGGGGGGGTTGTTGCTTGTGAGCAACGTTTGCTCTTAGGATAGGTTGGATATAAAGCTGTTGTAGTCTTAGAGAGATAGAGCAGTCACCGTGTCTACACGCAACATACACACAATGAGAGCAGCAGAAATAAACAGAGACGCCCTCCTCGCTGCCCAGCCCCTTTCATTACAGATTTTTAATGAGCATGCTCTGATACAAGCATGATTCAAGTCATACATGTACAAGCAAAACACCAACCACCATCTGCAGTCAGAGAGTAGGTAGAGCAATGTATAATTATGTTAAAATTAATGAATGCTAGCGTTAAAAATAATAAAAGGACATGATCGTAATACATACTTATTATTTTGGTCAAACTTAAGAAATAGGTCTACTAATCCCCAAAAACTGTTTCAGAAATTCGTAAGTTGAAAATGAAACAGCAACTTGTGGAACAGCTCGATAAAAATTTATCGAAATCCCTCTAAAAAGTCCTCTTCTCACACCAAGCGTTGTATACACATGCGACAAAGTAGCAGACACACTTCTGTACACAGGTGTCTCGGAGATCATGCCCTCCAGCTGCATGCGTCTCCGGGCAACATCGAATGGATAGGCCACACTCTGTGAGCAAGCACCCGCCAAACCACCCACACACAGGTTAGTAGGAATGTTCAGTACCATTGTTCCAGAGCCATCAAATGACTCTTTACTTGTGTACGGCTGTAACAGAGGGTTATCCAGAGCGAAAGATTTTAAGACTTCGTACGTGTAGAAAGCGGTCCCGGCGTATGGTATCATTCCGATAATGGTTGATGAAAAGCCTCGATACAGAGCTTTCAGCCCACCCTCTTGTTTTGGTATCAATGTCAGTGTGTTCCAAATCCCGTTGTACTTCTTCTGGTGTACTTGGTAGGCTAATCTCGCCCTCACCATGTCCAGGGGGTAAGTAAACAGCACAGCTGTCATCCCAGTCAGAGACCCGGACACTAACTTGCTTGTGTGTGTTTTCTGATTGAAGTAAGGCTTAAGTAGTTTCTTGTACTGCTCGTATGCAGCAAACTGGATAGCAGCATACGGAAATATTCGAACCATCATGGCACCATTACCCTTGTAGTAGCCGAGGATACCTTCCTGTTTATAAATGGCCAGAAAGCCAGAAAACACTCCATAGTTTTTGTAGTATTTGTTCTGAGCTTGTAGAAGAATCTTGAGTCTGTCTAAAGGAGCTGTGGACGATTTGGCACACATCCCGGCCGCTCCACCAGCTACGAAGGTCTTGAGAGCAAACATGGAGCGACTGACAGGACGTCTCTTGTCACTCTGTCCATTGAAATGGTGGCTGCTTGACGGACTCACTGTCTCTAGTTCTGGCATTGTGCTGTGTGTGTGTGTGTGTGTGTGTGTGTGTGTTGGTGGAAGACGATATACAATTAATACAGGAAGTAGGGGCAGGAAGGATACAGCTTTTCAGACTGTAAATGGGTCTAAAAATGACAGCTAGAGTTATATAATTGTAGCTACGCTCACTCACTTGATTAAAGAAATCTCCAAATGCTATCTCAACATGTTTAGGGCAGACACAACTAACTTTCCTCGTAGCTTTCTTTTTTCAATTTAATTGCTTAGTGATGAGTTGACAAAAGGTCGTCTCTGTCGAGTCAGCAATTCTAAGGTGAGAGTGCTGCAGGAATCGAGCCCCTCCCCCCTTTCTCAGCACCGCTCCTTCTTTGTTACCTCACTTGATCAATGGAAAAGAGACTGTAAACACACGTGGAAGTTATGGCAGCTTCTGCAGAGTCCTGGAGTGATTTGAGAACTCTGCTGGATAGTGGAGTGTCTTTGGAAGAAGCTCTAGGGCTGGAGCAACACATTAAAGGTAGAATCAACACTTGGAGAGGCTGCAGGAGCCTGTTCTAGCTTGCAAACTAGCTGAGCAGCTACCTAGGTACTAGTCTCGCGAGCAGACTTGTCCCTCCCTCCCACGTCTGCTCATGAGACTACCTAGGTACTAGGTACAGGTGGAGTTGAATAGTTATGTAACCTAATGGTTGTTGTTTGCAGGTACTTTGACTAATGCTAATTCTCGAGAACAGAACATGTCTGTACACAGTATTGGTAGCGTGGGAGAAGTGTTCAGATTCAAGCTACCGACTGCTAATGAAGTTGATCTGCTGGGTCTGCAGGAGACTGAGGAGCCTCTCACAGTACTACCACCTTTCCTTGATCTCAGGGAACTCCTAGAACCACTGTAAGCTATACATTTTATCATAGATTGAGTAGTTAACAGGGATTGGAAACGGGATGTGCGACAATGACTCCAACGTTGCCTCTTGAAACCATCCGTGTTACGGTTCAGAGTGCAATAGGCAGTGGGCGTTAACCTCCAGCAGCAACTAAAACCATGCTAAAACTCCTCTTCTCCAGCTTCTAAAAAAGGCACAACCCAGCCTATAAATCTCTAGTGTTCATCATTTGGAACCACATTAGTTGTGAATTTGTCCAAGTTTGAGTTTCAAGACGGCCCTACAACACTTTTGTGAGTTTTTATATGCTTTTTCTCCCTAGAACCAGAGTTTAAATAATCTTTAACCTAGAAGAAGTATATAGTAGTATTCCATTAGTGAGCCACAATGGTGTTGATTGAAAAACATGTGTTGCTGATTTCAAGTATCAACTACGCTAATTAATTTATGTGTTTATTTGTACCTCTATGCAGAGGTGAAGAGGTTATAATTTCACAATTTTTAGTTATAGGCCAAGCATAGGAATAGGTTCATCGTAATGTCTTATTTCTATGACCTGAATGCATTCATGTGAGAAGTTACACCTTGCTCAATTTAGTAGGTAAACGTTGAACATGTCGACCGTTTGTGTATGCAGATATGCCTTAAAGACCCAAATTCGAACATCATCAGGCAAATACAAGAAAGAAATAACTTCAGAAAGATTATGGGATCCCTATATAAGTTAAAAAGTCATAAAATGTGACAGGCTCTGGGAAAAAGGCCATATTGGAGCAGGCTACAATTGTTGAGATTTAAATACCAGATGATAGAGCAAAGAATTGCCTATGCATTGATATGCTTAGTTTGCACATACCTCTTTTCATGCCTGAGTTATGCGCATTGGAAACTCAAAGTTCTGAAATAGCGGTATTGAGAAACGCCCACTTAAAGATTGCTAAATTGGGAAAAGTAAGGTGGTGGCTGCTTAGTCAAAGCGCTTCGGTGGAACGCGTTGGATTCAGAGCATCAGATTTTACAGAGAAGTAGTATAAAGACTGTAGATAACTATAAGCTAAGAAAAATTATTTTGAGATTATACACTGCAGTCCATAAATCTGGCTATTACTCAATACCAATATCTGCTCCAATATGGCCTTTTTCCCAGAGCCTGTCACAAATAACAAAAAAGTTTTTTTCGTATATAGTTTTTGTTGTTTTTGTAACTTTTCCATACAAGCTTTATTTTTCACAAAAATGTCATAAATATCACAATAATAATGGCCAATAGACAGTTGATATTTCCAAATGGCCAACAGGCATAATAATATAATTTTGTCTTTATAGAGCCTATAGTGTCTTAGGTGAGATGCAGAGGAGAGTTTTGCTCAATCTGGCTGATGCTACAAGCTCTCCCCTACAGCATGTATGCAGGAACGATCACATTTGCTGCTCATCAGCCCTGTCTTCTGTCTTTTTGCTACTCATAGCCAGCCACCTTCGGTATAGCCTCGATTCAAGCCTGGTGGCCTGGTTTCGAGGCCTGATCATATATGTGACGTCAACCGTAACACGGATGGTTTCATCCTGTTCTATTGCGTTTCCAATCCCTCTCCCTCCTTAATCTATGATTTTATCAAGCATTAATATCAAAATCCATTGTAATATAGGATATTGTCGCTAATCAGTTTTCTGTTTCAGGTACATCCCAGAGCCAGAGAATGATTCTTCATCTTCGGATAAGGTACATCTAAGGGTACCAAAACAGAAACCACCTGGAGGCAGTATGCAAGGTCCCGTAGGCAGTTCTACTATAGAAGATAAGACACTATCTGTTAGCTCAGAGGTACGTAAACGATTAAGAGAAGAAAGTTCGTCTGCTAGGGAACTGTGTGCAAAGAAATCTAAAGATCACTCTTCTAGCCCAGAATTAATAGACTCTAGTGATAACAGTGTTATAGATTTAACACAAACTATAGATTTAACACAAACTTAGTTGTTTATGAAACATTCTCTCAGTTGTTTGTTATTTTAGTATTGTTGTCTTTCACTTTTCAATGTTTGTCTTTTTGGGAAATGTATATAGATCTAAGGGGATAAACTGAAACAGCACTTGAGTGAAACACTTGGCTGAAGAGCTATATAGGTGCTATATAGGTGAAGCTACTTTTCAAGCAGTTCCTCTACAAGTATCTATATCTGTATAGCCACTGTAGGTAGCTATGTCAGAGTTTGAGTATGAGAGTGAGATCTCTTCTTCTGAGCATGAGGCAGTGTACACTCATTTCAAGAGCATCAATAATGAGGACACCTCTGTTGAGCTTACTTGCACTATTGAAGACAGCACGGCTACACAAGATTCTATCAAAGTGTCGACAGGCTCCAAGTTCAAGTCTTGTGTCCTAAAATGCTGTGAAAACTTTGTACTGTTAGTACTGATTTTCATAATCTGGTCTGCTCTGTCTATACCATCTGTATTCTTCATTATTTCAATGGTTGGTTGCACTATGTTACATGTAGCTATCTAATCCAGTTCACCTCTTTTTTTGTAGGAAAATGGACTGAATGATACTGGGTCTCCACCTTTCACTAATACTTGCACGCCAACACCATACACTGGCACTGTTTGTGGGGACTATCTGAGGTCTTACCAGCGCTGCCTTCCAAACTCTGGGAGTGATGTGTATGTACCAGAATCTGTTGACCAGGATAGTAATGAAAATATACTGAGATCTTTGGATGGAATTAACTTAGGAACTATCGGAGCAACTCCTGAATGTGTTAGTGCTCTCAAACCCTTTGCCTGCTTGTATTATTTTGGGATGTGTAATGAAGTTACTAATAAAACACTTCGTCCAAGTTTTAAACAATGTCGTAAGCTCAAGAGTACTACTTGCGAAGGATTGGTGAGCAATGTTAAAAAATTAAATCTGGGATATCTACTCCCCAAGTGTCATGGTCTACCCGATTCTGGTCCCAGTGCCACTTGCGGTAATTTAATACTAAAAAATAATAATTCTGTTTTAGTCTCACTTCCTCCCCTTTACAGCCAATAACACTCCACTTGTACCAGTGAGAGCTACCAATCTCACCTGTAACACAGAATTTGGTTTCATCTTTAACTCAACGATTTCTAAGTGTGTTGCATCATGTGAGGGGTGGACTCCCTATTCTAATGTAGAGCTTCGTATTACCAATGTGGTTGTCATTATATCTGGTGCTGTGGCTATCCTCTCTGGTGCTATTCTTCTCATCCTTGCCTGTGTCAGATGCAAAAAAATGTAAGTGAATATCAATAAAAGCGATGAAAAACTCTCTCTCCCCCCCCCCCCCCCCCCCCCCTCCACAGATTCAGCTTCCCCTCTGTGTTCATTGTGTATCAGACGATTCCTACTATTATTCTTGGTGGCCTGGTTCTAATCGCTTTCGTGGGTCAACCGTACCTTTTTTGTACACCACAAAGCTCTGCTATTGACAGTATGAATCATCCCACCCCCTTCTGTACTGCAACAGGTAATCAACTATATAATATTATAGGTGTTGTAATTTCTATCTGTATGCAGGTGTGTGTCTCTACTACATCATGATGCAGCTGATCCTTCTATGGTTCTTTCATGTCATCACAATGTTTTGGGGTGTTTACTGGCCGATTCAAGCGAATATAGTACAAGCCTCTAGCAAGAGAATTGTGCTTCACATTATTGCAGTGTGCTTAGCCCTTGTCATGCCAGCCATTCCAGTCTGTATCATTCATTTCATGAGCTCACCAGGATTCACTGTGACAAGATTCCCGCCCATATTATGTGCTGCTGGCAATTTAAACTTAAACTTTTACACGTTCATGCTGCCCATTAGTGTCATCATTGCCTGTGGGTTGACTCTTCTAGTTCTGATATTCTGGAAACTGTTAAAGGTAACATGGGTGTTCATTGTTCATGTTATTGTGTATACTTTGTCCCCCTGCATGTTTGCATATCCAACACACCTTTAGTTTCATTGTATGTATAATAATTATTCATTCTTCTTATGCAGAAAAAGATTATACATTGTGTTCACAAAACAAGAATCGACACCAATTGGTGCTCCCACTCTAGGATCCTAATTGTATTCTGCTACTTTGTCATTTTTGGTCTTATTGTTCTCTCAACATTCACGGTTGCAATGATAAACTTTCGCTTCTTCGTAGTCGAAGTCGAACAGTACTTCCAATGTGAGGCAGGTGGAGTATCAGGATTGTTAGCTACTACCAATGGAACCTCGACTGTAACAAACTGTGAGGAGAAGAGAAAAGCTATTGAAAATCTTATCAACCCAGTCACGACTACAATTGCCTTGATTGTTCTTGGATTCTATCCAGCAATCAACCTGGTGTATGTAATGCATTGTAGAGAATTGAAAGACAGCTGTTCATGTTGCCAGCCTACGAGGGAAGTGGAGTATACCTACCGGAGGGAGAGCCCCTATTCTACTGTAAACATGAGCAGCAGTGTTGTCTCTTCTGTCAGGGGAGTGAGGCTGGACACTCATGGACTTTTGTAAAAACGAGTGTTGTATGTACACAATTATAATTATAGCTAATAATTTATGCTTGTGTACCATAATTGGTTATAATTATAATTATAATTATAACAGGAGTGCATTTATTATTGATTGTAGGAGTGATACACTCGGTCTATATAATAACGTGTACTGACTCTAAGCGTGTGATGCGATTGTGCGCATGCGCAGTACATTCACTAGCGTGTCACTTTGGCAACAATAATTTCCAGCTGTGTATAAAGAGGCCAGCACTGCGAGCTACTCTCAGTTGGAATCTAGTATTATATATACACTGGAACTAAGCTGCTTCATTGCTGCTTACTGATCAAGTCTTCTTATAGCTGCTAACTACCTGTTCAATATGGTGAAGAGACGTCCTCCTCTGAGTCTGAGGGTACAACACGCCCAGACTCGGTACAGATCCCACAAGAAACCCTCATGGCTGAGATCAATCTTGTGTTATGGCAAGAACGATGTTGTGGAGCCCGACCACATTGAAACGGGGCAAACTGGAGCACCATTGTCACCCCCAGTAAGTCAACACAAAATCACAATGAAAATTCCATGATTGATAACATTTTGTTGCAGGGTGAGACAACAGATACTCTTCAGCAAGAGACAACTCCAGAGAAAACCACAGAGACAATCCCAGAGACAATCCAAGACACAATTCCAGAGACAATCCCAAAGATAATCCCAACAACTTCTCAGTCTGTGCAAGACACTTCCTTCCAAAGGTTTACCATCTCCTGCAACAACGAAAAGGATTTGTTAACAAGAAATGACATCAGCAGTCAGAACCTAGAAGAAGAGACCCATCAATCATCTTCTCATGACACTTCTTCTCAAAGATCTACCGTCCCCTGCAACAACAAATATAGTTTGTGTGTGGGAGATGACCTCAATACTTTGAACAGGATGGAAGTGACCGATCAATCATCTTCTGCTGATATAACGTCCCCTGCAACAACAAAAATAATTTGTGGTGTGTGAGAGATGACGACCTCGAGACTTTAAACAACCCGGAGGAGGAATTGACTCAACAAACAATATCACAATCATCATCTGTGGAAACCATCCCATTTACCGTCCCCTGCAACAACAATAATTTGTGCAAGAGAGATGATCTCAACGGTTCAATCAGTCTGGAGAAGGTATCACAGTCATCTTCCAAGGAGCTTCCTTGGGCCTGGGTCTCCTTCAACTTCGTTCTATTAAAAAAAAATCGGCCTGGGACAGAGGCTAATGCAGGGCGAGACAATTGCTGTCTTGAATACTCCGGCCTGGGCCTTTGCCGATTTACAAGACAGCAACCACTTTGAAAGTGGCCGCAGCAAATGATTGCCAATTGTCTCAACCCAAAGACAAAAATCGAAAGAAGGAAACTCATTGATATAATAATGACTGTAGCATAGAGAACTGTTCTAAATTCAAAAAAAGCTCTATCATATATAACTTGTTCATACACAAAAGCAACAACAAATAATTGTAAAATAGAGAGGTTTACATTAATTTTGATCATCTCCAATATATTCAAGAATACATCTCGTGTGCTGCTCCCTTCTGCATACTTGTGCAGTGGGCCATCGGTACAAGTAGCTGGAGGGAGGTGAAGTTAATCAAAAATAAGTGAACATAATCTATGCTAAAGGTACATATCCCTTAAGTAAAACCCACAGGACCTAAGCTTAGTGAAAACACTGCTAGCCACACACATTTCAAGCTTTAGAATGATCCAACTCTACAAGAGCGGACATAATTGGAAAAAACGCCCGCTTATTATAACTTTGGCCCACATTCCAGAAAATAGACAATTTGGTCCGAAATAAATCAATGATTTAGAGCACACCTAGCTGAGATAACTCGGATGGAAATGAGGCTAGAGCACATCATGAAAAGAGCTACTAATAGGATGTTCACAACACAATTAAGTTGTGGATACAACTCGTACATGTAGCAAGGCATCCACTCACCTACGACTGACTTCTTGTCTCCGATGAAGGCACACACACAAAGAGACTCATTGGGCAAACTGAACTGGGCCAGGCCCCACTGAGAGTCTACGTACGGCCCCATGGTCATCCCCAGGAAACTAACTTGAGCCAAACTGTACATTAGGTGGAGGGGAGGGGTGTCGTATAAAGTGAGACAATAGCTATGCATGTCAGCAATTGTCCCATATAAGGTTTGAAAGTATAACAAGAGAGGAAGGCTATTATAGTGGAGTGAGGGTGGACGCTCACTGACTTTTGTATTTTATTTGTGTATGTACGTAGCCTCGATTCAAGGCTGATTAAAATATGTATTTTAATCGGCCTGGTCTCGAGGCTAGTATGTACAGCAGACTATGCGCGCATGCGCACAATGCGCACATAAAGCGTCTTCTGTCTGTTCACATTGGCAACAACAATTTGACGCTGTGTTATAAGCCAGCACTGCGAGCTACTCTCAGTTACACTGGAACTAACCTCACTTCATTGCTGCCAAGTCTTCTTGTAGCTGCTTAACTTTTCAATATGGTGAAAAGACGTCCTCCTCTGAGACTGAGGGTACAACATGCCCAGACTCGGTACAGGTCCCACAAGAAACCGTCATGGCTCAGATCAATCCTGTGTTATGACAACAACGATGTTGTGGAGCCCGACCACATTGAAACGGGGCAAACTGGAGCACCATTGTCACCCCCAGTAAGTCAACACAAAATCACAATAATGTAAATTCCATGATTGATAACATTTTGTTTCAGGGTGAGACAACTGCTGCCTTGCAGCAAGAGACAACTCCAGAGACAACTCCAGAGACAATCCCAGAGACAATCCCAGAGACAATCCCAGAGACAATTCCAGAGACAATCTCAGAGACAATCCCAGAGACAATCCCAAAAATAATCCCAACACCTTCTCAGCCTGTGCAAGACACTTCCTTCCAAAGGTTTAACGTGTCCTGTAACAACGAAAAGGATTTGTTAACGAGAAATAACATCAGCAGTCAGAACCTAGAAGAAGAGACCCATCAATCATCTTCTCATGACACTTCCTCTCAAGTATGTTCCGTCCCCTGCAACAACAAATATAATTTGTGTGTTGACCTCGAGACTTCGAACTGCCTTGCAGAGGAGTTGACCCATCAAGCATCTTCTCATGACACTTCCTCTCAAGTATGTTCCGTCCCCTGCAGCAACAAATATAATTTGCGTGTTGACCTCGAGACTTCGAACTGCCTTGCAGAGGAGTTGACCCATCAAGCATCTTCTCATGACACTTCCTCTCAAGTATGTTCCGTCCCCTGCAGCAACAAATATAATTTGCGTGTTGACCTCGAGACTTCGAACTGCCTTGCAGAGGAGTTGACCCATCAAGCATCTTCTCATGACACTTCCTCTCAAGTATGTTCCGTCCCCTGCAGCAACAAATATAATTTGTGTGTTGACCTCGAGACTTCGAACTGCCTTGCAGAGGAGTTAACCCATCACTCATCTTCTCATAACACATCCTCCAACAACAAATATAATTTGTGTGTGAGAGATGACGTCGAGAGTTTGAACTGCCTTGCAGAGGAGTTGACCGCATCTTCTTATGACACTTCTTCTGAAAGATCTACTGTCCCATGCAACAACAAATATAATTTGTGTGTGGGAGATGACCTGAACAGGATTGAAGTGACCCATCAATCATCTTCTGTGGAGACAATCCCACCCTGCAACAACAATAATTTGTGCGAGAGAGATGATCTCAACAGTTCAATTAGCCTGGAGAAGGTATCACAGTCATCTTCTAGGGAGCTTCCTTGGGCCTGGGCCTTTGCCGATTACAAGCCGAAAGTAGCCGCAGAAAAAGATTGCCAATTGCCTTCAAGTGGGTCACAATCCAAAGACAAGCAATCGAAGGGTATATTGAGGCGGTCTAAGGGCAAGCTGAGCTCATGGATCAAAAACTCAGTCAAAGCTCTCACGATCTCAAAAAAGAGAGAAAAATTGGTGGATCCTTGTGGAAAAATTGCCAAGGAAAAAGCAAAAATAGCAGAGCTCTACAAAAGTATCGATATTGCTCAAGAGGAGCTGAAAGACGTGCAAATATACAATGCACATCTAGAGTTGCGGACAAAAAATGGTTCCGATTTGACTCCTGACATCAATAAGTCATTGAAAAAAATGCAAAAGCTTAAGGAACAAATCCGAAAAAGTTACAATCAGGTCCGTGAACAAGAGAAAAAAGCAAAACAACTGTCCATTAAGACAGAGAGGACCATGGCAAGACGTGCTAAATTGTTGCATAATGAAACAAAAGACAGCAATTCAGACGAGAGTTTTGATGATGACATTCAACACGGGATCCCATACCAACCATCAATGCCAAGCACTGTCGCTACCACAGACCAGTCACCAGTTGAGATCGTGATGACGCCATACCAACAATCAAGGCCAAGCACTGTCGCTACCACAGACCAGTCACCAGTTGAGATCGTGATGACGCCATACCAACCATCAAGGCCAAGCACTGTCGCTACCACAGATCAGTCACCAGTTGAGATCGTGATGACGCCATACCAACCATCAAGGCCAAGCACTGTCGCTACCACAGACCAGACACCAGTTGAATGGAAACCAGTACATATACTGACGTTGTCTCAAACCAGAATAATCTATGTCTTAGAGGCAGAAGAATGCAACAGATACGTCTTGTTTTAACTCACTCAGCTGACTGAACCCCCCAAAAAAATTAATGTGTGTATGTGTATGTATAATGACTGTAGCGTAGAGAACTGTATGTTTTAGTTCTCTATATCGTATGTATAAAAATGATCATAAGATTGAACAAAATAACTGTGCAACAGAAAAGTTTACATCCCCAATGTTCAAGAATACATCATACGACTCTCGTGTGCTGTTCCCTTCTGTAGTGAATCCATACTTGTGCAGCGTGCCATCGGTACAGATAGCTGGAGGGAGGTGGGGTTAATCAGTTAATTTTTGAGTGAATATAACGCTAAAATGTACGTATCCTTTAAGTAAATTTACCACAGGACCTCCTAGCTTAGTTTAAAGCAATGCTAGCCACACTATGTATATACTATCAGTGTGAATCAGCTCTACAAGAGCGGTAGAGTATAAGTCCACGTTTTTCGACCCAAAAAATGGACAATTTCGGGCCCGAAAAAAATTGATCACTGATCTAAGCACACCATAATAATATTATTGTATAGCCTTTCAAAGAGCTCAAAAGTTTAGGTTCGCAATACTTTATAAATAATTATTTATGATCAAACTCATAGCTAGGCATCCACTCACCTACGACTGACTTCTTGTCTCTGATGAAGGCACACACACACAAGGAGACTCGTTAACTGGGACAGGCCCCACTGAGAGTCCACGTACATGGTCACCCCCACTTGAGCCAAACCATATATCTATGGCCAAACTACCAAGATAATTATTAGGTGGGGAGGGGGGGGGGGGGTATCGTATAAAGTGAAGTTATGCTAATGCATGCAACTGTCCCAACGCAACTAGTTTATGCGCGGTGCAGAATGGTTGTGAGTGATTGTGCGTGCGCATGTGCAATATCTACGCGTATAAAGTGAAGTTATGCTAATGCATGCAACTGTCCCAACGCAACTAGTTTATGCGCGCATGCGCAGAATGGTTGCGAGTGATTGTGCGCATGTGCAATATCTACGCGTCTATTTGTCTGTCACATTGGCAACAATAAGTTCACGCTGTGTAAGAATAGGCCAGCACTGCTCAGTTGGAATACTAACCTCGCTTAATTCAAGTGTAGCTGCTAAACTATTCGATATGTTGTCATCTGTGAGGAGACATCCTCCTCTAAGGGTACAATACGCCCAGACTCAGTGCAGATCCCAAGACAAGGAGAATAAGTTCTCAGGGCTCTTGTTGGATATCATGTGTTATGGCAAGATCGACGTTGTGGAGCCCGACCATATTGAAATGAGGCAAACTAGAGCACCATTGCCACCCCCAGTAAGTCTACACATAATCGCGATGTAAATTTCATGATTGACATTTTGATGCAGGGCGAAACAATTGCTGTCTTGAATACTCCGGCCTGGGCCTTTGCCGATTACAAGACAGCAACAACTTTGAAAGTGGCCGCAGCAAATGATTGCCAATTGTCTCAACCCAAAGACAAAAATCGAAAGAAGGAAACTCATTGATATAATAATGACTGTAGCACAGAGAACTGTTCTAAATTCAAAAAAAGCTCTATCATATATAACTTGTTCATACACAAAAGCAACAACAAATAATTGTACAAAATAGAGAGGTTTATATTAATTTTGATCATCTCCAGAATACATCTCGTGTGCTGCTCCCTTCTGCATACTTGTGCAGTGGGCCATCGGTACAAGTAGCTGGAGGGAGGTGAAGTTAATCAAAAATAGTGAACATAATCTATGCTAAAGGTACATATCCCTTAAGTAAAACCCACAGGACCTAAGCTTAGTGAAAACACTGCTAGCCACACATTTAAAGCTTCAGAATGATCCAACTCTACAAGAGCGGACATAATTGGAAAAAACGCCCGCTTATTATAACTTTGGCCCACGTTCCAGAAAATAGACAATTTGGTCCGAAATAAATCAATGATTTAGAGCACACCTAGCTGAGATAACTCGGATGGAAACGAGGCTAGAGCACATCATGAAAAGAGCTACTAATAGGATGTTCACAACACAATTAAGTTGTGGATACAACTCGTACATGTAGCAAGGCATCCATTCACCTACGACTGACTTCTTGTCTCCGATGAAGGCACACACACAAAGAGACTCATTGGGCAAACTGAACTGGGCCAGGCCCCACTGAGAGTCTACGTACGGCCCCATGGTCATCCCCAGGAAACTAACTTGAGCCAAACTGTACATTAGGTGGAGGGGAGGGGTGTCGTATAAAGTGAGACAATAGCTATGCATGTCAGCAATTGTCCCATATAAGGTTTGAAAGTATAACAAGAGAGGAAGGCTATTATAGTGGAGTGAGGGTGGACGCTCACTGACTTTTGTTGTATGTACATGTATGTACGTAGCCTCGATTCAAGGCCGATTAAAATAGGTATTTTAATCGGCCTGGTCTCGAGGCTAGTATGTACAGCAGACTATGCGCGCATGCGCACAATGCGCACATAAAGCGTCTTCTGTCTGTTCACATTGGCAACAACAATTTGACGCTGTGTTATAAGCCAGCACTGCGAGCTACTCTCAGTTACACTGGAACTAACCTCACTTCATTGCTGCCAAGTCTTCTTGTAGCTGCTTAACTTTTCAATATGGTGAAAAGACGTCCTCCTCTGAGACTGAGGGTACAACATGCCCAGACTCGGTACAGGTCCCACAAGAAACCGTCATGGCTCAGATCAATCCTGTGTTATGACAACAACGATGTTGTGGAGCCCGACCACATTGAAACGGGGCAAACTGGAGCACCATTGTCACCCCCAGTAAGTCAACACAAAATCACAATAATGTAAATTCCATGATTGATAACATTTTGTTTCAGGGTGAGACAACTGCTGCCTTGCAGCAAGAGACAACTCCAGAGACAACTCCAGAGACAATCCCAGAGACAACTCAAGAGACAATCCCAGAGACAATCCCAGAGACAATCCCAGAGACAATCCCAGAGACAATTCCAGAGACAATCTCAGAGACGATCCCAGAGACAATCCCAAAAATAAACCCAACAACTTCTCAGTCTGTGCAAGACACTTCCTTCCAAAGGTTTAACGTGTCCTGTAACAACGAAAAGGATTTGTTAACGAGAAATAACATTAGCAGTCAGAACCTAGAAGAAGAGACCCATCAATCATCTTCTCATGACACTTCCTCTCAAGTATGTTCCGTCCCCTGCAGCAACAAATATAATTTGTGTGTTGACCTCGAGACTTCGAACTGCCTTGCAGAGGAGTTGACCCATCAAGCATCTTCTCATGACACTTCCTCTCAAGTATGTTCCGTCCCCTGCAGCAACAAATATAATTTGCGTGTTGACCTCGAGACTTTGAACTGCCTTGCAGAGGAGTTGACCCATCAAGCATCTTCTCATGACACTTCCTCTCAAGTATGTTCCGTCCCCTGCAGCAACAAATATAATTTGTGTGTTGACCTCGAGACTTCGAACTGCCTTGCAGAGGAGTTAACCCATCAAGCATCTTCTCATGACACATCCTCCAACAACAAATATAATTTGTGTGTGAGAGATGACGTCGAGAGTTTGAACTGCCTTGCAGAGGAGTTGACCGCATCTTCTTATGACACTTCTTCTGAAAGATCTACCATCCCATGCAACAACAAATATAATTTGTGTGTGGGAGATGACCTGAACAGGATTGAAGTGACCCATCAATCATCTTCTGTGGAGACAATCCCACCCTGCAACAACAATAATTTGTGCGAGAGAGATGATCTCAACGGTTCAATCAGCCTGGAGAAGGTATCACAGTCATCTTCTAGGGAGCTTCCTTGGGCCTGGGCCTTTGCCGATTACAAGCCGAAAGTGGCCGCAGAAAAAGATTGCCAATTGCCTTCAAGTGGGTCACAATCCAAAGACAAGCAATCGAAGGGTATATTGAGGCGGTCTAAGGGCAAGCTGAGCTCATGGATCAAAAACTCAGTCAAAGCTCTCACGATCTCAAAAAAGAGAGAAAAATTGGTGGATCCTTGTGGAAAAATTGCCAAGGAAAAAGAAAAAATAGCAGAGCTCTACAAAAGTATCGATATTGCTCAAGAGGAGCTGAAAGACGTGCAAATATACAATGCGCATCTAGAGTTGCGGACAAAAAATGGTTCCGATTTGACTCCTGACATCAATAAGTCATTGAAAAAAATGCAAAAGCTTAAGGAACAAATCCGAAAAAGTTACAATCAGGTCCGTGAACAAGAGAAAAAAGCAAAACAACTGTCCATTAAGACAGAGAGGACCATGGCAAGACGTGCTAAATTGTTGCATAATGAAACAAAAGACAGCAATTCAGACGAGAGTTTTGATGATGACATTCAACACGGGATCCCATACCAACCATCAATGCCAAGCACTGTCGCTACCACAGACCAGTCACCAGTTGAGATTGTGATGATGCCATACCAACCATCAAGGCCAAGCACTGTCGCTACCACAGACCAGACACCAGTTGAATGGAAACCAGTACATATACTGACATTGTCTCAAACCAGAATAATCTATGTCTTAGAGGCAGAAGAATGCAACAGATACGTCTTGTTTTAACTCACTCAGCTGACTGAACCCCCCAAAAAAATTAATGTGTGTATGTGTATGTATAATGACTGTAGCGTAGAGAACTGTATGTTTTAGTTCTCTATATCGTGTGTATAAAAATGATCATAAGATTGAACAAAATAACTGTACAACAGAAAAGTTTACATCCCCAATGTTCAAGAATACATCATACGACTCTCGTGTGCTGTTCCCTTCTGTAGTGAATCCATACTTGTGCAGCGTGCCATCGGTACAGATAGCTGGAGGGAGGTGGGGTTAATCAGTTAATTTTTGAGTGAATATAACGCTAAAATGTACGTATCCTTTAAGTAAATTTACCACAGGACCTCCTAGCTTAGTTTAAAACAATGCTAGCCACACTATGTATATACTATCAGTGTGAACCAGCTCTACAAGAGCGGTAGAGTATAAGTCCACGTTTTTCGACCCAAAAAATGGACAATTTCGGGCCCGAAAAAAATTGATCACTGATCTAAGCACACCATAATAATATTATTGTATAGCCTTTCAAAGAGCTCAAAAGTTTAGGTTCGCAATACTTTATAAATAATTATTTATGATCAAACTCATAGCTAGGCATCCACTCACCTACGACTGACTTCTTGTCTCTGATGAAGGCACACACACACAAGGAGACTCGTTAACTGGGACAGGCCCCACTGAGAGTCCACGTACATGGTCACCCCCACTTGAGCCAAACCATATATCTATGGCCAAACTACCAAGATAATTATTAGGTGGGGAGGGGGGGGGGGTATCCTATAAAGTGAAGTTATGCTAAGGCATGCAACTGTCCCAACGCAACTAGTTTATGCGCGCATGCGCAGAATGGTTGTGCGTTTGTGCGCATGTGCAATATCTACGTGTCTATTTGTCTGTCACATTGGCAACAATAAGTTCACGCCGTGTAAGAATAGGCCAGCACTGCTCAGTTGGAATACTAACCTCGCTTAATTAATTCAAGTGTAGCTGCTAAACTATTTGATATGTTGTCATCTGTGAGGAGACATCCTCCTCTAAGGGTACAATACGCCCAGACTCAGTGCAGATCCCAAGACAAGGAGAATAAGTTCTCAGGGCTCTTGTTGGATATCATGTGTTATGGCAAGATCGACGTTGTGGAGCCCGACCATATTGAAATGAGGCAAACTAGAGCACCATTGCCACCCCCAGTAAGTCTACACATAATCGCGATGTAAATTTCATGATTGACATTTTGATGCAGGGCGAAACAATTGCTGTCTTGAATACTCCGGCCTGGGCCTTTGCCGATTACAAGACAGCAACAACTTTGAAAGTGGCCGCAGCAAATGATTGCCAATTGTCTCAACCCAAAGACAAAAATCGAAAGAAGGAAACTCATTGATATAATAATGACTGTAGCATAGAGAACTGTTCTAAATTCAAAAAAAGCTCTATCATATAATTATAACTTGTTCATACACAAAAGCAACAACAAATAATTGTACAAAATAGAGAGGTTTACATTAATTTTGATCATCTCCAGAATACATCTCGTGTGCTGCTCCCTTCTGCATACTTGTGCAGTGGGCCATCGGTACAAGTAGCTGGAGGGAGGTGAAGTTAATCAAAAATAAGTGAACATAATCTATGCTAAAGGTACATATCCCTTAAGTAAAACCCACAGGACCTAAGCTTAGTGAAAACACTGCTAGCCACACACATTTAAAGCTTCAGAATGATCCAACTCTACAAGAGCGGACATAATTGGAAAAACGCCCGCTTATTATAACTTTGGCCCACGTTTCAGAAAATAGACAATTTGGTCCGAAATAAATCAATGATTTAGAGCACACCTAGCTGAGATAACTCGGATGGAAACGAGGCTAGAGCACATCATGAAAAGAGCTACTAATAGGATGTTCACAACACAATTAAGTTGTGGATACAACTGGTACATGTAGCAAGGCATCCATTCACCTACGACTGACTTCTTGTCTCCGATGAAGGCACACACACAAAGAGACTCATTGGGCAAACTGAACTGGGCCAGGCCCCACTGAGAGTCTACGTACGGCCCCATGGTCATCCCCAGGAAACTAACTTGAGCCAAACTGTACATTAGGTGGAGGGGAGGGGTGTCGTATAAAGTGAGACAATAGCTATGCATGTCAGCAATTGTCCCATATAAGGTTTGAAAGTATAGATAGATAGATAGAAGATAGAACTTTTTATTTGGGCAGGAAATGCTGCATCCACAGTGTGGGTTTTAATGCAGGTCCTGTATACTATACAGACATGAACAAAAGACAAGAACGTAGAAAAATAATTGCTTAGTTGCAGTTAGAGAACAGTTTGTGTATAATGTTCTTGAACGCTGGTACTGTTTTTGTTTTCTTGAGTTCTTGAGGAAGCGCATTGTACTTGAGAGCTCCTTGAAAACTGAAACTTTTCCTGAGTAGCTCAGTGGATGGTCTTGGAAGGTGGAGATTATCTTGTCCATGAGTTGTTACTTGTGCTTGTCTGCTACTGTGTTCGGAGTTCTTTGTGAATAGTTCTTGCAAGTACTTAGGTGCTGTTTTAATTATGCTGCGGTGGACTTGTACCAGCATTAGCTCTTCTCGACGCTGTTCTAGAGTAGTCCATCCTAGCTCGCTACGCAGCGGAGAACTTGGAGTCCTAGGAGGCTTGCCCAGGATGACCCTCATGCCATAATTCTGGATGCTCTCAACTCTATCTTTGAGCTTGCTGCTACAGGCATGCCATACTACTGAGCAGTAGTCCAAGTGGGGGCGAACCAAGGCATTAAAGAGGAGTTTCCTTGTGTTGATGGGGATGCTTGGGCTTATTTTTCTGAGACAGGCAATTCCAGCTGATGCTTTTTTCTTTACACCGCTGATGTGTGAGTTCCATTTAAGGTCTCTGTCTACAGTGACTCCTAGGTATTTGATTGAGTCCGTCTCCTTAATGTATAACAAGAGAGGAAGGCTATTATAGTGGAGTGAGGGTGGACGCTCACTGACTTTTGTATTTTATTTGTATGTACGTGTATGTACGTAGCCTCGATTCAAGGCTGATTAAAATATGTATTTTAATCGGCCTGGTCTCGAGGCTAGTATGTACAGCAGACTATGCGCGCATGCGCACAATGCGCACATAAAGCGTCTTCTGTCTGTTCACATTGGCAACAACAATTTGACGCTGTGTTATAAGCCAGCACTGCGAGCTACTCTCAGTTACACTGGAACTAACCTCACTTCATTGCTGCCAAGTCTTCTTGTAGCTGCTTGACTTTTCAATATGGTGAAAAGACGTCCTCCTCTGAGACTGAGGGTACAACACGCCCAGACTCGGTACAGGTCCCACAAGAAACCGTCATGGCTCAGATCAATCCTGTGTTATGACAACAACGATGTTGTGGAGCCCGACCACATTGAAACGGGGCAAACTGGAGCACCATTGTCACCCCCAGTAAGTCAACACAAAATCACAATATTCCATGATTGATAACATTTTGTTTCAGGGTGAGACAACTGCTGCCTTGCAGCAAGAGACAACTCCAGAGACAACTCCAGAGACAATCCCAGAGACAATCCCAGAGACAATCCCAGAGACAATTCCAGAGACAATCTCAGAGACAATCCCAGAGACAATCCCAAAAATAATCCCAACAACTTCTCAGTCTGTGCAAGACACTTCCTTCCAAAGGTTTAACGTGTCCTGTAACAACGAAAAGGATTTGTTAACGAGAAATAACATCAGCAGTCAGAACCTAGAAGAAGAGACCCATCAATCATCTTCTCATGACACTTCCTCTCAAGTATGTTCCGTCCCCTGCAACAACAAATATAATTTGTGTGTTGACCTCGAGACTTCGAACTGCCTTGCAGAGGAGTTGACCCATCAAGCATCTTCTCATGACACTTCCTCTCAAGTATGTTCCGTCCCCTGCAGCAACAAATATAATTTGCGTGTTGACCTCGAGACTTCGAACTGCCTTGCAGAGGAGTTGACCCATCAAGCATCTTCTCATGACACTTCCTCTCAAGTATGTTCCGTCCCCTGCAGCAACAAATATAATTTGCGTGTTGACCTCGAGACTTCGAACTGCCTTGCAGAGGAGTTGACCCATCAAGCATCTTCTCATGACACTTCCTCTCAAGTATGTTCCGTCCCCTGCAGCAACAAATATAATTTGTGTGTTGACCTCGAGACTTCGAACTGCCTTGCAGAGGAGTTGACCCATCAAGCATCTTCTCATGACACTTCCTCTCAAGTATGTTCCGTCCCCTGCAGCAACAAATATAATTTGTGTGTTGACCTCGAGACTTCGAACTGCCTTGCAGAGGAGTTAACCCATCACTCATCTTCTCATGACACATCCTCCAACAACAAATATAATTTGTGTGTGAGAGATGACGTCGAGAGTTTGAACTGCCTTGCAGAGGAGTTGACCGCATCTTCTTATGACACTTCTTCTGAAAGATCTACCGTCCCATGCAACAACAAATATAATTTGTGTGTGGGAGATGACCTGAACAGGATTGAAGTGACCCATCAATCATCTTCTGTGGAGACAATCCCACCCTGCAACAACAATAATTTGTGCGAGAGAGATGATCTCAACGATTCAATCAGCCTGGAGAAGGTATCACAGTCATCTTCTAGGGAGCTTCCTTGGGCCTGGGCCTTTGCCGATTACAAGCCGAAAGTGGCCGCAGAAAAAGATTGCCAATTGCCTTCAAGTGGGTCACAATCCAAAGACAAGCAATCGAAGGGTATATTGAGGCGGTCTAAGGGCAAGCTGAGCTCATGGATCAAAAACTCAGTCAAAGCTATCACGATCTCAAAAAAGAGAGAAAAATTGGTGGATCCTTGTGGAAAAATTGCCAAGGAAAAAGCAAAAATAGCAGAGCTCTACAAAAGTATCGATATTGCTCAAGAGGAGCTGAAAGACGTGCAAATATACAATGCGCATCTAGAGTTGCGGACAAAAAATGGTTCCGATTTAACTCCTGACATCAATAAGTCATTGAAAAAAATGCAAAAGCTTAAGGAACAAATCCGAAAAAGTTACAATCAGGTCCGTGAACAAGAGAAAAAAGCAAAACAACTGTCCATTAAGACAGAGAGGACCATGGCAAGACGTGCTAAATTGTTGCATAATGAAACAAAAGACAGCAATTCAGACGAGAGTTTTGATGATGACATTCAACACGGGATCCCATACCAACCATCAATGCCAAGCACTGTCGCTACCACAGACCAGTCACCAGTTGAGATCGTGATGATGCCATACCAACCATCAATGCCAAGCACTGTCGCTACCACAGACCAGTCACCAGTTGAGATCGTGATGATGCCATACCAACCATCAAGGCCAAGCACTGTCGCTACCACAGACCAGACACCAGTTGAATGGAAACCAGTACATATACTGACGTTGTCTCAAACCAGAATAATCTATGTCTTAGAGGCAGAAGAATGCAACAGATATGTCTTGTTTTAACTCACTCAGCTGACTGAACTCCCCAAAAAAATTAATGTGTGTATGTGTATGTATAATGACTGTAGCGTAGAGAACTGGTTCTCTATATCGTGTATAAAAATGATCATAAGATTGAACAAAATAACTGTACAACAGAAAAGTTTACATCCCCAATGTTCAAGAATACATCATACGACTCTCGTGTGCTGTTCCCTTCTGTAGTGAATCCATACTTGTGCAGCATGCCATCGGTACAGATAGCTGGAGGGAGGTGGGGTTAATCAGTTAATTTTTGAGTGAATATAACGCTAAAATGTACGTATCCTTTAAGTAAATTTACCACAGGACCTCCTAGCTTAGTTTAAAACAATGCTAGCCACACTATGTATATACTATCAGTGTGAACCAGCTCTACAAGAGCGGTAGAATATAAGTCCACGTTTTTCGACCCAAAAAATGGACAATTTCGGGCCCGAAAAAAATTGATCACTGATCTAAGCACACCATAATAATATTATTGTATAGCCTTTCAAAGAGCTCAAAAGTTTAGGTTCGCAATACTTTATAAATAATTATTTATGATCAAACTCATAGCTAGGCATCCACTCACCTACGACTGACTTCTTGTCTCTGATGAAGGCACACACACACAAGGAGACTCGTTAACTGGGACAGGCCCCACTGAGAGTCCACGTACATGGTCACCCCCACTTGAGCCAAACCATATATCTATGGCCAAACTACCAAGATAATTATTAGGTGGGGAGGGGGGGGGGGGTATCGTATAAAGTGAAGTTATGCTAAGGCATGCAACTGTCCCAACGCAACTAGTTTATGCGCGCATGCGCAGAATGGTTGTGCGTTTGTGCGCATGTGCAATATCTACGCGTCTATTTGTCTGTCACATTGGCAACAATAAGTTCATGCTGTGTAAGAATAGGCCAGCACTGCTCAGTTGGAATACTAACCTCGCTTAATTAATTCAAGTGTAGCTGCTAAACTATTCGATATGTTGTCATCTGTGAGGAGACATCCTCCTCTAAGGGTACAACACGCCCAGACTCAGTGCAGATCCCAAGACAAGGAGAATAAGTTCTCAGGGCTCTTGTTGGATATCATGTGTTATGGCAAGATCGACGTTGTGGAGCCCGACCATATTGAAATGAGGCAAACTAGAGCACCATTGCCACCCCCAGTAAGTCTACACATAATCGCGATGTAAATTTCATGATTGACATTTTGATGCAGGGCGAAACAATTGCTGTCTTGAATACTCCGGCCTGGGCCTTTGCCGATTACAAGACAGCAACAACTTTGAAAGTGGCCGCAGCAAATGATTGCCAATTGTCTCAACCCAAAGACAAAAATCGAAAGAAGGAAACTCATTGATATAATAATGACTGTAGCATAGAGAACTGTTCTAAATTCAAAAAAGCTCTATCATATATAACTTGTTCATACACAAAAGCAACAACAAATAATTGTACAAAATAGAGAGGTTTACATTAATTTTGATCATCTCCAGAATACATCTCGTGTGCTGCTCCCTTCTGCATACTTGTGCAGTGGGCCATCGGTACAAGTAGCTGGAGGGAGGTGAAGTTAATCAAAAATAGTGAACATAATCTATGCTAAAGGTACATATCCCTTAAGTAAAACCCACAGGACCTAAGCTTAGTGAAAACACTGCTAGCCACACATTTAAAGCTTCAGAATGATCCAACTCTACAAGAGCGGACATAATTGGAAAAAACGCCCGCTTATAAAGTGAGACAATAGCTATGCATGTCAGCAATTGTCCCATATAAGGTTTGAAAGTATAACAAGAGAGGAGGGCTATTATAGTGGAGTGAGGGTGGACGCTCACTGACTTTTGTATTTTATTTGTATAATTATGTACATGTATGTACGTAGCCTCGATTCAAGGCTGATTAAAATATGTATTTTAATCGGCCTGGTCTCGAGGCTAGTATGTACAGCAGACTATGCGCGCATGCGCACAATGCGCACATAAAGCGTCTTCTGTCTGTTCACATTGGCAACAACAATTTGACGCTGTGTTATAAGCCAGCACTGCGAGCTACTCTCAGTTACACTGGAACTAACCTCACTTCATTGCTGCCAAGTCTTCTTGTAGCTGCTTAACTTTTCAATATGGTGAAAAGACGTCCTCCTCTGAGACTGAGGGTACAACACGCCCAGACTCGGTACAGGTCCCACAAGAAACCGTCATGGCTCAGATCAATCCTGTGTTATGACAACAACGATGTTGTGGAGCCCGACCACATTGAAACGGGGCAAACTGGAGCACCATTGTCACCCCCAGTAAGTCAACACAAAATCACAATAATGTAAATTCCATGATTGATAACATTTTGTTTCAGGGTGAGACAACTGCTGCCTTGCAGCAAGAGACAACTCCAGAGACAACCCCAGAGACAATCCTAGAGACAATTCCAGAGACAATCCCAGAGACAATCCCAGAGACAATTCCAGAGACAATCTCAGAGACAATCCCAGAGACAATCCCAAAAATAATCCCAACAACTTCTCAGTCTGTGCAAGACACTTCCTTCCAAAGGTTTAACGTGTCGTGTAACAACGAAAAGAATTTGTTAACGAGAAATAACATCAGCAGTCAGAACCTAGAAGAAGAGACCCATCAATCATCTTCTCATGACACTTCCTCTCAAGTATGTTCCGTCCCCTGCAACAACAAATATAATTTGTGTGTTGACCTCGAGACTTTGAACTGCCTTGCAGAGGAGTTGACCCATCAAGCATCTTCTCATGACACTTCCTCTCAAGTATGTTCCGTCCCCTGCAGCAACAAATATAATTTGCGTGTTGACCTCGAGACTTCGAACTGCCTTGCAGAGGAGTTGACCCATCAAGCATCTTCTCATGACACTTCCTCTCAAGTATGTTCCGTCCCCTACAGCAACAAATATAATTTGGGTGTTGACCTCGAGACTTCGAACTGCCTTGCAGAGGAGTTGACCCATCAAGCATCTTCTCATGACACTTCCTCTCAAGTATGTTCCGTCCCCTGCAGCAACAAATATAATTTGTGTGTTGACCTCGAGACTTCGAACTGCCTTGCAGAGGAGTTAACCCATCACTCATCTTCTCATAACACATCCTCCAACAACAAATATAATTTGTGTGTGAGAGATGACGTCGAGAGTTTGAACTGCCTTGCAGAGGAGTTGACCGCATCTTCTTATGACACTTCTTCTGAAAGATCTACCATCCCATGCAACAATAAATATAATTTGTGTGTGGGAGATGACCTGAACAGGATTGAAGTGACCCATCAATCATCTTCTGTGGAGACAATCCCACCCTGCAACAACAATAATTTGTGCGAGAGAGATGATCTCAACGGTTCAATCAGCCTGGAGAAGGTATCACAGTCATCTTCTAGGGAGCTTCCTTGGGCCTGGGCCTTTGCCGATTACAAGCCGAAAGTGGCCGCAGAAAAAGATTGCCAATTGCCTTCAAGTGGGTCACAATCCAAAGACAAGCAATCGAAGGGTATATTGAGGCGGTCTAAGGGCAAGCTGAGCTCATGGATCAAAAACTCAGTCAAAGCTCTCACGATCTCAAAAAAGAGAGAAAAATTGGTGGATCCTTGTGGAAAAATTGCCAAGGAAAAAGCAAAAATAGCAGAGCTCTACAAAAGTATCGATATTGCTCAAGAGGAGCTGAAAGACGTGCAAATATACAATGCACATCTAGAGTTGCGGACAAAAAATGGTTCCGATTTGACTCCTGACATCAATAAGTCATTGAAAAAAATGCAAAAGCTTAAGGAACAAATCCGAAAAAGTTACAATCAGGTCCGTGAACAAGAGAAAAAAGCAAAACAACTGTCCATTAAGACAGAGAGGACCATGGAAAGACGTGCTAAATTGTTGCATAATGAAACAAAAGACAGCAATTCAGACGAGAGTTTTGATGATGACATTCAACACGGGATCCCATACCAACCATCAAGGCCAAGCACTGTCGCTACCACAGACCAGTCACCAGTTGAGATCGTGATGACGCCATACCAACCATCAATGCCGAGCACTGTCACTATCACAGACCAGTCACCAGTTGAATGGAAACCAGTACATATACTGACGTTGTCTCAAACCAGAATAATCTATGTCTTAGAGGCAGAAGAATGCAACAGATATGTCTTGTTTTAACTCACTCAGCTGACTGAACCCCCCCCCAAAAAATTTAATGTGTGTGTGTATGTATAATGACTGTAGCGTAGAGAACTGTATGTTTTAGTTCTCTATATCGTGTGTATAAAAATGATCATAAGATTGAACAAAAACAACAAAATTAAGGATTGTACAACAAAAAAGTTACATTTGATCATCCCCAATGTTCAAGAATACATCATACGACTCTCGTGTGCTGTTCCCTTCTGTAGTGAATCCATACTTGTGCAGCGTGCCATCGGTACAGATAGCTGGAAGGGTTAATCCATAAACATTGTAATCAGTAAAAATGTTTAGTGAATATAACGCTAAACCGTGCGTATTTTTAGTCTCACAGGACGACCTATACTTTTTAACTAAGTACTATCAGTGTGATCCAGCTCTACAAGAGCAGTAGAGAATTGGACCAACTTATGAAATTTATGGTAGCTAGGCATCCACTCACCTACGACTGACTTCTTGTCTCCGATGAAGGCACACACACAAGGAGACTCATTGGGCAAACTGAACTGGGCCAGGCCCCACTGAGAGTCTACGTACGGCCCCATGGTCATCCCCAGGAGACTAACTTGAGCCAAACTGTACAAGATAATAAACTAGGTAACAGGGGGAGAGGTGTCGCATAGCACGTTGACAATAGCTATACATGTCAGCAATTGTCCCATATACGGTTTACAGGTATAACAAGAGAGAAGAGGAGGGCTGTTAGTTGTTGATGGGCATCATATCACACCTTGATTTCTTGTTGAGGCTCTGCTCTTTGACAGCGAATATGTGCACAGTACCTTTATCACTAGAGCAGCAAAGAAAGGCCGAGTCCAAGCTGAAATTGAGGCTGCATGGTGGTATATTATAGACAAGTTGCATGGATGATAATATCTCACCAGTATATGTTTGCTGAGTCAGCTCCTCTCCTGAACTCGGCGACCAAGTTACGAGTTTGTGTGTTATGTATTCTTATCAGAGTGCCCTGTGAGGGGGGGGGGAGGAGTTGTATTTTCTGATTATGCACAAATCATTGAATGTGGGTAACAGAACTAGATTTGTTGTGTTCTGGTACTGAAAGCCACTGAAACTGATGCAAAAGACCATGTCATGGCCGACACTGACACACAGTAAATTAAAATGTTGGGGATGTCTTGCCTTTGTAGAGCAGGTTGCTACTAGTGTCCCGGACTGGTTCATTGAGATGAAGGAGACCACGTGTTGGTGTACATGACAAATGATCTCAGTCGCTGCCCTGTCCGGAGCCTTGGTTGACAGCAAGTCCTGGGGGGGGACAAATGGACAGAGTTGACTTTTGAATATTCATACAATGGTCAGTACTATATCAACACTGGTATATTTGCTTGACAAAAATAATTACCGATACATGCACTTTTTTTATTAAATTTTGTGCAACAAACCGTACCACAATCTGCACTGTTCCTTTCTGAGAGCCTGGAAAGGCCATTAGTTGGCAGTCCACACTCGAGCACACCTCACATAGACCTGAGGAGGGGGGGGGGGGTGTCTTATGAATGGTGGACATGAGGAGAGGGGGGGGGTGTCTTATGAATGGTGGACTGCTGACCCTACCTCTGGGGTTTGGGGCTGTGGCAATGCTGGCCAACTGCTCAGGGTTGTCAGGGAAACTGAAGACATGAATCTCACTCATCAGTATAACTACTAGCCTGGAAAACAACACGAAGATGCTGCTCTACAGTGTATATATTGTCCTCAATAATCATACTCTAACAGTAAATGCTACATACAAACAAGGACGCCATTATATGAGAGTCTTACTTGTCTCTCCTCATTCGCACGGTCACCACTCGACTGGGGAAACCAAACTCATACACAAATTTCCTCTTCTTATCGTCCCAGATCATCACTACGAGAGACAGTATTAGAGCATAATAGAGATTAGAGTTATAACCACAGGCTCACCATTTCTGTCTGGGAACTTTGGAGCTTGCCCCCCTCCAATGAGAGCGATGAGGTTACTTCGACCCAGCATCTCTGCACACCCAACACCACCCACCAAATCAAAGTCTGTGGAGTGAAACGATCACAATATGAATGGAGAATACATTTACTTACCTATCCTTCCCTTCTCGGCAAGCGGCTCCACGTTGTACACCTGTACACCGCTCTCCATAGCACAGATAAAACAACCTGTGGTGTGAATGGATGTAGTTGTCTCAAAACAAGTCATATACTAGCATAGTATATATATCTTACCATGGTCCTGGTTGAATCTGATCTTTAATATTCCCTTGGATACAGGCATTGTAAAGCAAGACACACACGTACACTCTCTATTTAGTGTTTACAGTTTTATTTAGCCACTGTGGGGGTTTTCCCCAAGGGGAATCCCCCTCAGGGGGCGGGCTCCCTCAGTTAATTAGCTGACTTGCCACTGTGACATTAAATGTGCAACTGCTGACTCACTTTGTTCTCTGTCTACTCAGCACCTTCAGCTAGCTATAAAAGCTAGCCAAGCAAAGAGACACGTACTTGCTGACGTTGACACAAAGCCGGCTGACCTTGCAATTCAAAGAGCGAACACATCTAGAGATTCTATACACGTAGGAAGTACGGTATTAACTTTTGACCTAGTCGCTAGGTCCGTTTTAATATTGAGAGAGCTAGCTATAGCGAACAATGGATGAGATCGAGAGTGGAGACACAGTACCTCAGAGCCAGCCTCTGCAAGGCCAAGTACCTAATAGTGCTGGTGGGTTTTCATTCCAAGTAGATGACATGAAGAGACTGCAAAGATTCCTCTGTCTTGGATCTGAAGGAGGTACCTACTACACTAGTGAGAAGAAGCTCGGCAAAGAAAATGCTGAATCTATCCTGAGGCTGATAGGCAATGGCAGAGGTACCGAAGTTGTTGCTCAGATTGTCGAATTCAGTGTATCCGGACGAGCTGCTAAACAAGATCCAATCATATTCGCTCTAGCTCTCTGTGCGCGAGCAACCGACTCCGACACAAAGACAGCAGCTTACGCAGCGGTGGAGAAAGTCTGTCGAATTCCTACTCATCTTTTCTCATTTATTGCTTTCTGTGAGGCTCTCAGTATTGGTACGGGATGGGGACGTGCTCATCGTAGAGCTGTGAGCAAGTGGTACAATAACAAGACGTCAAAGTCTCTAGCCATGGCCGTGACTAAGTATCAGAATCGTGGTGGTTGGTCGCATCGAGATCTGTTTCGACTCTCGCATATTGTTCCTGCTAATCCTGGTGTGGCCTGTGTCTGCAAGTATGTGATGAAAGGTCTGGAGACATGCAAGCAGGAGTATGCCAGTGCTGATCTTGCTGAGACCATCACCTTTCTCGAGGCCGTTGAGGAAGCCAAGACTGGAGATGAGGCGACTGTGGTACAGTACATTCGAGAGAGGGGTCTAGTCAGAGAGCATGTGCCTACCAACTACCTCAACTCTGTCACAGTAAGTGTACCCCATTACACACACAATGTATATATCTGTTAGGCCAGCAAGAAAACTGGTCTGATTGTTAGCTCCCAAATGTTTTATTCGAATTTTTTCGCTGTAATCTTCGTTTAGGTGTGGACTGCTCTGCTTGAGAACATGCCCATGACTGCTATGATCCGCAACCTTGGGAAGATGACCTCCATTGATCTCCTAAAACCTCTCTCCTCTCACGCTGCAACGGTGTCTCAGAGACTCAGGGACGAAACACTGCTCAGGAAAGCCAGGGTTCATCCGTTCAGCGTTTTACTCGCCCTCAAAACATACGAAAACGGACAAGGAGAAAAGGGCAAACTAAAGTGGCAACCAAACCAAACTATTGTACAAGCTCTGGACGATGCGTTCTACATGTCCTTCAAGGTGAGCTGTGAGCATCCTCATTATGGTATTATTATTATAATGATGGTCTCATGTTGACACATTGTTTGCCTCACAATATGGTATTATTTCCTTACGTGTACGTACGTACACACAATGGATATTGTACTTTTAATTAGCATTCCCTGAGGGGTACAAGCAAAGTCCCCAATCGTTAAACTATAATTATACAATTAACTGTTCCTAACAATTAAGTCTGTTCCTTCCTCCATGCAGTTTGTTCAGCCGACTGGTAAGAGGTTCCTCCTGGCCCTGGATGTGAGTGGTTCAATGTGTGCCCGGATGATGGGATCCCCTGCGCTCGACTGTCGAAGCGCCAGTGCTGCCATGGCGATGGTCACCGCTCGTACAGAGGCCAACTATCACTTGATGGGCTTCTCTCACACTCTCGTACCCATACCTAAGATTAATGCAGGAATGAATCTCAAGGATGTGTGCAGCGAGATCAATAAGGTGAGAGGAATGTGCTAGAGAACTCTATATCTTGAACTATGTTACTGGATTGTTGGTGTATAGTACTTGTTGGTAGCCAATAACTCGCTGTAGTTGTGTGGCATATACCAAAGCCTCTATCCCTGTTCTTCAAGGTTGTGTGGCATATACCAAAGCCTCTATTCCTGTTCTTCAAGGTTGTGTGGTATATACCAAAGCCTCTATTCCTGTTCTTCAAGGTTGTGTGGCATATACCAAAGCCTCTATCCCTATTCTTTAAGGTTGTGTATTGAATTTCTGACTGGAACGCTTGTAGCTCATTACTTTATGTAGCTGTTGACATTATTTTATGGCATGTATCTAGTTCACATTACCCCTCCCCCTCTTCAGGTGCAAATGGGCGGTACAGACTGTGCTCTCCCCATGATCTACGCCCAGCAGAAAAAGCTTCAAGTGGACGTGTTCATAGTCTACACAGACAGTGAAACCTGGTTCGGGAAAGTCCACCCAACAGTGGCCCTCAAGGAGTACCGCAGTGCCATGGGTGTCAATGCCAAGCTGATTGTATGTGGGATGGCCTCCAATGGCTTCACTATCGCTGACCCTGAAGACTCTGGCATGCTCGATATAGCAGGATTCGACTCTGCTGCTCCGGAGATTATCAGGAGCTTTGCTGTCGGAGACATCTAGGAACAATGTACATACGTTAAAGCTAGTGAAACTTCTAGGACATTTCCATGTGCAATCTGAGTTATTATTTTTTTGAACCTCTATATAGAATTATATTTTTTGAACACAGTTGGCAAAATTTTTATGAGAAATGAACTGTCATCTCGTCAATTCATAGAGATAATTATGACATTGTATTCGGTGACAAAATTGAATATTTGTAATACACTGTTGTATAAGCTTCTTCTATAAATTGGTTCTTCCTATTCTATGAGTTTCTTTGCTTGGAAGAACCTCCTGAGATAGAATATCTGCCATCCAGCCAGAACAAAGAGACAGAGCATTGAGAACACGCTGAAATAGAGCACTCTGGTGTTGGTCGACTCTGCAGAGGGGAAATACTGTACTGACTGCAAGCAATAGACAAATGGTTAATTAGATAGAATGATAGGCATAGCCTTCAAAAATTAGTTTAAACAAAAGGTGCATATTAAGGCGAGCTGGAGGAGTGGAATCTAGAGGTACTAACTTCACACAAGACGGGTTCAATAGTTCTAGTAAGAGGTCTATCAAATGGATATAGAAAATCCACAGTTATGAAAGATATTCAACTGTACAACAAGCGGCCATTGATGATACCAATAATTTTAATCAAATTTGATAGGCCTCTGTACCTACCAACTTTACTACACCACCCTCCAAACACCCGGGCCACCTGACATGTATACAAATACAGTGTGTGGGCGTACCGTTGGTGTCTCTCATTTCCTCCTCTCTGGCCCTCATGTAAGCAAAGTCATTCACGATGGACTCGGCCAAATCCTCAAGACGACGAAGCTCTAGCTCCAGTGGCTTCAGTTTCTCAGCCTTGCCAACCTGAGAGGGACAGTGGATTTGAACCCTTGACCTTCAGATTAGAAGTATAATGCTCTACCAAGTGAGTATACATGACACGCATACACTGTACTTTCAACCCCACAGCAACATACACTGTTCCTGCTTATTGGTGTAGTTTCCACCAACTTGACCACACACCATAAATTAATTGCCACAATCAAACACACACGCCCACTCACATCATCGTAGTTCTTAGCTTCCACCCCGTGCTTGAGAGACAGCGATACCTCTCTGGTTGAACCTTGACCCCCTGGACCTGCAATACCATCTAATAACAATTGCTATTAGCTACCTGTACAGTGGTACAAGTAACAACTACATGTAACTATAAACAAAATATTATAGCCATAGGATGACAAACAAAAATCCACCAGATGCTTTGTAATTATACGACCAGTGTCTCATGAATAAGCCACACCTCCCTCGAGAGGAACTCACCTGTCACTGTTGAGTGGAAGCAGACCTCAAACATGTCATAGTCGTCAGTAGTGAACGCAAACTTGCCCTTGGAGGCATCGTCCTGGTTGTACAGAGTGTGCCCCTTGGAGTCAGCTACCTGAGAGAAACAATGGATACTGTTCTAGCTTAGGTACATTGGGACACACGTGGTGAAATGCATGGTGTTTACAATTGGTATAATTATAATCAGTAAAATGATGTGAACGGTTGTTATTAAGCTTATACCAATTAATTAGTAAAGTAGATGTCATGATGGTTCAAGTACCTTGAGATCTGTTCGTATTCCCTGGACATCTGAGAGCTTGTATTCTCCCACCACCAACACATCTTTGTGTACCTCTTCTTGTAGACACTTCTGAGCGTCTGCAGGCAGATCAAATGATATGGAGCTAGAGAGATGACAGTGGAGGGCCACCAGGACAATCAGAAACAGAGCTCCTCCTTTCATGGCGCTGGAGAGGTGAAGGGTGAGCTGTATAGTCAATGGAGGAGGTCTGTACTGTGTAGGGTACTTGGTACTGGTGCCACGTTCACAATGATGTCACAAAGAAGGCGAGCGTTATATGGAAAAAGATCGTTAATAAAGCTAACTGTTTCTTAGCCTCGATTCCAGGCCGCTCTCAATTGAGAAAGACATGAGGGGCTTGGGATCGAGGCTAACTGTTTCTCAGCAAACAGTTTGTTCTAACGACGACCTTTCCCTAATAAATAATATATGCAGTTAGTTTCACGGGCGATCTTTACCGACTTACTATTCTGTCTTGATATAATTATGGCTAGAGGAAAAGCCAGGTAAGACACATCAATGACAATAATTGTGTTGCTTTATTGCATGTACAGGGTGATTGTGACCAGACTGGTGAGTGCAGCTGGAACTGGATTCTTCTACACCATCAAGAAACCAAGAATCAAGGATCGCATGACGTTACGGAAATACGACCCTGTTGGTAGGATTATAGACATCAGCGTACACTAACAAACTTTTTCTTTCTCCATGCAGTTCGACAACATGTGTTATTTGTCGAGCAAAAGAAAAAATGACAGTCAAATTAATTATTATTGTAAACTTATTATTTATGTCTTGATTCATCCCATCCTTTCACTCAAATTTATTAACGTGAAATGAACAGTGCATACAGATTAGGGGGATAAAAATGACTAGACTTCATTATTGACATAGCACAGGCAGAAATGGGTAGTACCGACTAATGCTAATGCAGAACCTGCTGAATGCCACACTAGTTTGTCCACAGTAAAGTTCGAGTCCACCGGCACAGTCACACTCACACAGCCAGCAGGGGACCATAGATATAGTTTGTTGTTCCCTGTACAGAGAGCAAGTCTGGGCTGAAGAGGGTCCCATTTGAAATCAGACACGGGGCATGATTGAACGAGTATGACAACCAGTTTCAACTTGGTCATGTCCCAGATCCATATCGTGTTAGGCATGTTATCATTCCTGGTTGCAATGTACGTACAGTCCACACTGAACTTGACTAGTCCAACTCCAAGCTTTGGATTCGGTTTTTCTGGATTTGGTTTCACACTTGGAACAGTAAACGGCAATTCTTGAGGTTCATATTTGCTCTGTATTGGAAATACAGTCCCTGCAATAGACTTGGTTTTTCCACTTGTGGCGAATTTACTCTCAATCTCTTTGTAGACAATAACAGAGTCTTGGTCCATAATTGAAGAGGGATGGCTGCACTCCACAATAGGTTTCCAGGTAATGTGGTTGAGGAGACGCAGCTTCTGATCGAAACTCCCAACAGCCAGAAATTGTCCCGTAGGTGACCACACAACTGTTTTGATTCCCAGGGCATTCTCGTAAGCAGAATATGCTGCCAAACACTGGCCTTCGATGGAATAGAGCAGCAATCTATAGTCCAGTGATGACTCCCACACACACAGTACTTTATCGTTTGGTGACCATTTCAGTCCAGCTAGATCGTTGGTATCCACTGGAAAATTCCGTATTAGCTTCCACTGCTCGCAATCGAAAAGGCTCACAAAATCTTTACAATCTCTACGCTCTGCCAATGCCATGAAAGCTCCATCACTAGTGAAGTCGAAGCCACTCTTTAGCTTAGGGTACTTGATGTACGAGACGGTTTTATTTGAGAGAGACCAGAGTGTTATTCTTAGTTGGAACTCGGCAGTGGTGAGTATATGACGACTGTCTGGGGTCCAGTGAGCAGCTAGTAGGCCGGCAGAACCCTCGTCTATCTTGCACCTCCACTGTGCCTGCTCTATTGACCAGACCTGAGGCAATGAATGGAGAGGCTGATGTATGTATACAAAAACACGTACACGTATGTCTACTATAAGTACGCAATGGGCACACTATGTCTATGTACTAGCTCCTAGCCAGGTGTATGTACAGTTTAAATTTCTTTTACAAGAGGCCCCATTCTAATAATGCTTGTTTTGTATACACTAACCTCGAAAACGTAATTATTAAAAAGCGACACCTTTATTCAGAAGAAATACGCTAGGCGGACAAAACATTCACTAAATACTAAGCACACACTCTTACCTGTACTATCCCTCTCTTGAGCATACCACACAAGAGGAACAGAGAGTCGGGAGACCAGGAGAACACTTGAACTGGGTCCACACAAGTCTGCAGGTTGATGATTTGGAGGGTCTTGCAGTCTCGGATCACCAGACGGTACTGACAGCAACTGGCTATGTATTGGCCATCGGGGGAGAACTTCACCAAGTGCTTGGTTTGCTGGAAAGCATCAGAAAAGTTCATCTTTATTACTTACTGTATCTTTTTGAATTTGTACGCCCACTTAAATTTCTAAATAATGCCCATTTATTCCATTAAGAGCACACTCCACATGGCTTGCTAGGTGGGCGTTACCCCCCCTGAGCTACTTTGATTCTTTGATTTTAACATTTGGATGACCTACTTACAAAAGCAATGGATGAAATGATGGTGGACATTAGTGTAGTGTCTTCAGCTGAACAATGTGAGCAAGTACCCTCAGAACATGAGCCTGTATTAACCTCGACACAGATGGCAACTGTACTGGACAACCAAGACACTGATACGCAGGCACATGATACCAGTACTGATCTGAGCTCGCAGCCAGAGGTGGACACATTTCTAAATGCCCCACCAACTATTAACTCCAACCCTTCTAATGAGAGTGATGATCCTGTAGTCGAAATCAACATTCTTATTAATGATGATCAACAGAACAATGAACTTCCTCCACCAGCGATGAACGAATCCACTCACTTGTGTCCTGACCAAAGCAGTGAGAGCAGTCCTCCCCTAGAGTCGTGTCATCCAGTTGGTGGGAGCAGTCCTCCTCTAGAGCAGTGGCATCCAGTCGGTGAGAGCAGTCCTCCCCTAGAGTCGTGTCATCCGGTTGGTGAAAGCAGTCCTCCTCTAGAGCAGTGGCATCCGGTTGGTGAAAGCAGTCCTCCTCTAGAGCAGTGGCATCCGGTTGGTGGGAGAAGTCCTCCCCTAGAGCAGTATCGTCCAGCCACCAGTGAAAGCAGTCCTCCCCTAGAACCATGTCATCCAGTTGGTGAGAACAGTCCTCCCCTCGAGCAGTGGCATCCAGTCAATGATGATACTCCTTCAAATATGAACACAGATGAATGTGAAGGGACGGAGAGCGGTGGCAAGAGGTGTGTTCAACCAGAGTGGGGTGTTTGTGTGCTAATTTTGCTGCTGTTCCTATACTATATGTAGTTTTGTGCTGGGTAGTGACCCAGTATTGCTGACAGGGTCATGGAAAGAATTCAAAGGCAATAATTTTCTCCGAGGTTGCAAATGGTAAGTGCCCATAGTCAATGGAGTATAAGAGTTTATTCTTTGCCCTTGTCCCCAGGTCACCTGATGGGACCTGCCTATTGACTTGCAGTGATGATGATGTAATGAGACTATATAATCTACCCACAGAGCTGTACCAGTCTGGAGCCACTGAGAAACTACCTGAAATTGTGAGCATCATTTGAGCAGGCTTATGTACATAGTACACATGTATGTAATACCAATTTCATTTGTTGGTGCCAATTTTCTCTGCTTTTAACAGACACCTGTTCTGAGAGTGCCTCATGCCTCTGGTATTTACGACTACTGCTGGTATCCAAGCATGAGCTCGTGGGAGCCAACTACATGTTGGTCAGTTACTCATTACTCCCTCTTTGTTCTCTAGTTCAAAGACTTTTTTTAATTGCAGTTTCGCCACCAGTTGTAAGGACCAACCCATACACATGTGGGACGCCTTTTATGGGAGCAAGAGAGCATCATATGTACCCTACAACCATTTGGTGAGCTTTAGAATAGCGGGTTGCTTGCTTGCACAATAATGAGCAACGACGTTTAAAATCCAACTGAAAGTTTTTATTCGACATAATTATATACATACACGTATATTTTGTCAGGACAGACTAGCCATAATTAGAAAAGGGTTTCATATCATTATTCAGTGTAAACCTTCTAGCTACAAAGTGTCATTGTCATTCACTATACTCAAGCTAGAGTACAGTCTGGTATGATTGGTGCGATCGGAACATTAGCAGATAAACACGAGACACATGGCCCTGCTCCCTCATCACATGGGAGACAAGATCCAGCTCCACCGAGGGTTTGAGCTACGAGATCAAATGATGCTTGTACGACAAAATTGACAAAACAGACAAGGTCGAATTCAGGCTTTGTGGCTACACTCTCAGTAGTGCCACTCTTGGTAGTTCCACTCTTGGTAGTGCCGCCAGTTGAATGTCTTGCAAGGGCAGGGTTGAGGTGGACCAGCAGTACACCAGCTACTACGGCCAGAACTAGGAGCTTCTTTGCAATCATGGTTGATGAGGTATACTAGAGTTCTCTTCAGTTGAAGATGTACACACTCTTTGATTGTTATGAACGATTCGTGCATGCTGGTTGCATTTTATAGGATTGCTGTTTAATAAAAATGTAGAAGTTGACAGCCAAGACCTGTATTTTGATTCTATTAGGTACGCTTTCAACATGTTTGTTTCTTCTTCAGAGTATCTTCTTCACACTTGGTCCCACTGATTTGTGTATTAGGGTGCCTCTAAGCACTGGAGGTGACAGCCAGCACATTCCGTAGTCCATCAACAGTTTAATTGTTTTGGTTCACTAATATTAAATTATTGTTGTTGAGACTGTTTCAGTTGAATTGATCCAATTTGAACGATTTTTTGATTTTCTGAAAGTTTAGAACAAAACCTTTCAAATGGTGTCATCCATATATAATAATGGCCCATGGTCCAAGGCCAAAAAATGAACCCAACATCATTTGAACAGTCTTTTTCTAAGCTTTTGGAAAATTTAATTTTAGACATTGGATCTACGATAATTATACCAAAGTTATGGCTGCTGAAAGTTGAAAGATGGACTCATGACTAATTTATTGCTGGCAGGCAGTAATGCATGTCCTAGTCTAGCGTGATCATTCCTCACTGACTGCACTCATAGGCCCCCTGCATTTAATTGAGCATGCATTTAATTTGAGCTTGCAGGCATATTTAGGGTTCTGCATGTAATCTAAAATGGGATTTTTGTAACAGTTCATTTATTTAGCCAAGTCTTCGGAATAGCTACATATAGAAGTGTTTGATAACACTCTACACACACACGTAGGTTTGTCAACAGCATTCAATTTGATTGTCATTGACACAAACATGAAATGTCATACATACACTTAAAGTTTTTCGTCGACGTATAACTAACAACGTTGCAGTGTTAAGGAGCCGCAGTCCTCTGGGATGGTGGGTGGAACAGGCATGTTATTGAGGAGACATAATGCACATTCTCCCATTCCTTTGTCACATGGAAAGCAGGCTCCCAGACCAGCAAGGATTTGACCAGCTGCATCGAATATTGCCTGAACTAGGAAATTGAAAAAGCAGACAAAATCGAACGTTTGAGTCACTTCGCATCCATCTTCAGGTTCTTCAACTGCACTAGTTCTGCTTCTAGTTGGTGTAGTCCTGCTGCTGCTTGATTTTGACTTCATAGTGACAGCTGGAGTCAGCTGGGCCATCAAGAGTCCAGCAACAATCAATACGAAAATGAGCTTCTTTTCAATCAATATCATGATGGCAGTTTATAGCTGTATTATAGATTAGCCTCAGGCAACACTCTTTTATTGCTGAACTGTTTTGTGTGTACAATAGGCTAATGCACGCATGCCAAAGGAGGGGGCATTGTGATATCACACACTGTAAAGTGCTCTGAGGTACCTGTGGTAGCTTCCTGTTAGGTTGCCAAAGGCGGGACAAGTGTTTAAGTAGCATCATGTGTTCAACCCCACTACTATTATTCACACATCTTGGCATGTACACACTCGAAGTCTAGATCACCATGAAAATTTGATTAACAATCAATAGTGTGGTTAAGAGTGCAATATGGGATTAATAGCGCGAGTATCAAGCAATGGCAAGGATACTAATTGCACGAGGCGTAGCCGAGTGCTATTAACCTTGCCAGTGCTTGTTATGAGTGCCATTAATCCCTTATTGCACGAGTAGCCATACTCTAATTGTGTGTGATCATTTTAAGGCGTGGCCATTATTCGAAAACAATACGTTGTCATTGACAGCGTACCACTACTGGACCGGATGTGATACGTGATAATTGCTGTACATGTTCCAGTGCACTAATAGCACATCATACGATTACATGCACACACATTGCAATTGAGCGAATAATCTACAGTGGTTGTGTACTGGATATTTGCTTCCATTGTGAAATGTGCTGTTAATGTTTCTCTTCCGTATTGACAGGATGAGGTGATATCTCCGTGTTCCTTGGCCTTCAGTCTCGATGGTGAACGGTTGTATGCAGGATTCAACAAATCCATTAAAGTCTTCCACACTTCAAGACCTGGCAGAACTTGCACCAGTAGAAGCACATACGGTTTGTGAACTAAAGTGGGGTATTGTAATTTATTTTCATTTCGTGTTTTTATCTATTCACCTGCAGACAAGAAGAAAGGTGGTCAGCCAGGACTCATCTCTTGTATAGCTATGCATCCCACCCAACCTGGCACGTTTGCTCTGGGCTCCTACTCTTGTTCAGGTACATGACCACACATACATACGTACTGTATAGCGGGTTATTTTTGTATGGTGGAAATTTTTGTATACTTTGTATTGAAGAGAATCATCCGAAAATTAAAACTATTGTGGCTACTCTACCACAATAGATTCAACGTCACTATCCTGAGCTGTACAAAAGGAAATATTTAAATGGGTCGTTCGTATGAAAATTACCCGCTATACGGTATACTACAGTAGCAGTGGTATGATTGCTAGTAGCAAGACTGTTCTTCAAGAATGTTATTAATGGCTCATATGCATGTTTTGTCCCTTTCAGTTGCCCTGTATACTGACAGTACAAAATCTCCGATTTTCACGTTCACTGATTTGGGTAGTGGAGTCACTCACATGCAGTTCACTAAAGATGGGCACAAGTTGTTAGTGGGATACAGAAAGGTATAAATATAGATATAGGTGGTGCCACAACAGTCTAGTGTGTATTCTAAAGTTGGCAGAGCTTGCCATCAGAAATTGAATTAATCCATTCAATTTATCTATGATATAGAGTACCGTTGTGTGTGTGTATCCTTTAATTAGATTTGTGTTTTCGTTTACAGAGCAACTTCATTAGTTGTTGGGATCTGCGGAATCCCGTGACTGAGTGTGTGTCCATGGAGAGAGAGGTGGATACAAACCAGCGGGTCTATTTCGATCAAACAAGGTAAGGAAGGTAGGTACATATCCATGCAAGTGCCATTGTAGCTCAAATTGTGTGTATTCTAGTTCAACTGTATGTACTGTGTCACTGTGCCAAAGGTAGACACTCTTGTGTGTACTTAACTTAACTTATTGTCCGTTACATAGTAGTGTTACATGGTCTGTGGCTATAATTATGTGATTTGATTTGTTTCATGAATATTCTTTATTCCTCTGATTCAGTGATGGTGGCTACCTGCTGTCAGGTGGCACTGATGGTCGGGTGCATGGCTGGAGTACACAGCTCATGCAAGACACTCTCTCCTCCTCAAGCTCTGATGGTCTTGTATCGTCGTGTTTATGCTTCACTGCTCATGAGGACGCTGTCAATGGATGCAGGTCAGTGTGTGTGTGTATAGTAGCCTATGTATTCTTAGCCAATGCATTGCTGTAACTATAACACTAGAACTGTAAATCCTTCTAGAGCTGCATTTATAGCACTGTACTATGTGCAGTAATTCTAAATTAAGCTGCTTTTCCAACTCTCATGCATTGATGGTACTCTTACATCATACAGTTACTAGTCTAGGCTGTGCACCTTGAACCCCCCCCTACCTTATTCATGATAATGCCTGCCTGTAGTTGTCACTCTAAGGTGAATGGTCTGCATGCTTTGCTGACTGTGCATATCATTGTTCACGACTGTCTACCATTATTTTATCACAACAGTGTACATCCCACCCTCCCTCTGTTGGCCACCGGCTCGGGTCAAAGGTCATTCCCTAGAACATACGACTCAGATTCAGACTGTGATAGTGTAATAGAAATTAGTGAGGAAATAGAAAAAAGCGAATGTTCTGTTAAAATTTGGTCTCTTTTATGACTCTTTTGTTATCAATCAATTCACCATGACAACTGTAAAAGTAAATTCCATTTTTGTTGCATAATTAGCTGTTACGTTTCATTGTTTGTTTTGAATGTGAATGGTTATTCCTGCGCTATATATACGGAAGATACGTTAGACACATTGTGTACATACAGTAGGTTTGACTATGAATATAATTAAGTGGTTTCACATGATATAAAGTCAACCACTTCCATTGAACTGAAAGCTGAAAATGGCAGTTCATGCTTCAGCTACTGAGCCCCTGATATCAAGAGCAGATGATGTGGAGACAGCTGTTATACAAGGTGGCAATGTTCAGATACAGGAAGTTGGCCAGCGTGTAATGATCGGAAAGTACATGTACTGTCGAACTAACTTCTATATCGATCAGAGTCGAAAGTACGTCGGCAAACGAAAGCTAACGAAGTATGTCTACATAAAATGGCTGCACTGGATGTACATTCTAATACTCCTAGGCAGTCTGTTCTCCCCATTGAACTATATAGCCGCTTTTGTACTGTTTGGAGTGCATTTTCTTGTGTGTGCTATCTACACTCAGCACATGTACGTGAACATAGTCACGATGTGGCATGTTCTCAAGCAACCCTCCGTCCCTGATCACCAGCTACCACGAAACAATGCATTCATAGAGATACAGCTGGACCGCTGTGAAGCCCTGTATGCAGCATCATACCGGGCAGGCATTGGATTTGTTGCACAATCGACAACACGACAAACGGTCGAGTTTCAAGTGTTTCGGAAGTCGACCGTAAGAGTGATGAAGAATTGCGTGGCTGCATCGACATTGTGTTTCATAGGCTCGCTCTTTATGTTTCTGTACTGCTACATCTGGGGTATATTGTTGATACTGGAGGGACACTATTAACCGATCCCCTGAGGCCTCTCCCCCCTTTATGTGTTTGTGTATGTGTGCAGACGATTAATGATACCGCAACAATTTGGCTTGTTTTGTATTTTTTGTTATCAAGAGTATAATTACTCATCTACTCATTATCATGTACATTATGCACCTATCAATGTGTTGCCCCACTACCCCCCCCCCGGGACATACGGGGGAATTTGATCTAATTTGACCTGAAATGTTGGCCCCATACTGGGGGATTTGAACCTGGCTTTGCGTAGTAAAGACTCTTTTATAACCTGTTTTGATGTGTGCAACTGCTTGGGGCTCAAAAATCCTCTGTTGACTGGGGGATTTGAACACAGAATCCTTCCCCCATCAGGGGGAATTTGACCTGAGGTAAGGTCAAATCCCCCATATAAGCCCGACCCCTCCTGGGGGGGGGAGTGGGGGGCATTACACACGTAATAATAATTATTGCAATCCGCGGCCTAGCCCTGAGGGAGCTCCTAATTGGGCTATGAATATAATTAAGAGTGTTAGGCTGAAATGTATGGCGTCATTCAGCATAGTTATGCCTACCACAACCATTGAGGTTTAAAGCTATGACCAGCCCCACCCCTCTTTCTTGGGAAGGGGAATTCCCTATAATTATTACACAACACAAGAGAGCTTGGATGCACAGCTAGTTAATTGCACAGTAAATCGCACACGAGGTATGTAGCAGCTTCACAATCAAATTTGCAAGACGTCTATAAAGCGATGACAAGAACCATACAGCTCTTGGTCTGGTTGTGGGTGGTGGTGTGTGCTGCAGTCGGTCAAAGAACACAGACTCTCACTCTCATCTCGTCCAACTCAACCCCTCAAGTGCTCAGTGCTGTGCAGTTAGCAGTGGAGCACATTAACACAAACCCTCACCTCAACTTCACTCTGCATCTCATCTCAAGACATGCACCGGTAAGAGACAATGCATGGTAAAAATACTTAATTATGATAGTTTGTCTGCAATCTACGGTGGCCCTGAGTGCTACTCTAGTTGATAGTTCATACTTGATAGTTCAAATGCCTAGTTGGTAGTTCGCAGTTGCTACTTGATAGTTCAATCCTATCAAAATCACGTTTTTGCTCAACATCTTCATCTTTGTGTTTGTATATTAACTCCTGGTAGTTTAGAATACCGTATAGTGGGTTATTTTTGTATGATGGAAATTTTTGTATTATAGAGCATCATCCGAAAATTTAAAACTGCCAATTTTTGTCTGCACAATGCATACAACGTCATTATCCTGAGCTGTACGAATATTAAAAATCCAAAAATTAATTATGTTAGAATTCATACAAAAATGTGTACTAATTACTCGCTATACATGTAAAGGATGTACTGTGGTAACGTAGTATGCTTACCAACACTAGATAATCTTATACAATCTCTTTCATTGCCACGCATGAGTAACACCAGATGCATTGTGTGTACATGTAGTGTGACCACCGAAGTGCCCAGCGAGTCTTCTATCAGACGTTGCTCGCTCGTGATAATCAGTTGGCAGTCATAGGGGCTGGCTGTTCGGAGGCCTCTACTGGAGTAGCAGAGATTGCCCGCTATTACAACATTCCCATGGTGATGATTTATGAGCTATATAATTATAGCAACTTCATAATGATTAGCAACGTCAATTGTATACCTTTTGAGCTTTTGATTATTTGTGTGTATATTTTAAAATAAACTTTTTATTCTTTGTGATTACAAATACTTTTAATCTCTGTTTCACATTGCAGCTGTCGTACTCATCCACGAGCGAGGAGCTGAGTCTTCGTAGTGACTTCCCCACTTTCTTCCGTACAGTGCCCTCGGACAACAGCCTGACAGCTGGCATTGCCGGCTTCATCGCCACCTACCCAGAGTGGACCAGGGTCATCATACTCACCCAGGACACAGAGCAGTACAAGCTGGTGAGTCTATCATAGCAGTTGCCTCTCTTCAAAATTCACCTTTAAATAGAAGGCCCTAATTTGATAGACTGGGCCCAAACATCAAAGCTACGCTGTTCTTTGCAGAAAACTGAGTCCAGTAATTATTCCATGTCACTTTACATAATTATGGAAATGAACGCAAATGGGCTGGGCAGTATTTGTAGTCTGTACCTACGGTTGCTCGTGTGATAGTCACTCTGACACACTGTTTCCCCATGCATGCAGGAAAGCATAAGACTCGTGGATCGACTTGAGCTCATGAATGTAACCGCAAGGACTTCCTTGTTGCTTCCTCCACAGCTCAACCAGTCAGTATCAGCATCTCCATTTGTAAGTCAACATCACACCAACCAAAATTTGCACGTGTGGTTGATAGTATTTTGAAACAGTTGCTGCACACACAACTAAGAGTGACTTTTGGTGGTTTGCTTTAGACTCGTGTTTGTCTTCAAGTTTCAGCCATTATCTACAGAAATGTACATACATGTGTTTTTCATACAGCCTGCTGATAATCGTATATTTGTACTTAACATGGAACCAGCCGAAGCTGTCAATGTGGTCTGTCAGGTGAGTGGTTCTCTTAACTCAACTGAAGAATTGCCACCAATTTGTATTCTATAGTCTGTCTTTCTGTGTCACTACAAATGAAACGATTGTTCGTGATGTATTGATTCTTTGTGTTCTGTGTACGTGTATGCATACCCACTGTAACTGTATCTCATAACACTGCAGGCTATTCAAAGAGGATTGGAGCTCTTTGACTATGTGTGGATCTTGCCGGGCTGGTACACTGAGGAGTGGTGGATAGATACCGACAAAGTGCAATGCAACGCCACCTCTCTGGCCCGTTTCCTCACCGGACAGGGAGCCATCTCTGTGGGCTATTACCCACTCTGTGTGGGAGACACCCCGGCTGATGTCACAGGAATTGTGAGTAGTGAAAGCAATAATAACAATCATGAAACCTTCCTAATTAACTTCCTTCTTATACCACTAAGTCCCTAACCAATTATTGTACCCTTAACAATAATTATACCCCCACTTTTGGTTTCTTTGATTTCCCCCCCCCTCCCCGCACAGACTGCGAGCAACCTGACCACATCCCTCCAATCCTCCGCTCCCTATGCCTACGATGCTGTCTTGGCCCTAGCGTTGGCTCTCAACCAAACACTAGAGGGTCTGAACCAGACACTAGAGAGTCTCAACCAAACACAGGGGGAGACCGGAGACACTCAGCAGCTGAGACAGAGAGTCATCCACACCCTTGATCAGATGAGCAGTTTCCAAGGTGTCTCGGTGAGACTCTTAAGTTAAAGCTGATTCTGTAATATTGATTATTCGTTGATCATGGTAGGGTCGTGTTGATTTTAAGAATGGTACTCGAGCGACGAGCAATTTGTCTGTGCATCAATACCGAGGTGAGTCCTCCACTGTCATGTAATTATGGTCTAGCCAAACACCTGTCAACAACTGTGAGCTTGCTAGTAATAATATGTACTTAATATACTTATTGTATATGACGGTCATTTTGCCTTTTAAGTACTAGCTGGAACATTAAGCATAGCTACGAGTCATTTCATTTGTGTACATTCCATTCATTTGTTAGGACATTGGCGAACTTGTTGAGATCAATAATTTCATTATTAAGCACCTAATTGTGTATGGTACAATAGAATGATCATTGCTGTATGCACTTAGACCTGTACTTGTTATTGAACTCTACAGATGTCCTGTAATTAAATTATACTACAACCATCAAACCAAAACAGCTGCTATCTGTAATACAGTGTCCACTTGTTTCATTTCTCGCTACAGAGAGCAATGGCACCACACGTCTGGTTCCAGTGGGGACCCTCCACCTGTATGGAGAGAACACATCAGTCAGCTTCATCACTGGTGAGAGCAGGACAGGGATATGGGCGGAGGGGGAAGCCCCTTCAGACGGCACACCCATCACTATGCACAACTTCCCCTATCTTTGGATCACCATTTCCTCTTATTTGTTTGCCTCTCTTGTCATTCTCGGAGCCCTCTTTTCAATGGTCTTCACTGTCATCTTCAGGAAGAGAAAGTAAGTCATGCGATTCTTCCTACCCATGCCATAGAGAGTAATACCATAGATGTATATTCTACTGTAACGCATGTATGAACTAGCGTTTACCTGACCTCTGTGTGTATCTGTAGGTTGGTACGATTGACTAGTCCTAACCTCAACCTGGTCATTGCATTTGGAGTGATCCTGTTCAACTGTTCAGTTTTCTTCTTTGCCTACCCGTCTATATCTGACTCAGTGTTGGAGGTCTTCTGTGCTGTGAGTGTGTACATGGTAGTCCTCAATTCTGCCTCTGCAAGCACATATACGAATGCACAATCATTATAGCTGAGCTTGCAATACGTGCGCAGTAGGTATTCCTCTATTAACTCTGTTCCTGAATTTATAGTTTTCCCTCCATTATGTGCAGCTTCGAGTGTGGACAGTGTCTGTTGGAGTATCACTGTGCTTTGGTACAGTCAATGCTAAGATGTGGAGAATCTACTCCATCTTCCACAACCCAAACCCTGCCAAGAGGAAAAGGGTATGTTGAAAATCACTGCATAGTCTTAAAACGTAAATCTGAAATTGGTGAGTACTTGGTTCTGTACGGTATAAGACTCTGCAACAGTGTTGTACATACTAGCTCAAGCCCCTCCCCTCACACCCACACACAGCCACTGAAAGATTGGCACTTGCTCCTGATTGTCCTTGTGTTTGTCCTAGTGGACGTGATCATCCTCACCCCCGTCAGTATTCTGGAGTCATCTCGTCTCGCCCCACGTAGAGTGCCAGATGTGGAACATCCACCATCCGTCAATGTATGTAACAATACCTTATAAGGCTGTGCATGATCTCTGAGCGAAATGCAGTATAAGCTATAGAACTGCTACCGTATAACGGGGTATATTTCGAGGGTATAAAAATTTTCGTGGTTTTCGAAACACACTGATTAAGTGTGTACTGCGAACATTTATACCCACGAATTTAATATCGCATGTATGCATGCTGCAAAAGGCTGCTATTCCACAAAAAGTAAATCCGCGAAAACCTTTCTAAACAGTCATTCGGCGAAAGTTTATACCCTTAAAATATACCCGCTATTTAAAACCAACAACAGGAGGATGGGATCACTGTCAACTACGAGGTGACTCTCTGTGAATCTGACAGACGTGTGATTTGGTTGGTACTCGTCTTCGGTTACAAGGCAATTGTCCAGGCAATCGGATTATTCCTTGCTCTTAGGATTAGAAACATCAAGGTAATTATATTAGAGAGATCGATAAGTTTGCAATCGTAATGTCTATGTCTAAAGTATGTTGAGTTTGTACTTTTATTTGTACACCAAGCCTGGGACATAGATCCTCGTGCCCATGTATACCGTATAATGCTCGATCAGAGGCCGCTCTTGTATAAAGGCCGCTCTCAAATAGTAGCCTCCTTTGCTAGCAAAATGAAACATTTAGTAGCCGCGGCTCCTGATCAAGCATTATTATACGGTAGTTTATATTGAACCCTCCCCTCTCAGATAAAAGTATTGAACGACTCTAAAGAGATTGCTGCCACCCTCTACCTGAGCAGTGCTATTCTTGCTGTGGTGGTCATCGTCTCTGTTGCCCTGGACGACAGACTCAACTTGTACTCTGTTATCTACGGCTATGGCATACCTCTCTCAACCAGTGTCGTCCTCATCGTTGTATTCTTCACAAAGGTGAGTGCATGGTGGGGAATTAACACTCAATCAGACAACACACAATCCAGTTTGTGTATATTGGTAACCTGTTTCTGCAGGCTTCCTAATAGCATTTCTTTGTCAGCGAGCTACAGTATTACCTAAATGCTGTAAAATCCTGAAAAAAACATTTTTCCCAGAACATTCACTGTACTCAATTCACCATTCTATATATTTAGCTCAGAATCTAACGACAAAGTATGTATATGTATGTATGTATGTATATAGCTGTAATTTTTAGCTTATGCAAACTTTTTATTCAATCCTCATTTACTAGAATCTGTGTACAATGTATACACATGTATGTACATGTACACTATACTGTGTAATTTGATGCTTGTTACCATTGTACCCAGATGGTGCGACTGTACAAGGACCCGAGGGGTGAGCTCATCTTCACCCATCATGCCCCTCCCACTGGTACGATGGTATCTCCCCCCACGAGTAATCCTCCTTTCCCTAGCAAGAGCATCGATCACCCGACAGAGGACAAAGTTGAGTCACTGGAGAGGCAGGTCAGAGCACTGCAGAGCAACCTGGAAATGTACCAAACAAAGGTGGGTGTCACTAAAAGGCCACTGAACAATTTGTTTAAGTCTGCATGATAAGTTAGTATGTTTTCAGGGTAATATGTTAGTAGCTTGTTTTGCTTTATATGATTACTGCATTGTTTTTCTTCCTACAGAATTGTACTGATGATGGCAATGGCAATGGCAATGGCAATGGCAATGGCAATGGCAACGGGACCCTGAATGAGATTACCACTACAGTCCTGGATGACTCTACCATTGACTCGGGCAATGGCTCCACTGATTGTGGTAATGGCAACGGCAACGGGGCCCTGAATGAGACCACTACTACAGTCCTGGATGACTCTACCATTGACTCGGGCAATGGCTCCACTGATTGTGGTAATGGTTTCGAGCTGAAACCACTGGGAAATGAAACAGTTATACAAAACAATCAAAGCATTTAATAACATTCACTTTTTTCTGTTGGTGTTGTTGTATCCACAATGCATTGACATGCGCATGCGTTCTTTGCTTGCAACAAGAGGGTGGGGCTGCTCTTACCTGTTAATGAATACCTAGCAGTGCACTCCTGATATTTAACCAGGGGTGAGATAATGGTTGCAAGAGTTGGTGGTGTGTCCATGCGCTGGGGCAAAGCAAGGAGGATGTCATTATAGAGGCAAGACAGCACCTTAATAAACTAGAAAGCTAAAAATCTATATACACACTGCATAATTATTTTGTAGCTAAATCCTTGAGAGCAACTGTCATTCTCTATAACTATTTTATTACAGAAAGTCAATCGTGATTTACCTAGATGGTGCTATCCTACCAGCAATCGATGCACACTAATGATAATTTATCGCAAGCCATCAAAGCAATGAATACAGACAGACACCTAGCTGTGGTGAGAAAGGGAGCCTAACATTCATACACTGTCAGGAGGAAATTTAATATATATTTATAGGAATATTTATAGGGAACGTACATACACTGTCAGGAGGAAATGCAGGTAGCAAACCGAATATCTTACACTGCCAGTTTGTTTAGGGTACAACGGAAAAATTTGGCAAGTACAGCCCTCTACACTTCAGGGTGTGTGAATGCTGATGTTGAAATCACTGCCAAGGATACCGAGACAGCAGTAGAAGCTGCTTTGAACCTCTTTACTGGTCTCGAAGGAATCAAAAATACTACTCTGCTGTAATTACACTTGATAGTAACGAAGATGTTGCTGTAACTTGCAAATATTTTAAGAAATCAGCGTTTAATTGTGGTTTACCCAAGGGATATTTGCTGCCAGAGACGGAAACTAATCAAGTAAGAACCTGGTTCCTCAAAGACATTGCTCCAAATGGACAATACATAGCACCAATGTATAAACAGAACTACCCTGGTTTTTATGCCAACCTGTTGAACAAATATTATAGAGGCAACAGGTACGAAATATTCAACTATCACATTGAAGTTAAACCGGGAAAAAAGAGCGAAAGTAAACAGGACAGCCTCGAATCCAAACTATTGAGGATGCTTCTTTCCCGTATACTTCAGTAAAGCACAATACTAGGTTGAGGAGAATTTTGTAGAGCGTATAGTTATTACTTAGCCCATTGGATGACTTGGGTAGTTGGTTTAGCTTATAATAATAATAATTATATGCGTGATACCGGTACACCAAACAAGACGGAGGGAAACAAGACGGAGGGGCCAAGTAATCCACTTGGGCAAAGCTCCATCCACTACATCAATAGCGCTAGCCTGAAACAGTACAATACCGAACAGTACAATACCGACCAGCTACTGTAACAGTGGATAGATGTGGGGCCGGGGAGTACAATGCCGACCAGCTACAGTGGATAGATGTGGGGCCGGGGGAGTACAATACCGACCAGCTACAGTGGATAGATGTGGGGCCGGGGAGTACAATACCGACCAGCTACAGTGAATAGATGTGGGGCCGGGGAGTACACTGAATACCGAACAGTACAATACCGACCAGCTACAGTGAATAGATGTGGGGCCGGGGAGTAGAATACCGAACAGTACAATACCGACCAGCTACAGTGGGATAGATGTGGGGCCGGGGAGAGTGTACAAAGTGGGATAGATGTGGGGCCGGGGAGAGTGTACAAAGTGTGATCAGTAGTTGTGAGAGCAACTGAGATTATATTGATTTCAGTGGATCTGTTGCTCTTGGTTTTGCCACCTGTGCGCATGCACGGGGTGAATGCTAACATCTTATTTACTACCTAAATCATTTTGCTGTAGGGGTGATACTGATACAGTGAATATAGAGATGAGAACTGATCATGACTGGTTGTACTGTAATGGAGATGGTGACTAGCTGAGTTTGTGTTGTGTATGTAATCAATTATGGAATCTGAAGAATTTTCATTGGTTGAACGTGTTTAAGTTTCAACAGTCATAACTTTTGCTTTGATGATCGATAATTATTCTGAAAGCTTAGAAAGAGACCATTCACCATAATTTGGTTTTTTTCGCCCTTGGACCATGAGTTATTCACTTAAAGGTGTTTTTCTGTTGCAATTGGATCCACGGAACTCAAGTTTATATGGCAACTGAAAGAGTTCCAGAGCCATTAATTAGACGAGGGGCAGTTGTGTACTTCTCCAGTGAAGCAGTATAGGAAATCTACTGATGACATTGCTTAAATAAAATTATGGGTATTATTATACCTGCATACATTATTGCTGAATATAAACATTATTGTGTTACAAGAACAACAAACTTGGGGATGATGAAAACAAGTGATCAGTACAAGAGTAGACTGTGAATTACTTAGCAACAAGTGAGCTAGCTTTTGTGAATGTTCAGAGTCAGTTGAAGGTAGAGAGGCTTAGCTGAGAGCAGCGACAACTTCTTGCGATGGAAATCAGTTGGCTTTTTGTAACTGCATCGAAAAATGAAATATTTAATTACAATTATAATATATTACCGTATACAATTCTTAGCAACCCATAAAAACTTTATCATTTTTATAATGTGCATGCACATTGTAATGCTAAAGGCTCACATTTCCAGAGCCAATTACAGGGGTGAGATAATGGTTGCAAGAGTTGGTGGTGTGTGACTGACTGCATGTCCATGTGCTGGGCTGTGTTGTCATTAATGGTGAGAGTGTAATTAGCAGTACTAGCACTCACACCACACCACAGTATACTGCCGCAGTGTCCATGTGCTGGAGCAAAGCAAGGAGGATATCATTATAGAGGCAAGACAGCACCTTAACAAACTAGAAAGCTAAAAATCTATAATTATACACACTCATGCACTGCATAATTATTTTGTAGCTAAATCCTTGAGAGCAACTGTCATTCTATAACTATGCCAATCGTGCACACTATATAAATGATTATTTATTGCAAGTCATCAATATACAGACAGACACCTGCATGTATAGTGAGGAAGGGAGCCTAACATCCATACACTGTCAGGAGGAAATTCAATATTTATATAGAAATATTTAATATACAGACAGACACCTGCATGTAGTGAGGAAGGGAGTCTAACATCCATACACTGTCAGGAGGAAATTCAATATTAATTTATATAGAAATATTTAATATACAGACAGACACCTGCATGTAGTGAGGAAGGGAGCCTAACATCCATACACTGTCAGGAGGAAATTCAATATTTATAATATTCATAGGGAACGTAATATTCATGCGTAATCACACTGTCATGAGGAAATTCAAATATGTATAGGAATATTTATAGGGAACGTACATACACTGTCAGAAGGAAATGCAGATAGGAAACTGAATATCTTACACTGCCAGTTTGTTTAGGGTACAACGGAAAAATTTGGCAAGTACTATATATATTGACCGAATTGGCGGTTTTAATTTGGCGTCTCAGGCGTGGCTACTACGGCAATGATGTTGCGTGCACTGGAACTTTAATGTGGTAGTTTTAAATTTGGCGATCTTTGGTAAAATTCACCATTATACGGTATATACGGAACATGTATAGGGAACCTAACATGCATGCATGCACTGTGAAGGAAAATTTAGGTGTAAGGTATATACAATTTCAACGCGTCACATGGTATTAATTCCCACAGGTGTTGACATTGCATGCAACTAGGACTGTTCCGGATTGAAACTATAGGACTGTTCCGGAATGAAACTTAAGTAAGGAAGTTAGTGTTTCCTCGTCTAGTATATAGCTATGCAAGAGTGCACAGCTCCCCTCATATCAAGATTTTAACTGGTTGAACCAATTTTGAAAATGAATAGCGGACTACTTCTGCTGCTGGTTGCAGCCCTCTACACTTCAGGGTGTGTGAATGCTGTTGATATCACTGTCACTGATACCGAGAAAGCAGTAAAAGCTGCTTATGACCTCTTTACTGGTCGAACGACGAATCAAAAAGACTACTCTACTGTAATTACACTTGATAGTAACGAAAATGTTGCTGTAACTTGCAAATATTATAAAAAATCAGCGTTTAATTGTAACTTACCCAAGGGATATTTGCTGCCAGAGACGGAAACTAATCAAGTAGGAACCTGGTTCGTCAAAAACATTGCTAAAGTCTATGGAGTATACCAAACACCAGTGGATAAAAACTACGGTGGTTGTTATGCCAACCTGAAGGATCAAGATTTTTACGGAGGAGGCAAGAAGTACGAATTGTTCAACTATCACATTGAGGTTAAACCGGGGGAAAAGAGCGGTTGTAAACAGGACAGCCTCGAATCCAAACTATTGAGGATGCTTCTTTCTCGTATACTTCAGTGAAGCCGCTAATACTGGGTTGAGGAGAATTTTGTAGAGCGTCTATATGTATAGTTACTACTTAACCCATTGGACAACTTGGGTAGTTAGTTTAGCTTATAATAATTATTATGCCAAATTAGATAATTATGTTCATTTTAGTTCAAGTGAGTGTATGCATAATTATGATGAACACTATTAAACAGTGGTGTATTATGGTTTTAATTGAATTGGCCAATTAAAAATTATGTTAATCTAACTGGGACATTTATTTTTAAGCCGTGTCACTATGGCCGTGGAATTATGGCATAGTGTGGCTCTCTTACTCGATGCATGTTTTTGGTTCTTTTTCGGTCAATCCTACTAATAACGTTGCAAACATTTAAATCCTTTGTGTGTCTGGTTCCCTTTCTTTTTGCTGTAATTCTTCCCCTTAAAAAGTTGACATGCTTAGTCTGCCAGTTTAATAGCTCTTTGTTTTTTTACACTGTTTTTTAAGGTTTCAGACTCAGAAGTTTGCTAGGTGCATGTATCCACACTTTATACCTAATTATAATTATTCACAATAATTATTTTGCTACAGATATGATGATGTAACTCATCACACACACGTTCTGTCACATGCAGGCAAGGTCCAAACTATACGGAGAGCACATACAAGCACAAGATGTAGGTGCAGGAGGGAAAGCCAGCTGACACATCCTCTTCTATATAATTATACCATTGAGAGGTAGCCACCAGACCAACTGTTAGCCGCTCCAAACGATACCGGTGCACCAATTTAACAAGACGGAGGGCCAAGTAATCCACTTGGGCAAAGCTCCATCCACTCCATCAATAGCGCTAGCCTGAAACAGTACAATACCGACCAGCTACATGCAATGGATAGATGTGAGGTCGGGGAGAGTGTACAAAGTGTGATCAGTAGTCGTGAGAGCAATGGAGATTACATTGATTTCAGTGGATCCGTTGCTCTTGGTTTTGCCACCTGTGCGCATGCACGGGGTGAATGCTAACATCTTATTTACTACCTAAATCATTTTGCTGTAGGGGTGATACTGATACAGTGAATATAGAGATGAGAACTGATCATGACTGGTCGTACTGTAATGGAGGTGGTGACTAGCTGAGTTTGTGTTGTTTATGTAATCAATTATGGAATCTGAAGAATTTTCATTGGTTGAACGTGTTTAAGTTTCAACAGTCATAACTTTTGCTTTGATGATCGATAATTATTCTGAAAGCTTAGAAAGAGACCATTCACCATAATTTGGTTTTTTTCGCCCTTGGACCATGAGTTATTCACTTAAAGATGTTTTTCTGTTGCAATTGGATCCACGGAACTCAAGTTTATATGGCAACTGAAAGAGTTCCGGAGCCATTAATTACACGAGGGGCAGTTGTGTACTTCTCCAGTGAAGCAGTATAGGAAATCTACTGATGACATTGCTTAAATAAAACTATAGTCATTATTATACCTGCATACATTATTGCTGAATATAAACATTATTGTGTTACAAGAACAACAAACTTGGGGATGATGAAAACAAGTGATCAGTACAAGAGTAGACTGTGAATTACTTAGCAACAAGTGAGCTAGCTTTTGTGAATGTTCAGAGTCAGTTGAAGGTAGAGAGGCTTAGCTGAGAGCAGCGACAACTTCTTGCGATGGAAATCAGTTGGTTTTTTGTAACTGCATCGAAAAATGAAATATTTAATTACAATTATAACCGTACAATTCTTAGCAACCCATAAAAACTTTATCATTTTTATAATGTGTATGCACATTGTAATGCTAAAGGCTCACATTTCCAGAGCAGCCTTGCCAGGTTTGATTTCGTCCATTTCCATGAAAGAGAAGCACTTGGTACTGACTCTCTTCTTGTTCGGCTTGTAATGCTTGAACTCAAAGAAGATGGCCGCTCCCTCCGGCAGCTCCTCTAGTGGTGATCGTATCAACACTGACACACCAAACTGGATGTGGGAGCCCTCTTTCTGATTGGCTAGCGGAGTGTCCTGGGACACCTCTATGTCATCGCCATGGAAATCTGAAGAACAAAGAGTGGGTTTCAGATTTAAAGCGACAAATCGATCAGTTGTAGAATGTAAATAATTTATATTGTATATGTAAAATTAATATAATTATTGTATATCACCATTGCTAACACTACCAGGCCAATAGCTACATGTACAGTGGCATAGCCACTACGACCAAGTTGTTCTTTGTGTGATATGGCTTAGGTTGTCTCACTTTTAACACTGACACTGATGTAAGGGTCGAGGTAGTATTGAGGATCTTTGATACCAAACTTGTCAATGGAGATGGTGAGGTAGTTGAGACCGGGTAGCATATCACGACTTGTTATCAGACTGCCAGCTGCAAAACAAACACCATGGTTACACAACATACACACTAAACATCTATGTACACCATGATTAGTGTGTATGTTATTGATAGCTTTCAGTTCTCTACTCTTGATTGTAGCTATACACAGATATATACAAGCATTGGTAAGCAGTTCCAACAGCAAATGAAAACGTTATATTGCTTATCTTCCAAATGTAGTTATACAAACAATAGCAAAGATAAGAAAATCCCACAAGGATTATAGACAGACATTTGCTCAGGGCCGGTGGACCTTCAGCGAGTACTGGAGGCCCATCCTCCTTGCTTGCCACGCCCCCTTCTGCAGGAGGTATAATATCGCTGAGATCTGCCTCCATATCCGACACACTCACTGATCTCTCTCCGAGGCCCTGCAGAGCTGAGGGCATGGAGGGAATTATTGTACAATCACATAAAATATACAATGAGTTCACTACAATCATTATTTATATCTGCACAGCAGATGTTGCATATCAACAAATGTAAGAAGCTGGCAACACACTCTTGAGTAGGAAACACACTCTTGAGTAGGTATTATTCGGTAGCAGACAATATAAACTATCACCTACCTGTTATGATTCGGTTGATGCAAGTGTAAGTGGAGGCACTGGAATCTTGCACTGAAGAGAGGTCTTGAAGACTCCTCCCCCTCTGTTGCAGAGCAGCTGCAATCCTCCACAACAAGAGCTATGATGGAGAGATGGTGACCTAGTAGTACCTCATGATGACGATGATGGGACTTACCTTCTCTTTGTGGGAGAACACGTCGGATTCTGGTGTAGACAATTGCTCTAGTTTGTGCGAAGCTCTGTATATTAAAAAACACGCACATAATTAACTACAGAGCACTGTTAATAGCGTTCAATAATATTATTATGAACAATGGCTTCAATAAATATAATAACAATAATAATAATTAAACACACCAGAATAAAGGTGTACATGTATGTACAGGTATGTAAAAGATTATGTATAGACAATCAGCAGTGCTAGTGCAGTGCAGTGAGTCACAGCAGATATTATTATATTATTCTACTCAGTTCTCAACATTCATTGCATTGGCACTACTGACATTAGACTTAGTAAGTAATGCTATGGCCTGTGTCTCACTTGACGAGTTCCTCAGATGCCTCCAGAACCATCCCCCATTGCTCCAGCTCAGAGCAGCGCTGCAGAATGCTCACCAACTCAAGCACAGTCTTTTTCAACTCACACATCTCTGCAAGTAAGGAGGCGGGGCTCCAGAGCAAAAATGTGGGCGGGGCTAAACTTAACCGCACACGTGGATTTTTTATAGAAGAGAGAACAAAGCAAAGCATCATGGCGGAGGAAGTTAGTCAGAGTACAGGGGTAGAGGAGGTAAAGACAGGCGATGAAGAGCAAGTGGTGACACCGTGGGTGGCCCATGCTGGCACGGGGGATAAGGGCATCGACTATGAGAAACTGATCAGTGAGTTTCAATGCATAATTGTATGATTGCATCATCTGTTTACCCTGGCCCTAATGTTGTGTTATCATCGTAGGACAGTTTGGGAGTCAAAGGATCAATGACGAACTCCTGCAGAAAATTGAGGCTGTCACGAAGAAGAAACCTCACCACTTCCTCCGAAGAGGCATATTCTTCTCACACAGGTTGGTCTTTACTAGTATATTGTAGGACATTACTGACTGATTGACTGTGTTGTGTGTTCACACAGAGACGTGGAGGGTATACTGGATGCATATGCTAACAACAAGCCGTTCTACCTGTACACTGGTCGAGGGCCGTCCTCTGAGTCCATGCATTTGGGCCACCTCATCCCCTTCATGTTCACAAAGTAAGACACCAATCCTCCCCCCATCTCCACACACACACTTCCACACCCCTCACACTTTACACACCCACACAGGTACCTCCAGGATGTGTTTGACGTGCCTCTTGTGGTCCAGATGACGGACGATGAGAAGTTCCTCTGGAAGGACCTCACTGTAGAGGAGGCAAACAGACTAGCCTTTGAGAATGCCAAGGACATCATTGCCTGCGGGTTCGACATTAAGAAGACCTTCATTTTCTCTGATATAGAGTACATAAGGTGGGTACATTGTCCCGTAATTTAGATGGCCACACGACATAGAATAATAATAATAATATGACTACAGTGCATAGTTGGACTGTGAGAGTCTTTTGTTGGGTCTATTTTGTGAAGGCGTGTTAGGAATTTATTTCAGCAGGTTTTAAAACAATCTCTCTGCAGTTCTGAGCCCAACTTTTACAAGAACATCCTCCGAGCACAGAAGTGTGTCACCACTAACCAAGCCAAGGGCATCTTTGGTTTCCAAGACACTGACTGCATCGGCAAGATCAGCTTTCCTGCCATCCAAGCTGTTCCAGCTTTCAGCACCACCTTTCCCAAGATATTCGGCAGCAAGAAAGATGTCCAATGTCTCATCCCCTGCGCCATTGACCAGGTTAGTACTTGTTAGTACTCAGGTGCATTCTCTATATTTATACTAGGTGTGTGTATGCCTGCCTGCAGGAATCACCACTTGGGCTACAGTGTGCTCTCTAGCTAGTATAGTTATAACCAAGAGTTGTTATAACTTCCTGTGATTAAGTACCTTCACTGTCACTCACAATGTTTGCTCCTCCTCAGGATCCATACTTTAGAATGACGCGTGATATAGCTCCCAGACTTGGTTTTCACAAGCCGGCCATCATCCACTCCTCGTTCTTTCCTGCCCTCCAAGGTCCGCAGTCCAAGATGTCCGCCTCTGACCCCACCTCCTCCATCTTCCTAGTCGACTCCATGAATGACATAAAACAAAAGGTTGGCATAGCAATAGTGACGTTAATTTTTGCTTTATTCCTTGTCTTTCCAGATCAACAAGTATGCCTTCTCTGGTGGGCGTGACACTAAGGAGGAGCACGAGCGACTGGGGGGGAACACGGACATTGACGTCTCCTATCAGTACCTGACCTTCTTCCTTGAGGACGATGAGAAACTGGCCCACATCAAACAGGTCCATACCTCAGAATGTATACTCTACAGTCGGGGACGATTGTGCTGTGTCCCTTGCTTGTAGAGACGTATCTTTGGAACTACTATACACATTTCAAGAGCCTTTACTAGCTAACTAACTCACGATAATAAAATTATATTGAGTACATTATTGAAGCCCCTCCCCTCCAGGAGTATGAGGCCGGCCGCCTCCTGTCTGGTCACCTCAAGAAGGAGCTCATCTCCGTCCTGCAAGCAATGGTGACCGAGCACCAGGAGAGGAGGAAGACTGTCACTGACGACATGGTGCGCACCTTCATGACCCAGCGACCTTTGAACTTTAAGTTGGCTAGTTAGTGAACTTTTGAAATAAAGAGATTTTATGATATAATCGATTCAACAATCAGAACAATTATGTATACAATTGATTATGTCATGCTACGTATAAAATACAAAAAATTATAAACTTCAAAAATTAGAATTGATCGATGTCATTTAAATGATTGGCCTAAATTTGTTCTATCAATTTTGAGCGTTTGTGTAATATTGTCCACCTATAGGAGCACTGTGGCCACGCCCATTGTCACGAGGGTCACAAGGGCACTCCACACACTCAGGCCACGCCCCCCACACGTAGCCGCCTCCACAGTGTTCACGGCATCACCAAATATGTTGTTGAGGGCGACTTCGTTGGGGCTGGGTTGGTCTACATTCCACGAGATGGTCATACACTCTCTATCAGGATCAGTGGACGAGGTGTTGGAGTAGACAAAAGATGGTCCCCACAGCATCTCACACAAACCCTTCCCACTCCCGTACACGTCACTGTGTGTGTGTGTGTGTGTGTGTGTGTGTGTGTGTGGGTGTGGGTGTGTGTGGGTGTGGGTGTGTGTGTGTGTGTGTGTGGGTGTGGGTGTGTGTGTGTGTGTGAGGGTATACAAGAAGTACCATTTGTGTGGGAGAAATTGTGTCAACTGTTCGCGTTACTAGCTCAAACGGAATGCTCACTTAAATTAATCTTTAAAAAGGTTGGCATCTGATGCCCTAATATTAAACTTAGTGGTGGATCCTTGAGACCTTGTATCATCCTATCTAGTTAGGCAAGCAAAAAAAAAAGAAAAAAAAGGAGAACAAAAGAGCAAACAGGTATAAAAAGCAAACAGATGCCCGACCTTGAGAGTCGAGAATGATGGGTTAAAGAGTCTTTAACGGTGCACCAACCCTCCCCATTCATCTGTTGCATTCAGACCAACTAGTATACTGAATAATTATTGTAAGCTATTCACTTGGGGCCATGCTGATTGTAACATTCGATGTAATGCTGACATAAAGTATAGAACTTATATTAGACTTGATATTGGCTGCTGTAATACTTCAACTTAGCTTGTGCATGGCTGTGTGCTTGTGTACTAAATCGAGGCTTAATTTATAAGGTACAGGCCTGTATTGTCTGGGCCAGGTTTTTGATAATGGGGATGGGTCTATGTGGTTCTTCTAGGTGGCAAACACCATATAATCATTAACCTCTAATTTTGGTTCTTAAATAGATAGTAGTGTGTGTGTGTGTGTGTGTGTGTGTGTGTGTGTGTGTGTGTGTGTGTGTGTGTGTGTGTGTTGTGTGTGGGGGGGGGAGTGTTAGCTCAATGTAACATTCATACCAGAAATGTGTAGAAGCAGCGAGTAGCTATATATAGAGTAGAAGCAATATTGAATGTTACAGTGACAAAAAAAATAAGTATTCAGACTGAGTGAAATATTCTACTCTTTTGACAGATTATTTCTTAATCAAAAACTGTACGCTATATATTCTAAGCAACGACTCTCGAGTAGTTAAGGCAGATATAAGTGAGAGCCCTTCAACTTACGAGAAGGTCCTACAAGACGAGGAGTTGATACAGAGATTCTTCTCATTGACATAGAGCCAGTCACTGATCCAGTTAGTGGCACAGGTCATGTCTGCCGCACACGCATCGTACCACTCGTCACAGAACTCCCTGCACACTGGCAACTGGAGGACGGCACTCGTGTAGTTGGGGTTCCGCCAGTGAGCCACATTAGGGGAGCATCTGAGGAGGCGGAGGGGAGAGTGGACTTACCAGTGTGGTAGCTAGACTAATCTATCTATAATAATGTGGCAGTGTGGTAGCTAGACTAATCTATCTACAATAATGTGGCAGTGTGGTAGCTAGACTAATCTATCTACAATAATGTGGCAGTGTGGTAGCTAGACTATATCTACAAAGATTGATAGGATTGCAATACACATGCTACTACAATACAGTAGGTGCATGCATTTCAAGAGTGAGCTTTAATACATTGATTACATGTACACACCCCTCTTGCATCAACCTGACTAAGTGCTGACAGTAAACACTGATTACCTAACCCTACTCCCTAGTGTGCATGGAGAATGTAACTCTGAGAGATCTCACCTATAGAAGCATTCCATATTGACAAAGTAGTCATGACAACGATCGGACAGATTCCCGCAATGGTCCCACCTAAACCCATCCACATCAGTGACTCGAGGTGTGTCCAGTTGTTCTGTGAACTCAGCCGTACAGCATGTCTCATCCCTCCACTGGAAGCAGGCCTTGTAGTCTGGGCCCTCAGGCTCTGGACATGCCAGCTCCTTGTGCTTGTCCCCTGGGAGACACTCACCTGCATGTACACACCACGGGAATATTAATAAAAGAGTGGGTGTATTTTACAGGGTCTAATGCACACAACGCATGTTCAGGACGAGCTAAAAACATGAATAACGAGCTGTATTACCATGAATAATAAAATGATAACGAGCTAGCTAGCCCCTGCTCTGTTATCAATTGCAACCATCTACACAGTCACTCCAAAATATGATCAGAAATTCAATGCCCCATTTTATGTAATTCTAGTTGATCAGTACTGACCTGGCCTGTACTTTGTGTGGACCACACTGTGGTCATCGTCATCATGATCTGCTCCCGTCCACTGAAGCAGTAGTAGCAAGGCCAGGCACACTCGCAGCCAACCCATCATCACTTCTTTAGCTAGTTTTCAGTGTTGTGCAGAATATCTCGGAACAAATCAGCCTTTAACTTTTATAGGGCTAATATACACACGGAAATAACAACTTATTAACATGTGGTTGGACACCTATGAATATTTAATAATGTGGTCGACAACACGATGGAATGCATACCAGGTGCATCAACAGGTCTAAACAACATATGCACGTACAGCTGTTTGCATAGACCTTGCAAAATACTGCCTAAATTCCTTATCATTACCACAAAATCACCATACAATGTTGCTATGCAAACAACATGTAGTCTTGAGCAATGATGGCTTCCAGAACGTGGATGTATTCTGGCTTCAATGATGCTCAAAGAGAAACACTGGTGAAAAACCTTTGCGAATGAGCCAAATCAGCAGAAAATGTAACCCTTTGCGATCTAACTATTGCGTTCTGGAAAGGATTATGTGTACAACCCTCGCAAAGTTCGCAAATGTTTGATGCTCGCAAAACATTCGTAATACAGGTAATCCTAGCTCTCTAGATTTTGCCCCTGAGCTATTAGGCTGGCCTCCAGACTATTCCCATAGTCTAGTTCTAGAAGCCATCATTGCTCTTTATAACTACATGTATACTACATGCATGTACATGTACATGTACTATTTGTTTGCATAGCAACATTGTATGGTGGTTTGTGGTAATGGAGTGGTATTTTGCAAGGTCTGTGCAAACAGCTGTACAGCTGTTTGCATACAGCTGTTTGCATAGACCTTGCAAAATAATCAGCTCACTGCATTACCACAAAACTACAAAATCATCATACAGTGTTGCTATGCAAACAACATGCAGTCCTGAGCAGTCTAGAAGTTGTATATGGGTACTTTTTGAGTAAACCCTTGAAAAGTACCTGCTATAAGATGGTATCAGGAGTACTCCTGGTGGTATCAAGAGTAATGCTTTTATCTACTCTTGGTGGTATAATTATGGTGAGGTTTGAAGAAGTTTCAGGCTGAAGAAACTGTTAGTACGAAGTACCTTAAACACTAACAGATCACAAAATATTGTTTGGTGCTTATCTAGTAGAAAAATATGTTCGGACTTGACAGTCAAAACCGGTATACCGCAGTGAGCAAGTTAGTAGGTTCTTTAGTGGAACAATTTTTTGTACAGCACAAGTCTCAGCGTAAGGCGTTGGTAAACCATTCTCTACTTAAATCCTCCCGGTTCTATGAGTCTCTATATAGCCTATTTCCATGCACCATTGGTCACTTTATTTTTATTTAGTCATTGTGAATGTGAATGTACCCAATACTATTTGTTTGCATGATGGTTTTGTGGTAAGCAGTGAATGATTTAGTATTTTGCAAGGTCTATGCAAACAGCTGTACAGCCGAACAATAAAAATATTGAGACTGAGTCCATCAAGTCCCCATAACAATCATATGGACATTATCGTTTGATTCCAACATCTTGCGAGCTCTGACGTTGCCCACTATTCTACTGAGCATGTGCAGTTCGTAGCGTGAGTAGAGGACTGTGCACGTGACTCCGCCCATCTGCCCCGCCTCCTCCAACATATTGACTAGCTCCGGATAGAACTCGGCGTAGAGAGGGAGGGAATAAAAGATGAGATGATGAATCCCTCGGAGATGGTACCTGCAGAGAAAAAAAAATCAACTATATATTATTCGAATAATTATAGCAAGGTCAAATGCAGTACCAATATATAATTATATGCTGGGCTAGCTGCATGCATGTATGGAAGTGTTGTACATGAAGTGGAAACACCATACGATGGATACAGCAACGTACAAAAGCTATCATCTAAGGCAGATAGTGTGCAAAGACCACTAAAGACAAGTATATATGCCTGGGACTTCTACATGGAAAATGCTAACTTTTAGCTGGTTGGAGCTTACCAGCTCTACAGCATATAGATAGAAGCGCTTTTTAACAAGGAATCCAATGGTATATGAAACTTTGAAGTATGACAAAGTTAGGACAATTTTATGAAGGTCAAACTCAACACAATAATTAAATGATAGAACTTCATTATAACCACACCTCCTAAAAAAGTGCAGTCTCTCTGTGTAGAGGAGGAAGTGTTTCTGCTTATGGTAGAATTCAGTCCTGCAGCGAGATACTTGAGAGGTCTTAGTGTACTCTGAGAGCAGGCAATGGGAAAGCTCCGCCCTTTTCATGTGGTTACGCACACGCACAAAGTCAAAATAGGAAGGCACGAAAATGGCCGTCTGTTTAGTGAGCTCTCCACAGAAATCAGGGAGAATCTGAAGAAAATGTAGTAAAATGTTCAAGTTTTAGCAGTCAACAAAAAACAACAATGCACAATAATTATGCCATAAATTCAAAAGACTAAGTACTCAGTCTCTTGCACATTTTAACCTTATTGCAACATTATTTTATTGACAACAAAATAATGAACAAGGTTGTTTGTATACAACACAACACCTGTACTCACCTTCTCAACAAAGTAAGTCAGTCTTGCCTCGGGCAGTTCCTTGTGAGAGAGGCAGTGCACTCTGTGGAAGACTTGTGGAGCTTGGACCACCACCTGACTCACACAGCCGTCACCAGGCCCCTCCCCCACACGCACACGACCAGCATAGTCTGACAGGAGACGAGTGAAGGACAGTAACACAAAATGACGGTACATACTAACACCAGGGAAAACTTCAATACGAGATTTATTATCTAGCCTTGCCACCAGGCTCTCTAATGTCAATATAAATATTTTGTAAGGTAACAAAAGAATTATACACCAATAGCCCCCCCCCCACCCACACCCACACCCACACACCCACACACACACACAAGAGGATACTGTGACAGTAGTTGTTGAAGAGAGCGTTGATCTCGGGAGTGAAGAAGCTGCTGAAGACGAGCGTCTGACGATAGTACTTGCCCCACTCGTTCACCGCCCACTCACGCAGACGAGATATGTCCGCACCGTGAGCCTCTCTGGGGGTCAGGTGGAGATGGGCGAAGATGTGCTGTGTGTGAGGTGAGAGAGTGTGGATTATGTGAGGGTGTGCTGTGTGTGAAGAGTGGAGTGTGAGGGTGTGAGGGGGCGTGTGTGGTGACGTACCAAGAGATGGTCCCAGTTTTGCATGAGGAACACATCACATTGGTCCACTATCAACAGCTCAATGGAGGACAGGAAATCATAGTCTCTCGTCTTCTCCCTGAAGCAGAAAAATGAGTGAACTTCGATAATCGATAATTCAAGATGATACTTCACACAATTTCTAAAAGTATTGTAATTGATATTTAAATCTGTGAGGCGTCTCAAACACGTTTAAGGACCATTAACTTAGAGCCTCTTAAGGACATCAAATTTAATAACCAAGTTCAAGTGTGTCTCACCCGTCTGCCCCTAGGATGGTGCGCAGGCCGAGGGGGGAGGCAAGGATGATGTCTGATGAGTAGAACTCAGAGTACAGTCTCACAAGGTTCCTCTTTATGGACACACCCACTCGGAAACAATCGTCAATATTACCAGCAAACATCTCTTCATAAGATTCTGTGTCAAGGACAAAGCAATAACAGTCACTTCATTCATGTATAAACTATTGGGGTTGCATATAAATAGATATCTTTCACTAACAAGTGTCAAGAATTCAGCTATAAGCTAGCTACAATGACCATACGATATAAAGGCCAGGTCCCATTTGAGTACAAAACAACCTTCAACAAAGGCCACCTCTGGAAAATGGCCCGACTTTGTTCCCAAAACCTGACTGCTAATAAAAGAGAGTTCCACTGTATTCAAGAGAGTACATTTTCCCACTCACTCGGTTTCTTGATCTTTGACGGCAGGTGTGCCTCTTCACTGAACTCCTCCTGAAATCTCTTCTTATGACTGACCACCCCCTGTGTACAAGTGTGTGTGGGTGTGGTCAACACGCCCACTCACTCACCTCCCCCTGAGGCAGCAGTAACTCCACTAGTGTGTTGATTGTGCGTAGGGCACATTCACGAAATGGGAGCAGAATCAAAACCTTGGGACGAGTAAGCCCCTGATCACCAACGTCACTAATCAGTAGAACATAGCAACAATCAGAGCATCTCGTATAATAATCATACAATGCAATTCACGTACTCAATGACTTTGTTGGTCTTTGCTGCTTGCACCAGTCGTGCTTTGTTTTTGAGAACTCTAGATCGTGTCCTATTGGAGAGAAAATACTGATACTATTATTACACCCACGCACGCACACCCCCACCCTCACCCACACATGCACACCCCCACCCACACCCACACACGCGGCAGTGTCTTACTTCAGTACGTGGTTGAGTGCGTGGAGGAGGTAAGTTCTTCTAATCTCTTCTCCATTCTCAAACGTACGTCTCATGAACAACAGGTCCTGAAACACAAGCACAGGGCTGGGTCACATGCACAATCACAATTAAATAGAATTTTTGACCAGCCATAACTTCAGTTCCGTTGGTCCAATAACATTAGACTTCTGAACGCTTAGAGAGAAGTTATTCAGATAATGTGTTAAAATCAAAAGTCTATTTTGGGCCTGTTTTTGACAGTCTTTTCCAAAAATTCGAAATTATAGCCAGTTTCAAATCTGAAATTTGAACATACTCAGAAGCATTCAGAAAATAGTTGACATCAAAACACTAGTTACAGAGCCAACTGTAGTCATTTCAAAATGAAGGGGACCTAGCTAGTACATTAGCTTCACCTTATAACTGTTCAAGATATTGAACATGCTCTGTTGTAACCGTGGTGATGTGACAAGGCTGTGATGCTGCTTCAACTGTTGCTTCAGCTGCAGTGAGCAACGGTCAATAATAACACATCGCTACATAAAGAGAACCGCTTACAAATAGTTGCTCATTTCCAGGGACTCCAATAACACTGGCTCTCTCTGGCAATGGATTGGCTACCTCCACCGCTCCTAGTAATGTGTCCTGTAAAAGGGAGGGGCCTGTCACTAGGGGTAACTATTACCGTGGTAACACTCACGTCAGACTGTGTGTAGGAGGGAGGGTGGTTCTGAGCTAGCTGCTCCACTTGCTGGTCAGTCAGGAGTTGCTCAAAGTGAACCTTGAATGGATCAATGTTGGTAGTCTCTGCACCTTCACAACCATCACTCTCCACATCATCACAACCATCACCCTCCACACTCTCCACATCATCACAAGCCTCACTATCATCCCCAGGATCGTCAGCGTCACTCTCCACACCATCACTAGCACCGCCCACACCATTACTGCCCACACCATCACTATCCACACCATCACTGTCCACGCCATCACTAGCATCACTTTCCACACTCTCTCTTCTATTCGATAACGATGTACTTAACTCCTTTCGTGTCTTCTTGGCATCCTCTGTCTTGGGCCGTTTTGCCATTGGACCGAGTACACCTAGTAAGAGGTCATAGTCCGTGGGATCATCCTCCTGGGGTCAAAGGCCAACGTAATGACAAGGTATACACGTATTGTATCATGAGTCCATACTAAAGAGAGAGAGTATCAAACGTAGCATCAGATGTATTCGGAAAGTAACGTACTTCCTGCTTGGTAACAGACCAATCAGAGTGCCTGGAGCCGCCACTTACCTCGAGGCAGCAACAACGTTACTGCCAAATTGTCATTATTGATCACGCGTTTCAGACAGGAAGTCACGTTACTTCTGAATACATCTGATGCACAGTATTGTGTTCGATATTCTCTCTATTATTTATATAGACTCTTGATTAATATGCTGATTCCAGACAGGTTGACTTGCCTCATCACTGGAGAGGGTACGAGTAGCGTGGGGGGGTGGTCTCTTGTTTGGTGCTTGGGGGAGGGGGGCTGGTGTCACATGACGTCTCTTCTTCACAACTTTTCTACCTCCTTTACGTCTCCCAGAGTGTCGTCCACCACGCTAGCGTATAGAGGGTGGGGTTGGAACACACATGACAGAACACTAGCTTAGATATTAAACACTGGGCAGACAATCATTGTGTACAATGAAGTATAATAATGATGTCAGATCCATGATCATGCTGTTTAATTTTCATAAATTCATAATTATGAAGAAGTATCTTGTGAAGTACTTGTCTACAAAGGGCCATCTTTTTGTATTGTGATCAACACTCACCCCCATGCTGTGTTTAACTGGTAAAGAATAGAAGTTTAGCTAGTATAGCTAGCTGCTGTATAAATCTCGATTCTCTTTTGGACTGATTTCTGATTCTAGCCTGCCACGTGGTCTGCAAGTACACCAGCCCCACCCACTACAATGCTGCAGGAGTACTTGAGGGCGGCCATCGTATGAAACCACAGCCGGATCTAAGTTTAACCATCTTTACCCAAAACAGCAGTCCCAACTTTTTAATTAAATGTGATAACAATTGTCCAGTTAAAGTTCTGATCATAGTTTCAGTTTTAGTTTATCTTGTCCTGTAGAGGACCTTCCTTTGCAGACGATGCTCCAGCTCACCACGTCTCAGCATGATGTGTAGTACTGTTTGGATAGAGCGCTCAGTGTAGTTCTGAAGGGGTTAAACAGCAATACATTATATATAGTTCTGAAGGGGTTAAACAGCAATGCATTATACACAATTATTAAAACGGAAAAACATAATACATGCGCTATCATGTACATGTAAATGTACGTACAGCACAAAGATACAGTTACCATAAATTATATAGAGAACGGGATACAAGCACAAAGTTACCTACGTACAATTAGCCTAGCATGCAATCCCTGTACTGTATCACAACGTGTAGCTAACTAACTGACTGACTTGTTTGAGGAAGTCCTGGATGATGCGTTGCTCTGAGACGTGGGACCCGATGGGGAACCTGTTCTTTAACTGCCTTTCAATCTTTCTGACCTCCTCCTGGTCAGACTCAGACGTGAAACCTTCAGCACCTACATACATTATCATTGGGATCATAACACTGGAGCTAGTAATTTATCACCGAACTTCTTAGAATGCAGCCTAATACAGGAGCACATGAAGTACTTCCTACTATGTATAGGGATAAAAAAACTCTTTAGTTAAGAAAATAGCACGAGTAAATAATAGCCTTCAGTATCTACAATCACAATACATGTAGACCTCCATTGCTCACAAGCTAACCACGTGACGCATACCAGTTACAGTTGTACCCACCTGACAGTGATCCAGAGAGGGCAGCGTCTAGAGTAGACACTTGGAATAGTCTCAGAGCCTCGTCCACGTCACTCTCGAGGGCAAATGGCCTCAGGGACATCTTGGCCATAGACTCAGAGACACGAATAATGGCCTCCAGCTGGCGAATGGTGATGGGAATGCCAGATCGTTTGGAGGTGTCTCTCTCGTGTTGTCTGGTACTGCCTCGCATCATCACGTAGCGATTACGTAACTTGTCTGCTGACTCAGCAGATAGTCTCGGGCCACACGTACTGCAAGTTAAGAAACAATAAAAATAATGCACACAATTCCATCATGTGATGTGCATACACCAACTACATATTTCCAAAGTAGCTACACAACAAAAATAATAAGACAATTAGTTGTTCCCAAGTCTATTTTTCTGAAAGGTGTATAATAAAAAGGAGGCTGGACAAGTGGAAACACGAATTAATGTTGACTTAATTCCTTACGATCGTGCGAAGGCGATGAACCTCTTGATAGTGGCGAGATCCAGCTCCCCCTCCACAGTGTCCTCTGTCTGGAGGGCGTTGAGGTGCACTCTCATGACATGCTTGGCTAGTTGCTGGGGGGGGGGTTGAGAACAAGTTGCTTAATTAGATACGCCGAGAAGTAAGTACATTATATTATCACTGACTATGAACATGCCTTATAATTATACGCATTCTGGTTGACTCACTGTATCCTTGGCAACGTCGTGCAAGTCTTTGATGATGTAGATCATGTCAAAACGTGAGAGAATAGTCGGCATAAAGTCAATATTCTGCAGAACAAAGACACACAAATGAACCAAATAACACTTAGAAATAACACCTAGAGCTTGAGCTAGTAACGGAACAATACTAGTAGCTAGTAACTGACTGCGTCTCCTTTAGAGTCGTCCCATCGTCCAAACACAGAGTTGGCAGCTGCTAGTACAGAGCAGCGGGAGTTAAGAGTGGTGGTAATGCCAGCCTTTGCTATGGAGATGGTCTGCTGTTCCATGGCTTCGTGAATAGCCACACGATCGTCTTGCCTCATCTTGTCAAACTCGTCAATACAGACCACACCCCCATCCGCCAGCACCATGGCTCCACCCTCCACCACAAAGCTCCTCTACAGAGAATATACAATACATTCATGGAATACATTTTATACAATATAAATTATATATACCCATAATTTATAGGGGACCTGGTCGGTTGGTTAGTGCTAACTACCTCTAGACAATAAATAACTACCTAGACCTAGTTTAAATTACTACACAATACACTGGAAAAATCATTGTTTGTGATTGAGGATGGAAAAATCTATTACTTAATAAAGGTGTCAGACAAATACTATAAATGAGGGAAGAACACTAGCTGGGATTTCAATCAAGCATGCTGTGTTACAATACTCCTCCTCTCTCACTCACAGAGGAGGGGTCTCTCATGACGGATGCAGTGAGTCCGGCTGCACTGCTCCCCTTGCCTGACGTGTACACACCAATGGGGGCTACGTTCTCCACAAACTTGAGCAGCTGGCTCTTGGCCGTTCCCGGGTCGCCTAGCAACAGGACGTTAATGTCACCACGACGATTTAGCCCGTCAGGAAGCTGTTTACGAGAGCCTCCAAACAAGAGACAAGCAATTGACTTCTTCACATCTGCAGAAAAGAGAAACATTATTTATAACAATGAAATTAGGACGATCGTTTCACATTAAAAAATTGACAAAGGCCAACAGAAAGTACTGTAGCTCATACTGTATTAGAGTCTCAGTACATATTCAGAGACCTCAGTATTTCTACACTACAGCCTCACTGATACAGTATGTACGTACAAAGTCAACGTTAATACAATATTGATTTTATTAATTCATATCTTTAAATTTCTTCCCCCTCCCCATAAACTACTAATCCACTCACCAAGACTACCATATATGGACGGTGCAATCGACTTGGCAATAGTGTCATAGATGTCAGGACGTGCTGCCAGCTGTCTCAACTCCTCCTCTTCTACGGGAGTGAGTGGAGCACCCCCTGCTCGTCCCGGACCCCCACTATCCACCTCTATACCCACCACACGCAGGTACGGCCGACGCAGACCAGCACTCGCAGCACGGTCTTGACTAGTCTGTGTGTGTGTGGGTGTGTGGTGTGGTGTGTGGTGTGTGTGTGGGAGGACAGTATAACCAATGGTTTGGGGCTCTTGCAGCTGCTATAACATTCCATGGATCCAATTTCAAAATGATTTTCTGATTTTCTGAAAGCTTAGCCTTTCAAATGGTGTCATCCATATTAGAGAGACAAGAGTATTTGTCAATTTGGTCATGTACCGAATATATATCCCATGGTCCAAGGCTGAAAAATGACAAATTATGGTCCGAAACAAATTATTGGCTTAAACACATCATTTAAAAGGTCTCTTTCAAAGCTTTCAGAAAATCATAAAATCTTTGATATTGGATCAACGGACATTTTAATTATACTCACTGTACAAAGATGCCGGCCACACTCATACACTGACCTTTGCGTTCAATCCAGACTTCCTGATGGAGTATATGCCGATCACTGTGATTCTGTTGCCAGGGACAACCTTGTCGGTGAGGTATTGACTGCAATAAACCTGCATATGACGAGGGAGTTCCCCCTTAGGTACTGCATCAGGGCTCTCCTGCAGCTTGAGGGTCTGTACAGGGAGAGAGACGACAGTATTGGAAATGACGTAATAATTATAATTACGACATGAATTCGATAATATCATTGCAGGGGCACACAAGTCAATGCTACCACTGCTGCAATTTCAGTAAAACATGTCTCGATAGGACCCGGGGGAGGTACGGAATGCAGGAACTTGATTGAGCCACTTTAATTACATTCCATTCACGTGTAGGCCTAGGTTTTTTAATGCTGAGTCAGCTAATCAAGTGTTAATTAGAAAATCAAGCCAAATTGCTCCCTGCATGTCGTATCTCCTCTGGATAGCACCACAGCAGTCTGCATACAGTGGTGAGGTGGTGTTGTAGCAATTAACAGTTTTTAGATAACTACGCAACTAATGCTTCAGTACATAGTTTTTATAGCTGACTACTAAATCTCACCTGAAAATCCACACACTTGCATTTGTCGGGCACTATGAAGAAAGGATCCACTGGACACTTTGGCCTCCCAGCTTGATCTCTGCAGGGGGTGGAAGTCAACTCAATAAGACCCCCACACATAGGGCTTACGTGGGACACCTCCTGGGCAGAGAGTAGCCCTCAAGGCCTGGATTAATCGAGATACCTGATTGGAAGTTACGACAGCTGCGACACTGGATAGTGATCTTGGTGGCTTTGGCTTTAACACCAGACGCTTGAATCACAATACCCGGCACTTTAACCAGCCGAGCCATGTGCTCCGACTGTGTGGGGGCGGAGTGGGCGGGGCAGGGAGATTGAGTAATATATGAGATGGCAATTTCCACTGATTGTACCCGTCTACATGTATAACTTATAAAATATGAGTTTCAACCAACTGTAATTAATATTATTGTGACCATAGTAACTCACCCTCAGCTGTCTGATCTGCACAGGGTTGGCGTCCGAGTGAAGGAGCACTTGTACGTCTTCCACCGTTTCCTCGCCAAGGGGCCGTGGCTGAGTGAGCTCATCGGCAGCATCACGAGCAGCCTCCTCAAACTATTAGAAGGAAGAGAAAGAAGGGAAATATTTCACTTTTAAATTCTAATGTGATTTCAGTACAGGAAAGCTGAGCAGTTAGAACTATAGTTATCTCACCAGTAATAAAATTATACTGAAATGCAAATGGTGGATGGTGAGATTGGGGGCCGGGCAGGGGTGTCAGATTGTCATATTGGGGTGTGTCATGCACTACTCTAGCACTTACGAGGGGGAGGTACTCGGATGGAGATCGACTCAGCTTGTCCGCTAGCTGAGAGTCAAAACTAGACAAGTCCTCGAGGTCCACCTGCATCCAGTACTGTCTCAGGTTGTAGTGTCGCTTGAGCTGGTCTCGGTAACAGAAGCAGTTGTCCTGATCCAGGAAGGTTTTGATGAATTCTTTGAATCTCCCAAGAGAGGCAGTTCTGGAGGGGCCTCCATCAGCCTCTGAGCGGTCCTCTGAGAAGAAGGGGTCGCTGTAGTAGACGGGAGCATCATCAAAACCAGTGCCAGCCATCTTGCAGTGGATTTGAAACACCCACTTCAATCAATCTCCACCCATAACTTACACACCAGCCCACCTCTCTTGGGAAGAGTAGCATTGCAGTTGTTTAGCTAACGATCTTTACAACTAAAAGCTGGTCATTACTTTTGGGCAGATTTGACGATTCTTACTCACCATAGCTACTGCACTGCACTCTGCATGGCTACAGGTGTGGGAGTAGTCCAGCTCCCTGGGCCCTTCACAAAGATAGTGGTGTTCAGAGACAAAGTGTTCAGGCTCAGATACATACTGAGGTAAATGTGGAATTAGCACAACCATTCACAGTACTGTAGTGTCAGTCTCTCCATCATATCATCAACCGTCCACCCTCTGTAGTAACTGTAGTGTGTCGGATGTCAACCTCAATGCTGATGCACTACAAGCTGACCTCACGGTGACAATACTATAACCTGTGTGCATACAGTCTGTCAATGTTCCCCCCTGTAGAGAATGACTGAGGGAATTCTGGAACAATGGTTGTCTTATAGAAGACTACCCCCCCTCAAGACAGACTACATGTTGGTCTACCCCGGGCTCCTAGACTGGGGTCTGGTCATGGCCAACAAGCTACTCTTCTATCAACATGAGCGTAACCTGCAGCCACACCCACACACTATCCAACTCTTTGTACACATCGTTGCTGCCCCCTACCACACAAGTACACACACACACACACACACACACACATACACACACACACACACACACACACACACATACACACACCCACACACACACTGTCACTGTTTCATAGTATGCATTCTCTTCCTACCATAGAGGCGTCTAATAAGATTGCCCGGAAGAGGCCACACCCAGAGGATGTGAGCTTACCTGTGTGTACAGGTATTGTACGCAGCGAGTACTTGGTCAGGAAGAAGCTGCGTATGGTAAGCTCCAACCATCAATGTGTGTGGGGGGTCTCAAATTGTCTCCCACAGACCCCCAGTGTTGCTTGTCTGCCCTGTACTGGACATGCTCAGACTGGCCCAAGCCCGGATACTGTTGGTAAGGTAGCCAGGAACGTGAGGTCGGAGTTCAAAAAGCTCAGTAAACCGTCATCATCGCACACTAACGAGCGTCTGGAGGTTGTAAAGAACGAGGAGTCGTTCCTGCGCGGCATTGTGAGGTGGGTGGTTGCGTAGGAGTCGATCATCATAATTATGACGTAATCTCTGCAGATCTGTCAAGACCCTGTTTAGTTGGACATGAAGAGAGATGCTTATAAAACTGTATACCATTTATCACACAAACTTTTCATAATCAATTTTAACAGCTCAGTTCATGACCACCTCATTGTCATACCCACCCATATTCAATATTAATTTTAAACTTTGTCTTTATTATTGTCACTAAACATCAACATCAGTGATTTATATAATCATTTCACACAATAATATTTAATGACAAATTATTTATGATCTACAAAACGATGCATGACATGTAACAACAAAAGGGCTGGGGAAAAGTTATAAAAAGTAAAAGTTGAGTAGAATAGCAAACACTACCAAACAGTTTATGTGTAAATGTGATGACTTGAGTAGATAAGCTGTCCAGGTTTGGAGCTGGTCTTGCAGGCCCTGGCCAGATCCCTCCTCATGCCGTGGTGCAGTGCTCCCACTGAAAACACTCCGAACTCTGTCACACCCTCACTCCACATGGTCGCATTCTGAGCAGAAATGTCTACAGAGAAGATAATCATGTAATGAAATAAGGCCAGAATTGTATTGACCATTATTGAAGCATAGCTACTGGAACATATCTCAATAGGAAAGAATTTTATGGCCATTAATTGCAGATTACTATTGGAGGCTATGTAATGCTGTTAAATTTTATTACGGATTACAGAGACAAAGCTCCCAAGAAGAAAAATAGAGAAATATATTATTTTATGCTGCTTTCAATGGGTACACTTTCACACTTTCACTCACAATCTAGGAGAGCAGGGAAGTCTGGTGCTCCATAGCTGGTCTTGGAGTGGAGGTTGTTGAGTTGTGGCTGTGAAGGTCGCCTCACCATGCACTGAGGGCCGGCAGTCTTGAGCCCCAGCTGCAACAGAGCAGAGGCCAACTCGTCGGGAGGGGAGTTGATGTTGGTGAGGAAGACTCTCACGTCCAGGTAGCGGTGGACGTGGTCATCCTCGCACAACTCAGACAGATAGTCTGTGAACCACTGTAAAAAGGGGAGGGAGGATATTCACTTGTAGAGCTTTAGGTCAGCATGTAGTACACAAACAAGATCAGTTGATGAAACCATACGATTATGTATATTTAGCTATTCTTATCAACTTTATGGGAAGACTTGCAGCGTGCCAGTGGTGACAGACAGCCGGTGGTATGGTGGTATACTTACCTCAAAATCGTGTCCACTGGGGACCACCCAGACAATGTAGAGCTTGGTCAGCACAGGACTGCAGCTGTAACAACACAACCACATACTGAAACACCACCACACACACACACTGCATGCTCAAACCACAAGGGCTGCCCTGAGGCTATCATAGTGGATGTTGGTGCATACCCTAAGGCAGCAGCTACCACTGTTGCAGTCAGTGGATTGCATAACAAAAAATTCCCAGGCAGCAAAACCATGCATACTTAACTCAAGCGTGAAGTAGAAAACTAGTATTAATATAGTATTATTGCTGTGGTTTTTCTATGGGGTCAATTCAAGTGGTAGCTAATTAACGTAATTATGTACAAGTGGTGTGTTTGGATGGCTACAACCACTTACCCACAATGACAAGCATTTCCTTTCCTGTACTCTAGGAACCTCTTGATGATAGCCTTGGCAACGTGCGGCCCTGAGTCACCTGCACACACTAGCGTAGAGATCTTGTGGTCAAACAATAGCTGAGAATGATACGCTGGGCCATGCCTGAGCGGAAAAATAGCATAATTATTTTCAATCAAAATGTATTACAAACAGACAAACAGGTTGATTCTTTCTTTCAAGAAATGTACATTTTCTGTTTCCTATGACAACAATAAAACTTACGGTCCAGTGAATTGAACGGCTGAGAGATCAGCCTGGTGTTGGCTTGCCTCTGTGCTCTCTATGGTCACGGCCTCCTTGTTCTTGAGTCTAGAGTCTTTCCTCTGATTGGTTGAACTGTGCATGCGATAGGGATGTGTCTTGAGGTATTGAAAGGCCTCCATAGTCCACGGCTCAGCAGAGTAGGGAACATGAACTGTAAGTCTCTGCAGAGAGAGAGAGGGTGGATCACATATATACAGTGTGTTGGATAGCTTACCTTGTCTTTAGGCCCTGAGCTTATCTGACAAGGCTGCCAGTTGAAGTAACCTGAGTGAGTTTAGGAGACAGGGATAATGTACTGTGAGATGACATGTGAGGTGATAGTATAGGAACAGTCAGGGGAAGAAAGAGTGAGTGATAATGGATATAGTATTGACTGTACCTATCCAAGGTAGGTTGAGTAGCATGTACTGTCCAGGCTCAAACTTGAACTTAGGAGGTCGTTCCAACTCAATGATGGCTGTACGAGACTGATCGTCATAGCGACCCGCACAGTCAACTCGTACAGAGTGACGTGTGATAGCGGTGTAGCGATATACTCTCTCCACTAACACAAGCAAGGCAAAGGGAAGCAACCACGGCCAATAGGAGTGGTTGAAGTAGCTGACTCCATGGATGACCAGCAGTAGGTAGAAGGCACACAGACACACCCAGTGAATGATGTAGAACGGAATGAATCGCAACACTCGACGGATGGGACCTATCGAGCTTATTGCTAGAGTTAGGAACAGGAGAGCAATAATGAGGCCAGTGATGGTAGGACCAAGGTGAGTGAGGAGGTTCTCTGTGAATCGTTCGCTGGTGGAGAGGGGGGCAGTACTATTGTCAATGGTAACGGCAAAGGAGACTAGATGGAGAGTGACGTGGATCAATGACCAGACGAGGATACCACAGGACACCAGCACGTGCATCAGTGTAGTCCGGGTGAGTGGGAGATACTGTGTGTGTGCGTGCGTGCGTGCGTGCGGTTAGGGACACAGTTAAAAATGCAAAAAAGCAATTTTTATAAGGCTGCTGGAAACCTTTGTTTTGGTCAAAATTAGCACGTCTCTGCATGATCTTGGGATCTAAAACACTATTTTAATTATGAGGGACTTCCTAATACCTCTGCATGAATACAACTTCTAATTGAAATATCCTAACTCTAATTATGAATAGTCAACAACTACCTACTAAACTGCTTCCACTATATAAAAGCTAGCGTACCTTGTTCATCCAGACACTGCTCCTCATTGCAGTCACCACAGAGCTGAGAGTGGGCAGTAACACAAGAACTGTGTTCATGCTCAATACAGGTCCGGCTCCATACGCATACCTCTCCATGCCTAATCGATCCGTACTTACCACACCCACTACAAATACAAAGACGTTGAGGAGTACGTAAATGAGTAACCAGATGAGGGAAGTTGCTGAGTTGACAAAGAACCCTTTCGTACTGCTGGACACTCTCTCCCTTCGTGACAATTCGCTTCCCTGCGATCCTTTGGTCTTTCCGTACCGAGCGATATTCCCAGACTCGCTAATATAGAGCTGATGTTTTGAGAGGAGCTTGATGAGGCTAACGAATGGCATCACTCCAGTGGTGCCTGGATCTCCTTCCTGTAGGGGGAGGGAAGTGGTTCCTGGTTAAGTCACAGCTATACAGGCCAGTGTGTCTGGCTATTGACCCCAAAAGTATTGAATGCATTTGCATTTTTACAGGTGTGACCTCATAAGAGGATCTACCTGCTGAGGTGAGAAGCATAAGGGCATGAGAATCACACAAGGTGACCATGACAGCTGTGGGAAGAGCTACAAGCTATAGGCAAACTGTGCAGCACATGGGGCGAGAGTGTTGCCAAGATACGTAAGGTTACTCACCCAAAACCATACATATGGAGACCAAAAATATTCCATCAGGTGCCATGGTGTTTACATTGGGAATACAAATTCAGGGCTAAAAACCATACAAGCACTGTTTACCTTCATGATTCCTGCAACCATTTGCTCAATCTGGTGAGGCTCTACCTCGAAGTCAGTGGCTCTGAGGCTGCTCACAAGCACTCTCTCTAGCTCCTTCTTTGAGATGTGGGCTGCATTCATCAGGTTGTGAGCGATCTTCATCTGAGCCCCCACTGCCAGAGACTGAGGATGTACATGTGCAGTAGAGCATTCAATACAGTCATACATGCATGCACAGTAGCATAGAGAGAAACACACGCACACACACGAATAACTTTCAGCATTGAAACTAGTTCCGGTTAGCCCCCATTTGTCAAATGTCAGACAAAAATATAGCTGCAGTGCCTAATTATTGACCCTCAAAAGAACCACAATGCAAACAACACCACGAATGTACAACATGTCACCTATAGGGAATGCTATCCATCTTCCTGTTTCACATGTGATTCCTTCCTTGCATTGTAAAGACCCATAAACACAAACAGGAGATTCACTACCCAGCATGCATGCACTCAGGTACACGAGGGCTTAGACACTAATTACAGTAAGGGCTCACCCTTTGTTTTAGAGACAGCTCGTTGATGTCACTGGTACTCCCGATGGAGCCCCCTGTCTTGCGAGTCATCTCAGAGATGACCCCCGTGTAGAACAACTCCCCCTCAATGACGAAGCTAGTCACATGCACCTCGGCTGGGATCTCGTGCCCACTCTTGGTGAGAGCGCGTACCTCGTACAGTCGAGCGTGCTTCTGTTCCTCTGGAGCATACGAGTGTTTGCGGAGGTACTTGAGAGTGTCGGTGGTTCGATGGTTGATACCGAAACGGTGCTTCTCCCGGAAACTAAGAGGAACAATCATCTGCAGAGGAAGTACGTGTGTAGGAAATGAGTGGACTGACAACTTTATAACTGTCATGAATGCATTTTTTGGTTTGTACATATAGTAACTAAGCATGAATATATTGAAGATATGGTACCAACTGTTAGCTAATAATATAGCTCAGTTGTACCAGATCCAGTGTAAAATACTTAGATTACTTATTGCCCTCACTTCTAAGTTGCTGCCAATGGCCTCCCCTGGAGTGTAGCCGAACATCCTTGCAGCACCAGTGCTCCAGAACACAATGTCTCCCACAGAGTTGGCACACACGATGGCGTCCTGAGATATATGCATCACCGATCGAAAGGCGTTGTCTGTGAACACATCTTGTGTAGTGCGCATAGTATCATGGCTGATGCTGCGAGGGAGGTTCCCCCCACCAGGGGGCTGGAGATTCACAGGTGTGGGGGGCACAACAGTCGCTTCAATTTGAGCAACACTCACTTTCTTCTTTCGCGGACGAGGGGAGCTCTCAAACATACTGTCTCCGGAGGGTGTTGGGGAGATTCCCCTACGATTTGATTTCTTGACGGCCAGTCCATTGCCCATATTATGAAACGGACAGCCACCACCAGTGGGAGTAAAATCAGTTCCCTCGAGGGGGGCGGTGGTGATGATGGGAGGGGGCATAAAGGCACCCTTCCTCCTACGGCTGATAGGAGCCTCTCCCTGGGGGGTCGTTGCTAGGTGAGCCGGTAGCGTCGTAGCTTTGTCTGTGTCATCTGGAGTTAGAATATCTGGAAACACGTCATCTACTCCTCGTCGAGCTCTCTTAGAGTGTCGAGTGATTCGTAGGGACCCTCCCTTCTCCGTCTCATCATCGGCAAGGTGGGCGTAGTGATGATTGAACGTCTTAGCTCTGGTGACCTTTCCACCCACTATGACAACATCGTCGGGACTGCTTTGATCTAAATTGTCTGCACTTTGAACCCTATCGGCTTGTTCGGAGCTAGCTAAATACATACGCACTTTCTCGTCTGTTCCGAGTTCATCATCAGGAGTGGGCGGCATGGAGCTGTCTTGTTCTGATACCATCCGACAGAGGGGGGCTGTCGATACTTCGAGATCATAACTCTCAGACTCTGATTCCTGATCTGGTTTGGAATCCTCCTCGTAATGTCCATTTCCATTCTCATACGGCTGGTTGTTGTAGAGAGGGTGGTGTCTGAACTCAAGGTTGAGCTGCTCTCTCGTTCTAGTAGAATCAAGGAAATCCATACTTTTCTTTCGTAGTTGTATCATCTTTTCGTCTGAGATAACATTCTTGTCCAAACGTTGCGGACCCTTCAAACTGGAGAAAGAGGAATTTCGAGATTTGAGTGCTATTTCATCTTTAGATTCTTTGTTGGTCTGATTCGGGATAGAGTAACTGGAGACCTTCTTTGCAGACCGAGGCACAAAGATGTAGACTACGGCCGCAATGACTAGCCAGACACCGTACACTGCACAGATGATGTAGGCAGCAAGGGGAAGCACTGGAAACACGGAGAGACCCTGTATGGATAAGATAATCACCATGACATCAATTTCCTCCAAGGAACAGAAGAGATAGCTACAACAACGCATACATGTACACTGAAACCCTGGTCTATAAAAAAAAAAACAGTTCTGTATATAGCTTGGTTTTTGTCAATTCAATTTAGGCATGTCAATCTAAACATGTCAAAGTGCTGCTAAATCACTCACCAGTAATACATTCCCCATTCCAAAGAAAGTGACAATTTGTCCAGCTTTCTTGTGCCAAGTCCTTGGCTTTCTGAGCAGGAGCAAGGGCATCCCTAGAGTAGCCAATAGCAACAGGGCAAGCCCCAGCAAACTGTGAATGAGGTAGCGAAAATGTTTCCCGTGAGTCAGCTGCACGAATACAATTACAAGAACGAATCCAATGAGAGCGAGCATTATGCCCAGAGGCTGTACGATCTTGTGGGCCAACTTGACTTTGTTGTAGGCAAGAAATGCACCAATTGGTAGTAATACTCCGAATGCAGTGGCCATGAGTGCAGCGTGTGTGTAGAGGAGTGGTAGGAGACCAGTAAGAGGGGGGGAGGGTGCACTCATGACTGTGATGGTGGCTTGCAAGGAAGTGTCCCTCTCACAGGTGACCCGATAGTTGCCAGGAGAGTTGAATTGGTATGACGTCATGGCTGTATGGAAACAAGATCATTCAGACACTGCACTACAATGGTTTGCATTTCCTAAGAGACCTTTTACATGCAGTGTTTGTGGTCGCATTATGGGAAATCACTGCGTGTGGTAAAAACATGTTTACAACGATAATTATACAACTCACATTGATCCATTGAGGTCAGTAGGCGATCATCCCTCCACACTTGAGAGGTACAATTTACAGCCTCTCTCAGTTTCTCCCCCTCCATGCGAACAAATGCCCACTGCAAAACCTCTCCCGTGTTTAGTCGATACTCATTGCTGTGGTTACTGCAACCACTGCACACTGCGATGCTGTACTGGGCCTGCACGATGCTCATGTTCCCCTGGACCCCAACCTCAGGACATTGGTAGCGATAGTCACCTGGCAGTGCAGCCACAAAGCCAGCTGAATACAGTACTGTGTGTGCGTGCATGTAGAGAGAGAGGTTCAAGGTGTTGGCCCACAATCTAATTCACACTGTGGAACAGGTGCTTCTTAGGTGAACTAATTCAATTAGAAAAAGCAAAATACTGCATGTGTGTTGGGCTGTTGAAAAAGGTGCAACAATTAACTCAGTGCACATACATTGTTGTGAGTCTTGGTCTGTGAAGGTACAATTTCCTCCGTCTACTAGTTCACCAGTAGTTGTCAGTTGCCACTTTAACGGTGTTCCCATAACAACATGGGGTCCGGCTCTGCAGGTAGCTGCAAGAAATACAATAATTAGTGTGTATATATACAGTTTCAGTATTCACTACCGGTATGTGATTGGGCTAGTCGGTGATCTATGGAGGGTGACATGTATTGAGAGGATGCGCATCAATGCAGCCTGTGATTCTCTCCATTAAACCAGCTATTTCCTGTAGGCAACTACGGTTACCTATAGGGTAATGTCCACAATAGATCCTTGCATGCCAGGGTGCTTACAAGGGATGCAGCTGAGTGCATGCCAGGGTGCTTACAAGGGATGCAGCTGAGTGCTATCGCAGCAAATGGTGAAAGTGCAATCAACTGTCACCACAAATAATTATAAGCCCCACATTGTGTCTCTTAATTCTCATTACAATGGCTAAATGAATTAGAGCTATTTTGCATGATGGTGGGGTAGTTTTAATGAATGGAGGGCAAATTGGCAAGCAAGAAATAGCATACCAAATTACGGCAGACCATGCATTATCATGCCATTATCACCAAATAAAGCATACTGCACTGTATGGAGCGGGTGTATTTGGAGGAAATGTTGCGGTTTTCGCTGATTAAATTTACTGTGAACATTTATACCCACACATTTAATATATCGCATGCATGCATGTGCCAAAAGATCGCTAGCCATTGAAAATTAAATCCGCAAAATCCTTTCTAAAGATCTTTCCGTGAAAGTTTATACCCTGAAATATACCCGCTATACAGTGTGCAGTGCAATGCAGTAGCTATACACAGGTCTAGTCAGTTTAATATTAATTTTACTGTAAATTCAGCAGAGCTAATAATTTTTACGATTATTATAACATATCCACTAACTAGTATTCTGGTGCATGCATACAGTAACACATTAGATCTAGTACATACCTGGTACAGCATCAATAGGGATGATGAGTCCATCTCCAGAGCTTGCTTGAGCAAAGGCTGCATGTACAAACCAGCACACTAGCAGGCAGCCACTCCAGCTCTGCATGACGTCCCTCTATGGTCACAGATACAGCTTAGTAGTAGAGCACTATAGCTACAAGCACTAAGTTACTAGCTAAGGTTTTATGGTAGTAAGAGGAAGTTGGTCTTCAGGCAGTTTTATATTTGTTCATTGAGCTACGCCCACACACTACATATCAAAACTAGTCAAGGTCAAAAGGGTACAAAACAAAGATGTCCCTACTTCACGATACAGAGCGCTACAGGTCCCTAGGCGAGGACAAGCGACTGCTACACCTCCTGCAATGGTTGCAGGGACTGCCTAAGGCTCTAAAGAATGCGCAGAAGGTGTGTACAAGCTGTGCCTGTGGCATGGAATGCAGGAGTGGTTGTTCTTGTGTTTGTGTATGAGGTACCACCACATAAAAATAATCCAATTTTAATTGGAAAGGTGTAGATAACCCTGGGTTTATTTTTTATGGGGTGGGTACATTCTCGTAATTTGAGTACGTGTCTACTAATTAGTAATTAAACCTTCCTCCATCTTTTGTAGGCCGAGATGAAAGCTGAACAGAAGGCACTCTCTGAACAGCTGCAATCTTATCTCCATGGCAGCCTTGGCCCCCCACTGAGACGAGCCCTCGGTCAAGTACGTCCATCATTAATGCAATGACATGATAATTATTGCTGTGTGTGTGTGTGTGTGTGTGTAGGCGTTTGTGGGACTGTACTTGAGTGGCGATACCTTTAGTCTGTACGACACAGTGGGGAAATGTTGTGACATGGTCCGGGCCAAGGACGAGGGAGCAGCACTCGGCAACAAGCTGTGAGTGGGTGGGGTAAGCTGTGGGGGGTATAGAGCCCTCGGCAACAAGCTGTGAGTGGGTGGGGTAAGCTGTGGGGGGTATAGAGCCCTCGGCAACAAGCTGTGAGTGGGTGGGGGTATAGAACCCTTGGCAACAAGCTGTGAGTGGGTGGGGGTATAGAACCCTTGGCAACAAGCTGTGAGTGGGTGGGGGTATAGAACCCTTGGCAACAAGCTGTGAGTGGGTGGGGGTATAGAACCCTTGGCAACAAGCTGTGAGTGGGTGGGGGTATAGAACCCTTGGCAACAAGCTGTGAGTGGGTGGGGGTATAGAACCCTTGGCAACAAGCTGTGAGTGGGTGGGGGTATAGAACCCTTGGCAACAAGCTGTGAGTGGGTGGGGGTATAGAACCCTTGGCAACAAGCTGTGAGTGGGTGGGGGTATAGAACCCTTGGCAACAAGCTGTGAGTGGGTGGGGGTATAGAACCCTTGGCAACAAGCTGTGAGTGGGTGGGGGTATAGAACCCTTGGCAACAAGCTGTGAGTGGGTGGGGGTATAGAACCCTTGGCAACAAGCTGTGAGTGGGTGGGGGTAAGCTGTGGTGGGTATATAGAGTAATTTGCTGATGGAGAGGCCTTAGTTTCCATGGCACTTAATTATGATGGTTTCTGACTAATGAATTTGAATAATGTGTGCTTCCTAAAAGTCTTATTTCCAAGGGCTCTAAGTGGTGATATAATGACTTCCCACAGTGCTGCGGTCATTTAGTAGCTGACCTCACCACAGTGGGGTCATTAACCCTCTACCCAGCACTTTCAAGATTCACTCAATTGAGCTAATTCCCATGGTGTTGTAGGTGGCCATTGCCCAGTTAGGCAGCCTCCAGTAGAGAAGGCATTCACCGATTAATCTGGAACAAGGTTGTTCTTCGATTAGTCTAGTCAGTGGTCAGTGGAATAACGCATGTTTGCAAATGTTGTTTGATTTACACTTGAAATACTCTTTTAATGTTTGGGGCTTCAAAAATCCTTGGAAGACATTGATCTTTAGCTATATACACCTGGCTGTATGTAGTCTATTAATGGCTTCCTTACTGGGGCCGGTGTCAGATGGGTAGCTTGTAGACACCATTAGCTATGTGTTGCCAGCTTTGTGAACAAGGCTCGGATAAAGTGTCAATGTTTATATATTCTTATGGTACATGTGCAGTTGGCACTTTGTTAGGCCAGACGGTGTATATACATGTGCATATATCGAGAGAAGATGTAACTGTCACCTCATCTACTGGACTACCCCCCACCCATTACCCCCTACTCATTACCCCCTACCCATTACCCCCCACTCATTTGCCCCCTGCAGCTGTGCTCTGGAGGTCCTGGGAGCTGTGTACGAGTCCCACGGGCGTATGGTGGGTACGCTACTCCACGAGACTGTCACAGTACTCATCAAAGCACTCAAAACTGTGGACTTGCGGTCAGACATCTTCGCAATGCTACGGAGGTTGGTGATAGGACTGGGCCCCTCCTCAAGCTCTGCCCACAAAGACCTCTACAAGGCCCTACGCAATGGCCTAGGGGACAAGAACATGGCTGTCAGGAGTGCTGCAGCAAAGGTGACCTAAAAATGTCAACTTTAAGATACCGTACAATTGAGTACATCCTTCCTGTGTAGCTGTTACATGTATGTATGCAGGAGCTTCTGATGTATGTCATAGCTCGTCTTCTAGCACTGAAACAATATCCCCATGTGTCAGTAATGAGACCACCCAGGAAGTAATGAGGTCTGTGTTGTCATGCCCTGAACGTGATAGGGCTTCAATCAAACAGGCCTCTTGCTTTGACGATACACATACATGCACCACACATGTATACTGTACGTTCTACTGTGTCATGTGCACATGTAGCCAACCATACCCCCTCTCCCTGCAGTGTTGTCTTGAGCTGGCCCAATACTCCACCCTACTGTACACCACTGAGTTGGACAGTCTCTCCAATGCTTGCCTCAGAGCCATGGACGGGTCCTCCTACAATGTACGCTGCTCTGTGGCCCAGCTGTTGGGATCTCTCATGGCCCTGACACAGCGTCCTGTCACTAAGGAAATGAGAGGCCGACTGAAGCTTCCCTCACTAGACGAAGTGTTGGGGATTCTGGCCAATGGGTTTGTACGAGGAGGTGGTGGTTTCCTGAAGGGGGGCGGTCCCGAGCTGCTCAAGACAGGCAGTGCCAGCAGGGAGACACGAGTGGGCGTGACTCAGGTGTGTGAGTAGTGGGCGTGAGTAGTGGGCGTGACTCTGGTGGGGGTGTGTGGGTAGTCTGGTACTGCCGTATAGCGGGTAATTAATATACCTATTCGTATTTTAAATATTTGTACAGCTCAGGATAGTAACATCGAATCTATTGCAGTAGAATAATTTCCAGTTTTAATTTTCGGATGATTCTCTTCAATACGAAATATCCGAAAATTTTCACCATACGAAAATAACCCGCTGTACGGTAACTAAGAATAGATTTATTAACATGCGGCCTAATTAGCAGAGTGTTAATTTGATTATATACTATGCACGTCTATGGCACCACTCTCTGACCCTTTGAGGGTCTTCCACTTGTATGTACGTGACTTTATTCAGAGCAGTAATAACACCACCTGATAGTATCTGACAGCTGGTGTGTTTCCCCTGCAGGCGTACGTTGTGTTCCTGAGTGCCATGGGAGGGGGGTGGGTGGAGAGACAGCTGCCTCTGATATCTCGTCACATCCTAGAGCTTGTATCACACGCAAAGACCACCTCTACTCATCTGGACGCTGTCTATGCTCGAAGGTGTGTCGGTTTTATTCTGCGTCAAGTATTTGGACGTCTACTCGGAGAGGCTGCACAGCTGACTGCAGTATGTCACCTGACACAACTTGTGTCTCAGACGGTGGGGGTAATGAAAGGGGCATCCTCAACACCTTCGCTCAAATCAAAGGACGATAAATCAAGTAGTGATTCTGGAGGAGATAAAGACAGAGAGAAGGCGTCACTCCAGCAACATGTGCTCACTTGTGCCGTGATTGAAATCGGAGCTCTTGTGTATAATCTTAACACTGCTGCCCTAGCCCTCGTTATAGGGGACAATGTGGGTGTGGTTTCAGCGGCCGAACTTGTTACCAAACCACCCCCTCTTCTGTTGGCTCTGACGGATGTGCTGTCACTGCCCTATCCTGCTAGTCGAGCTGGGGCAGCGTGGTGCGTGCGATGTATTGGTCTCGCACTACCGTCTCAACTCAGCCTGCTCGCTGATTACTGCCTCAAACTGGTGTGTGTGTGTGTGTGTGTGTGTGTGTGTGTGTGTGTGCGTGTGCGTGTGTGTGTGCGTCTGTGTGTCTGTGCGTGTGCGTGTGCGTGTGTGTGTGTGTGTGTGTCTGTCTGTGTGTCTATGTATGTGTTCGGATAACCACGCTGATGTAGCCGGTAGTATTGGTGAGACCAAGTGTTTTGTATACAGTAGCTAGGAACTCAGTTTCAATATTCCTAGAATTTAAAGATTTGTTCTCTTAGTGTGTATGGTATGTTACACTGAGTGTATAGTATAGTACACTGGGTGTCTGAATGTGAAATTGGTTGTGTTAGTACCAACTGCTGTGTTGGTGTTGATGAGACCCGTTATGGACATAATGTGATCATGGCAACTGCTACTCCCTGTGTCTGTGTGTGTGTAGGTGAGGTCCTCCCTGACCCAGGCTGACCTTGTCTCTGGTTATAGTCTAGCCCTGGCTGGTCTACTAGGGACAGTGCGCTACTCTGAGCTGGGACTGCCCTCAGCACAGGCTAAGGTGGGCACTGGGCAGTGTACCTAGTACCTATATACGTAGGTGTACCCATAATTATATGGATTACTGTGAGCTGGGACTGCCCTCAGCACAGGCTAAGGTGGACACTGGGCACTGGGAAGTGTACCTAGTGATGTACATGTGTAGGTGTAGGTTTGCCCATAATGTGGAATACTCAATCATTATGGGTGTGCAGAAAGTTATGCATTCTGCTCACCACTTTATATTGTAACTGTAGCTACTACGTGTATTAATAATAAATTAATAAAAAGGTGATTCTTGCTGATTGAGTCACTCTGCAGTAATTCCAGTGGTCATGTATGCATCAGCTATAATTATCAAGTGGTTTACGTAGGTCACCACTTGATAATGTGGAAGCCTCTGTGTGTGCATGGTGATGTTATTGATGTATGCCATCAGGGAATCCTTGTTGATGGTTCCACTAGGAACTGTGACAGTAGCAGTGTGTTATGTCGTGTGTTGACTGTGTGTGTGGGTGTGTGTGTGTGTGTGTGTGTAGGAGGTGCTGACGCTTGGAGGGGAGCTGGTGGAAAAGGGGCGTGACCAGGGAACCCTCAGTATTGTACAGAGTGGGTGGAACCTCATCGGAGCATTCGTTAGCCTTGGTGAGCTCCTAGACACTTGTTATCTGACTGCAATTACTAAAGTGCCAAATCTCAACTTTTGAATGGCCATAACTTTAGTTCTGGTGACCCAATTTCAAGGTTTCTGAAAGCCTAAAAGAAGGTCTTCAGTTGGTATGCTCAATCTTTTTTAATTCATTTTCGGCAAAATACCATGGGCCATGGTCTCATTTGTCAAAAATGAGTCATGTTGCAAATTTGAGATTTAATCTTTAAAGAGCTCTTCTTTTAGGCTAAGTGGGATCATTATAACCACAATAATTTATTTTTATGGTTGCAAAGATGCTAGCTAGACACAGTCCCATGCAGGTGGTATAAGTGCAAAATCTTAACTTTTTGAAGCAGTAACCATCCTTGCCCCCCCCCCCCCCTCTCAGGCTCTGTGTATGTGCGGTCCCAGCTCCGCCCACTACTGACACTGTGGCGAGGGTCGTTCCCACGCTCAGCCAATGAGATGAGCTCAGAGCTAGTGGGAGGGACCCCACGATCATGGCTGCTCACACTGGAGACCAGGGCAGGAGCTCTCTCCAGTGAGTGTATATACCCAGAGAACTGTGCCTATATTATTATGCTTGAGGATACAAATGATGCTAGCTTTATAGTTTGCCAATGAAAAGTGATCTTGTGTATTTGCTAAAGAAAGTGGGATCCAAATCAGTTAGATCATATGCATCGGGTGTAGTATGGTATAATTATAGTGTCATTGTCACTTTGTGTAACTGTCAGGGAACTATGACATGAGTGCTGTGTTCTTACTAGTATAGGAACACAAAAAGCACCACTGTACATGTTCATGTGTGTAAGATACAGTACATATTTTGTAGGTATTGCAAGTTTTGTGCGCTTCTGCTCTGACCTTTTGACCCCTGAGCTGACTAGACGTCTAATGCTGCCTCTCGATTCTGCACTCGCTATGTTGTCAAGGTAACCTGTACATTGCCGTGGTAACCCTCTTGTGTTGACCATGCCCCCCTCTAGTTTGCCGGGACTGGTGAAGGTTCACGGAGTTCACATCAAGGCTGGTGGTGCCATGCTGCGACTGAGGCTCTTCCAAGCACTATCTCTCCTGAGCCCATCTGCTTACGAGGGTGTGTGTGGGTGTGTGTGTGGGTGTGTGGGTGTGTGTGGGTGTGTGTACCCTAATATTTGGCGAGTATCAAACATACGTGTGTAAACTTTGCAAGTGCTAATGGCTTCGCAAAAATTAGATCACACAAATACAATGTACCTATACCAATACTTGTGTGACATCACGATCCTTGTATGACATCACGATCCTTGCCAATTGGATAGCAAAGTGTTGGATAGCAAAGTGCCAACAATTTCTGCTGATTTGGCTCATTCCCTAAGCTTTGTCACTCACAAAACGTGCTTAGTGATACAATGTACTGTATGTATATAGTACTGTAGCTATGTATAAAATTATTGCTTGAATATCTCCAATACTCCCCCCCCTCCCCCCCTCCCTCCTCCTTGCAGGCAGTCTCAATGCATTACTACGGGAGCTGGTCACAGAGTTCACTCTCTCCAATACACTGGCCAATACAAGCACCTCTCTGCTGCGCTCCATGTGCCATCATGATGATTCTATCCTCCTCGGCTCCTGGTTGGAGGAGACTGATCATCATGACGTAGAGGAGCAGCTGCAGCTCAACTCAGCTGCAGGGTCTGGAGCACTCGAGCATGACACCACCTCTGTCTTCATGGCAGGCAGCAAGGTACATGGACAAAATAACCTTCAACCTACTTTCATGTAGGGTGTGCTTAGATACAAGTTCTGTGAATGGTTGAAAATCCCGTAACAAAGGCAAAGGTTATAGCCTTCCGTTTTCCCGAATTTTAGCTGTTTTGGTAGCTATCTTTGAGAGCCTCTAAACTATTATTGTGCCTACCCCCCCTAGGGGACTCGATTGCCTGACCCCCTGCCTCTGGGGGTAGGTGTGATAGACTCTGCCATTGTGTTGTTTGGTAAAGCATTCCCAGCAGTGTCCTCCAAACATCGCCAGCAGCTGCTCACTCATTTCAAGGACTCGGTGAAACAAGCCAAGTCAGCACGACAAGACGTCATTCTCATCAACATCTTCACTGCATTTCTGGCAGCTCTCAGAGTGAGTGGGTGGATGATAGTGGTGCTTTGTTTTGAGAAAATCCCACACCCTATAAACAAAATTATTTGCCTTTGTTTTGTCAAATTCGATGAATTTGAGTAGTCCCAATTTAAGTTGCAGACATTTACTCGTGGTAGATCTCCTGGAGTCATCATAACTGTACTCTATTTCCCTTGTAGAATCTTGTGGAGAACAAAGCAGTGTTGGGAGAGCAAGAGTTGCTCTTGAACGCATACGATCTTATCAAGGTAAGTCAGATCAACTATTGCTCTCATCTCTAAACACATCCACCCCCCCCACACACCCACACCCACACCCATACACCCACACACACACACACACACACACACAGGGTGCCCTGGCCAGCTCAGAGCCCATGCTACGCTGTGCTGCTGGAGAGGCCCTGGGGAGAATGTCCCAGGTGGGAGGAGATGCAGCATTCGTTACACAGATTGCACAGACCAGCTTCGACTGTCTCAAGTCTCTGAGGGACGTAGTCTCGCGTACAGGCCACTCACTGGTACTGGGATGTCTTCATCGCTATGTGGGGGGGATGGGCTCTGGACACCACTTCCAGATGAGTGTGTCCATCCTACACAGCCTCACACAGGACGTGGCATCACCCACCGTACAAGTAAGTGTATGTACATGCACATACAGTCCCGGATCTGCCCAGGAGTTTCTTAACACTTGGTAGCTACTTTCTGACGATATTTAGCATCCAGTAAAATTGACAATAGAAATCTCAGACGATAGTTATTGCATGCTGAGATACACTCACTGTACGTACATGCATGTTCACAGTTTGTGTATGAGATTGGTTGAGTGTTCCTGAACCCTGACAATCTTATACGTAATTATACAGATACAGGCCTTATGACATAAATGTATGTAATAAGCCAAACTACGTATAGTCAATTTGGTATGTGTTTCATCGTAGTACCCCTCCTCTTGTAGGTGTGGGCGCTTCATGCTCTGGCTCTCATTGCTGACAGTGGGGGACCAATGTTCCGTAACTATGTTGAGCCCACCCTCGGCTTGATGCTCCAGCTCCTAGTGACCACACCTCCCTATTATGTCGAGGTTCACCAGTGTCTGGCCAAGTGTCTGAGCGCTCTCATCACCACCCTCGGCCCTGAGCTTCAAGACACCTCTCAATCGATGAACACAACTCGTACAACCTGTTTAACCTGTTGTGCCATCGTACAGGAACACCCGGACGCTATAGTCCAATCAGCTGCCATTGGATGTCTACAACAACTGCAACTGTTTGCTCCACAATACGTTACCCTCTCGACCTTAGTCCCGAGGCTCTACCAAAACCTCCACAGCTCTCACCTGCTCCTACGCAGAGCCGCAGCTAATTGCCTGAGGCAGTTCACACAACGAGAGCCTAAGACGGTCTGGAGCATACGTCCTGAGGGGGCGGGTGGTTTGGAGAATGTCGTACTGGTCAAATTAGACGTGGAAACGGACGCTAAATTGTGCGAAGATTTGGAAGAGATTTTGTTCAGTTTGTTGACCTCTCTTGCGCCCGAGAATCCGATCAAATGGCTCAAACTGTGCAATCATGTTCTTGCAGCCTCGCTTGAGAAGACGGGCGCGTCAGGTGGTGATGGATCAGGTGATCACGACGAGGACGAGGATGCGGCCAAGTTTACCACCGGAGAGTCAGAGGAGTCTCAAAGGGCTACCAATATCTCACCAAGATGGCCGACTAAAGTTTTTGCTGTCGAGTGCTCGAGGAAAATCTACGCCGTGTGTAAGAATGACCCCGTGCACTTTGACCTCTCACTGGCCCAACAGAGGAAGAGAGAAACACAAGGTGAGTTGTTCTAATACTTCTCATGGTATTCTGAGTACTGGTCTAGCTTCATCTCAGAGATCATTTTTCTTACTCAAAATATTTCAGTTACTGTAGCCAATGTCTAAAAATTAGACCACCCGTGCTATTAATACAGTCATGTGTGTCCCAGAGAAGGTAGGACAGGCGGTGCAGCTCAAGCAATTAGCCTTTGATTATACTCAGCATAGCACACGACGTGGGCGGATAATTATTGTTCAATTAAAGACAAATTGCTGAGCTGCACTGCGCCTGTCGTACCTCCTCTGTGTGTGTCCCCCCGTGTAATCAATGGTGGAGGGACTCTTTAGTCGCCATAACTTAAATTCCATCAATCCAAATTTCAACAATTTTATGATTTTCTGGAAGCTTAGACAAGACCTTTCAAATGGTACGATCAATGTTCATATTTTTTGAAAGATGACAGAATTTACCAAACACTGTGGATTATTTATATCACGTTGTGATCGTCATCGTTAAAACACATAATCATTATTATGCAATATAATCAGTCAACTCGCCCTCGTGCTTGTGCCTGTACATTCATAAAATACTTAACAAGTGTTACATTATAATGTAGCCCATGGTCAAACAACAAATATGTCCCCATCCAAATTTTGGATTTAAACACATGATTTAAAAGGTATCTTTCTAAGCTTTATAAAATTGTTGAAAATTGACTTTTAAAAGTACAGTAAGTAAGGCAGCTGAAAGATGTTCCACTACAGTCATATATATGGTTCGTTAGAGCAAAATGTTTGAAATGGGCCCTGGATCCAATGTACATGTACCGGTACTAGTTAGTAATACAGTGGTCCCGTGTTTGTGCAGGTGACTCTCTGGTGATGCACTTGGCTGAGCTGGTGAGGACTTCCTTCATAGCAGCCACTGCCAGTGTTGATCAACTTAAGCTGACTGGCTACAAAGCTCTTAGAGTAAGCACACACCCCGCCCACACACACACCATCACTTGTTACACAGTACGCATGCACACACCCCACCCACACACACACCATCACTTATTACACAGTAAGCACACACGCACGCTATCACTCATTATACACACAGGACGTGGTGGAGCTGTTTGCTGGGACCTCTGATCCTGACTTCCCTGGCCACCTGCTACTCGAGCAATATCAAGCACAAGTGAGCCAAAATTGGTGTAAACATTGCCCATTTTTAACTGCTAATGTCATCTCCAAGAACCCGTAGAATACATAATTGCAATTGAGAAGTCTGATTTAAGTAAAACATACACACGGCTATTCATTTACACCCTCCACCTGGAAACTGAACACCCACGGTTGTTAGTACATCACTTTGTTGATTTCCCCTTCCTTAGATTGGAGCTGCTCTGCGTCCTGCCTTCACCAAGGAGACTGCTCCCCATGTGACTGCCATGGCCTGTCAGGTGTGCAGTGAATGGTTGGGCAGTGGTGTGTCACGTGATGTGGGGGATCTCAAACGTGTCCAACAACTCCTAGTATCTTCGTTGGACAAGATGGGCCGAGGTGCAGAGGCCTCACTGTATGGAGAGTCTGTAGCCACCATGGAGGGGCTGGCAGTGCTCAAGGCCTGGGCAGAGGTGAGTCATCTCAGCTATTAAGTGCGTGACTTCCTTTACCCAATTATCATGGTAAAGCCTTTTTTGCTAGTGAACTTTTGTGTGTGCCCTATTGTATATTATATGTTCGTAATTATCCAATCCTGTTTAGATTTGTGAAACCTCTTTTTGCGAGATACAGTCAACTGTGTTTAGATCCAGCATCTCCCCCCACACACACAGCTGTACATTAAAGTGACGGAGGATGGTCTAGCTGAGAGTGGATCTAGTGCCATGGAGCTACTCAACCCTCACTTGCCGAGTCTCAGCAAATACTGGCTGGCCGCACTACAAGACCACGCCCATTTGACCCTCCCCCCTGAGTTTGCCAGTCAACTGCCCCCCACTGGCGGGACCTTCTTCACAATTGATGCTATGCATATTGTGCGTCCTTACTATGATGCTAACTGGTCCTCCCTCCTGCACGCAGCAGCCATTTGGCTGACAATGAACACTCTAGTCGATAAAAAACCATCTAAGTTATCTGTTGTTGGTCTATTCTCTCCTCCGGGTGAGGGTGGCTCTGATGACTTCCACCTGGTGTTGGGGCTGGCTGTACAGTCACTCTGTTTCTCATCCACACTGGACCAACCGCTAACGCTCAACGATTGTCTACAATCTCTTAAGATTCTTGTCTCATCGGAAACTGTTAAACAGCGACTGGCTAGCAATGACAAGATGGCGTCTGAACTTTTGAGCGTACTTCATCGAGTGCTATTGACTTGCTCTAACCCAGCCATGCATGTACTGGCTCTACAGATCTCTCAGCTGATTGGTGGATCGCTGACGATGAATACCAATACAGAGGATGATCTTATGTTGTCTCCTGCCTACTCACTGCTTAAAGTGGCTGCTTGCTGTTTATTCAGGTTAATCCCTGGCCTCGAGTCACTACAACCGCACGCCCACTCCCCACCTCTGACCAAAACCCCACCCACTCCACACACCCTCTCTCTCGTATCCCACACCCTCCCTCTGTTGGTGACGGTCATATCGTTGTGTCCTCCACAAGACAGTCTCTCCATTCTACCATCTACACTGCACATGTTGCTGTCCTCGTTACAGTATACTTCCTGTGTGGGTGGAGCTACAGCTGCTACCAGTGCTGGATTGCAGTCACTCCGAGATCTATGTTCTGTTGTCAAACTAGAAGATAGTGAATTTGGAACGAAACTGATCCAAATTCTTCGTTCGGCTTTGGCTAGTGTATTGGAGAGTAAGGAATCTTCGTCAGTGGCTACCTACTCTAGGATGGACGAGGAGACAAGACTACTAGTGATGGCCGTGTTTCTACTCGTGTCTCCGGAGATATGTCCTCCAAGCTTTCAACTGTTCACTGGCTGTGCTCAGCTTCTCAACAACAGCATCTCAGGCTCTGACTCAAAGGTAACGCGTTTTATGCAGCCATGCTGTACAATTTGTTGTCACTGTACATTGCTACTGTACATGTGTGTGTGTGTGTGTGTGTGTGTGTGTGTGTGTGTGCGTGCGTGCGTGCGTGCGTGTGTGTTGTGTGTGTGTGTGTTTGTGCGTGTGTTATGTTTTGCTTTCAACACAATCCTTGTTATGGTATTATTATAATACTGTAATAGTAAACAATCACAGTGTTAAAGATATCACTCATAACCCCCTCTCAGGTCCAGACAAGAGCTCTGCAGATATGCAAGTCTTTGTTCCAGAAGGCCTCAGTGTCTCAAGCTAGCGTCTCTTTCATTCACAGCGTGGGGCCGTGTGTTGTGAGGTTGGTGGAGGGTTGTATGGCTGGAGGGGTCGAGTCAGGGGTCGTCACCGAGGCAACACAGGTACTGGAAGTCCTCTTAGAGGCTACAAAGGACGAAAATAGTGAGTTTATAAACTGCGTAATAACCATTGATGATATTATACGTCCCTTGCAGAGCCACAGATGATGAAGTTTCTCATTCCTCTGTACGTGTCACTGCTGTTGGAGCCCACTTCCCTCCAGTCTGCCTCCAAACCAATCAAGCAGATCCACGATCACCTGTTGAGTCAGGTGACCCAGGTGGGACCCAAGTACCCCGACATGTTTAGAAGCATCATGCAGACCTCCCCCGAGTTGAATCAGCGTCTCAAGGCAGCGCTACAAGCCCGCCAATCAAATGGTCCGAGGGTGACAGAGAGTGGGAGGAAGACGCAGCAAGCCCCTGCTATTAAACTGAAAATGAACTTTAGTAACTTTAATTAAAAACTGAGTGCACACATTACTTTGATTGTGGTTTTTAACTGTGGTAAAATGTTGATTGTTTAATGACATTCATAGAGTACATGCTGGGGAATTCCCCTCTTTAGATGGACTGCACTGCTGAATCATAACTGATCAGCACAATAATTATAATTATGGCATCTTTGATGGCCTGTATAGAGGAGAACGGTCCTCACCTCTACTCGTTTGAGTGTCACAGCTCTCTATTACCCAAGAGTGGGAAGGTCTCAGCCAGCTACACCATCCATGACAACCACCTTCAATACTCGAGTGCCAAAAAGGTCCGTTTGATAATTATATGATCTGAAACGCATACTGTGATCATGATATGCATGTGAGCATGTGAACATTGTGTGTGCATTCGATGAGTATACCTCTAATAGTATCAGTAGAGGTGGCCCGGTATACTATACACATGCCCTCAGGCGTTCCATGCAGCCCCTCCCCTTTAATTACTGTAGGAGTTTACCGAGGCTGACAGTGAGAGACTGTTCCAGTACATTGCTGACCTCGACTACAAGGAGGGGGGCGTAGCACCTGTCAGAAAAGAGGGCGTGACAGACGACTCCGAGGAGGAGGAGAGTGATGTAGAGGATGAACGAGAGTCCTCAGAACCTTTTGCCTTCAAGATACACTATACTGACAGTACATCCCCTGCCGTATGGAGTCACCATGCTAGTGAGTGTACCGTAATCGTTCTAAATTTAAGAACTAGTAAAGAATAATTATTTTTCTAGAAACAATGTACGAAAAAAATTAATTTTATATATGGGTGTTATAAAAGAGGGCGTCCTAACTGAGGCTGGTTCTATAATTAGAACGTTTACGGTACCTATATATTCCGCACCGCACCCATAACCCCGCCCCCTCTATAGGTGCGTGTAGCGGTGTGGTGGAGAGACTAGTATGCCTACAACAGTTGACGGAGCTCCACCTCTCAGAATGTCCTCTCACCAACGACTCAGTCTACCGGATACAGGTGTGCATGGGTGGTATTGTGTCTTAGCCTCAACTTTCAGTCTTTTGTGTATAATTGATATAAATTTTATAACCCCCTCGTTTTGTCTCACTTCAGTTTGGACCAGCGTACAATCTCAAGGTGCTGAGACTGGAGAGGTTGTGTCTACGTCGACTCCACCCTTCCATTGGCCGTCTACGCAGTCTACAAGAGCTCTCTCTCTCTTACAACCGACTCACTGACCTTCCCCTCACCATTAGACTGCTAAGGAACCTACGACGATTAGACATCACTGGCAACCCATTCTCTCGACTACCAGGAGCAGTCTACCACTTAAAACTGGAGTCTATTATCGGCCTTAACGAGTGTCCGCTTAAGAAAGATCGACCCTCAGGTTGGTGCTCGAGTATGAACTTGGAGATCTCGTGGAGGAAGCCGCTGAGTATTCGTACTCCTCCCAGAGAGGAGGTAGCCAGTCTGCAAGAGTGTTGTGTTCAAATGGCTGTAGGTATGGATTGCTGGCAGCTGGAACTGCAGGAGAGGTACACACAGAGGTTGACTGACATGGCTGAGACGCAGGGTCTCTGTCAGAACTGCCTCAAATCAGTCAGGAAACTTACCATTCAACACGAATCATTAGGTGTGGGAATATCAGATGTAGATCTATGTGTCATAATTATAAGCTAGAATATTTCTGCCTGTCTACATTTCTAATTCCTTTCTGTGCAAGTTCCTTACTAACTATAATTTGCCTGCAGGCTACACAATTTATGCACAGGTGGCTCTGTTCTGCAATATCCGTGATGTTCCCTTCAGCTTTATGGCTTGCTCCTCTGACTGCCTGTGGGCTACTGTGTCCACTCTAGAGAGACTAAACGAGTCCCAGAAAGCTGCTAAGAACTTCTCCAAGCTCCCAAATTGCCACTACAAGCTCAAGTTTGTGCAGGACCTGGAAGAGTTCAGGAAATTGCGAGCTCAGAACGTATTGCCCAACACGTTTAAGAAGGCACAAGGCAATCGGCCAGCCTCCCAACTACCAGCTGAACGGTCAAAGTGCACACTTTCGTGATATTTTATTTGTATGACATTCTATGCGTGTGTACGTGTGTGTGTAGTGTTTGTGTTTTTTATCTCAATCATAACTAATTTCAATTCTTTTGAATGGTTTGCTAATAATGAATTGTGTACATGAGAACAGTGTGTACTATGAGCAATTGTTTTTCTCATATGAATAAGGAGTGTACGATTACAAAACGTATTCATTCTGCAAGCCTAGCTACAAGGGAGTTGCATTGCAGAGATAAATGCTCCCATTGGAATGCTGATTTTGTTCGTGTAATTGGAGAAGGGAGGTTACAATTGTACAAGTTTTTACCTTTTAAGGAATTTAGAAATTTCAGAGCATGCGTTGTAATCTTGTCAGTGGAAGAACAGCGACACACGCACACTTTTGCAAAGCACCCTGTACAGCGAAAGACTGCAGATTGAATCATGGCTGAAGAGGGAACTGCCGAGTTGGGAACTGCATACGAAGGCGCCAAAGATGATATCAATGACAAGCTTGTGTTGGACTTAGCGTGGGAGCGTCAGCAGAAAAAGGTGAGCGATAATAATTATGATAGCGTGCACACACAAGCGATGTTAGCGATGAGCATGCAACTGAACTGCAAGCTATAAGCTTTGAATGCACTGATCTATTAATCTGCAATAATAATAATGCATTATTAACTAACAAGAAAGTAATTAGTGGTCAAGTTTAATAGCTCATCGACGACATGTCCACAAAATTAATTATCGGAGAATGCATTATTTTGTTGTTTTAGAGACATTTGATATTGTGTGCATGTCTCACCTTTACCCGCTAGGCACTTGTGACTGCACCACCCCACCACACACACACACACACACGCACACACACAGACGTTCACGGCTTGGTGCAACTCTCACTTGAGAAAGGTCGGTGTCAAGATCAACGAACTGGACCAGGACTTCCGTGATGGGTCTAGTCTGCTGCGTCTCCTGGAGCTCATCTCAGGAGACAAGGTGCCCCCAGCGGAGAAGAGGGGCAAGATGAGGGTACATAAGATTGCCAACGTCAACAAGGCACTCAAGTTCATCTCTGAACATGGCGTAAAGCTGGCCGGAATTGGAGCCGAAGGTAATGATGGTTGCCTGGGATAGTGGGTCGGCTTACTGCTGGACTGGAGTGTCATGTTATTAGCTAGAAACAGTGTGGGGTTGAAAGTATGCTATACATTACATACAGGGAATGCTTACAACTGCTTATATTCTTCGACTATGGAGAGTTGATATTAAGAGGTTGATTGGTTCATTCTCTTGTACGCTGATATAATGGTACTGTCCTTATTGCAGAGATTGTCGACGGTAACCTAAAGATGACACTGGGGATGATCTGGACCATCATTCTGCGTTTTGCCATCCAAGACATTTCTGTTGAAGGTGTGTGTGTGTTTGTGTATTTATCACTTAAAGTGTAAATGAGCTACAGACGTATTTAGAAGCGATTATTCACTAGCCCAGAGTGTTTATTAGTGCTAATTCCTGCAGTTCTCGTGTGTTTGCTTTCAGTTTAGAGGCTTCAGTGTAACAACATCATACTAGTGGTGATGGCCGGTTGATAGAGTGGTAGTTGTGGGGACACTATCACTGCAACCTAAGCATGCAAATAGGAGTATCTGATTCATGCACTCACTGTTTTAATGCCTCCCCTCCCCTCCCCTACACAGAGTTGTCAGCCAAGGAGGGTCTCCTGCTCTGGTGTCAGAGAAAGACAGCCCCCTACAAGAACGTCAACGTGAATAACTTCCACATCAGGTGTGTGTGTGTGTGTGTGTGTGTGTGTGTACTTTTATGTGGTTTTTCTAAAAAAGAAGTGAAGGCTTTCAAATTGGCATGGGTACAGGGTGGTGATTGTGATTAGCCTCTGCCCTGGTGCAGTACATTGCTGGTATTTTGCTAACCAATATTCACTGCATGCTTGAGATGCCTGTCTCATTATGCGAGAGCGGTAGTTATGGGGTCACTGTCAGTGTTCCTTATAGGGTGTGGGGTGATCGTGAATTAGTTCAGTTTTAGCGCGTTAGCCAGTCTCAGCAAATGCCTTGGCTCTATATAGTATGAATATTAATTATATAGGCTGGGATTGTTTTTAAAAATGAGTGGGCATGTGCGTATGCTTGTATTCATACAGTCAGCATCTGCTCTCTTGAACCTGTAGTCTTGCAGCTGGGGCAGATTGAAAGCTTTTGGTTTATGTAGACCCATTAAGTTCTGTATGTATTTCAGTTTGTGTAAAAGCTCAGCAATGTAGATAATTAAGATTACGGGAATTTTGTAGCTTTATTGTCTATTCCCTTGTCAGCTTTTCTTGTCTCAAATGCATGGTCCATTGTGCACCATTCAGCCTATTTTAACAGCCTAAGCAGTCCCTACACTGCATACTAGACTGTATAGTCTGCTTGTGTTTCTAATTACCTAATGATGTGGATTGTGCCACTGTAACTAGAGGCTTCACCACCTAGCTACACAGCCTAATATGGTCAGAACTGCAGTCGGTGGAATGTAGCTTAATAATTTCCTACTAATTCTATTTTTACTCTGTTTTAGGAGTGGTGTACATTGTTGTCTGCATAATGGCTTATTGCACAATACTCATCGTCTAGCCACGCCCGATTGAGTCAGCCCCTGTAATTATCCCTGCTCTTAAAGTGAATGTGGCAATGTGTTTACATTGATTGTTTGTTAATAATCATACGCTGTTGTTCTTGCAGTTTCAAGGATGGGCTTGCCTTCTGTGCTCTCATTCACCGTCACCGTCCTGACCTCATTGACTATGACAGCCTCAAGAAGGTGTGTGCCAAGAGTCCACTTTTTAGGAGGCTTGTGTTGTTTGTTGTCACGCTAGTTGTTTGACACTCTCCCCCCCACAGGGTAATGATATGGATAACCTTAACCTTGCCTTCGAGGTAGCAGAGAAGCATCTGGATATCCCCAAAATGTTGGATGCCGAAGGTAATTACCAACACACACGCACACACCACACACACACTCACACACACCGCCCCCTCACAGACATTGTCGCCACACCCAAGCCAGACGAGAGGGCTATCATGACCTACGTCTCCTCCTACTATCACGCCTTTTCCAGCTCGGCTCAAGCAGAACAAGCAGCCAAGCGTATCGGACAGGTACTTGACGTCAACAAGGAGAACGAGAAGATGATGGAAGACTACGAACAAATGGCTACTACAGTGAGTCATTCTAAATACATTGCAACTGTCTGGTCTACTGCATGCTAATTTAGATAGTATGCTTCCACATTGTCTGGGTGATATAGCTATCTTTGCTAAGTCTTCTCTGCTAGTTTGCAAACATACTTTCGTTTCTGTTGGTATTCATAACATTGGGAGAGTGGTACCACAAACATTGAAACTAGAGTTATGTTTGGCTCAGAACAACACTCACTATTCTAAAACACACTCTCCGCACAGTTCCTTTTATGTACATTCTATTCATATTATGCAAACATTGTTTAACCCTGCCACTTTAACCCTTTCAGCTCCTCGAGTGGATAGCATCTACAATGCCATGGGTTGAGGACCGCACCCCTGAGACCACCCTCCCCGAGACACAGAGTCGACTGGAAGAGTTCCGTCAGTACTCGACTGTGACCAAGCCTCCCAAGGCCCAGGAGAAGGGAGAGCTGGAGACCCACTTCCACACTCTTCAGACCAAGCTTCGCCTTAGCAACAGACCTGCCTATGTGCCCTCTGAGGGAAAACTTGTCTCAGTGAGTTTTACTACCGGGTAGCAACCGTGTATCAATGGCTGTATAGCTAATTTGTTCAAAGGTTTCAGAATCCTCTGGTGCCTAAGTGCTGTGGTATACAGGGTACGGCTTCAGTTTGACTGACACTGTGCAATTAAGCCTAACCAAAATATGATTTCCTGTTGTGTGTGTGTGTGTGTGTGTGTGTCGCTACTTGTTCTGGGATTCCCCAATTAATTAAGGGCTGTCGTCTATAATTAGAAATAATAAAATAAATTTTTTTTTTTTTTTGCTTCCTCCCTCTCCAGGATGTCAACACTTCGTGGAAGAACCTCGAGGCTGGAGAGAAGCAGAAGCAAGAGTTCCTCATGAGTGAGTTGCATCGATTGCAGCGGCTCGAGCACCTGGCTGCCAAGTTTGAGCACAAGGTGGGAAACACCGAGAAGTGGGCTGATGGAAAGGACGAGAAACTGTCACGCAATGATGACATTGAGAGTGCCAACCTCGCCGAAATACTGGTGAGTGGTTACTTTAATCTATGTCGAGCAATTTATCCAAGTCTAAGAGCCTTGCATTTCCCTATCTCTTACTATAATTATCACAATATCTGTTTTGACAAACTAAAGACATAGACTTTCTACAGGCCCTGGACAAGATTCACGACACTTTTGAGAGTGACTTGGAGGCAGCAAATTCTCGCATTACTTTGCTGGAAACCATTGCTGCTGAGCTGAGGGATTTAAACTATGTCAACTCTGAAAATGTGGATGCTCGTCTTCAAGGAGTGAGAGACACCTTCACTAACCTCAAGCAGATGTCTGATGATCGCAAGGCAAGGATTCAAGAGGCCATTGCTTCCCAGCAAAACCTGGACTCTATTAGATTGGACTACGCCAAGAGAGCCGCTGTAAGTTTGTTGATAATAGCTCCCATCCTGAATACTTTAAATACACGCTTTGTCTCAATAGCCTGAATAGAAGTAGTAACAGTCACAAAGCATTGGTACATGTATGTGTGTGTACCATAGACGTTCCCATAGCATACATACATGTACATGTATTGGGAAGTTGTTTGCTGGTCAATAGTATTGTTCTCTTTCCTTTAGACCTTCAACAACTGGATGGACAACACCCTTGATGACCTGGCTGAGACAGAAGTGTGCTCTAGTATCACTGACGTAGAGGCGCTCCAGGCCAAGCACGAAGAGTTCAAGACTGGTGATCTCCAAGAGGCCAATGTGAAGTACGATGAGCTGAACGGTCTGGTGACTACAATGGCTGAAATGGGCTCCTCTGAAAACCCCTACACTGCACTCTCACCTCAGGTGGGCATCATGTGGCACAATAATCTTGTATTTAGTGCCCATTTAGAATGTCTGCATGGACTCTTATGTGTGTGTGTGTGTGTGTGTGTGTGTGTGTGTGTGTGTGTGTGTGTGTGTGTGTGTGTGTGTGTGTGTGTGTGTGTGTGTGTGTGTGTGTGTGTGTGTGTGTGTGTGTGTGTGTGTGTGTGTGTGTGTGTGTGTGTGTGTGTGTGTGTGTGTGTGTGTGTGTGTGTGTGTGTGTGTGTGTGTGTGTGTGTGTGTGTGTGTGTGTGTGTGTGTGTGTGTGTGTGTGTGTGTGTGTGTGTGTGTGTGTGTGTGTGTGTGTGTGTGTGTGTGTGTGTGTGTGTGTGTGTGTGTGTGTGTGTGTGTGTGTGTGTGTGTGTGTGTGTGTGTGTGTGTGTGTGTGTGTGTGTGTGTGTGTGTGTGTGTGTGTGTGTGTGTGTGTGTGTGTGTGTGTGTGTGTGTGTGTGTGTGTGTGTTTTGTATTTCATAAGTTGCTCTTGTCCCCTGCAGGCTGTGTATGACAAGTGGTGCTCTGTGTTGGATGCTGTGCCCCAGTACGAGGCTAACCTTAACGTGGAGCTGGAGAAACAACAGGGCAACGAGGAACTACGTGTTGCCTTTGCTGAGAAGGCCAACGTTGTGGGTGCCTACATCGAGGAGAGGAGCACTGCCCTGGCTGAGTTAAGCATGGAGGGTAAGGGAACAATGGAGGAACAACTGGAGGCTATGAAGGCATTCCAAGAAGAGACAGTCGCCTACCAACCTGAGATAGATGCTGCAGAGTCTGCTAATCAAGCCTTGGAGAATGCTATTGTGTTTGACAACCCTCATACCCAGTACTCCATGGACTCCATCCGCTCCAGCTGGGCTCTCCTTATGGCTGCCATCAACAGGGCTACCAACGAGACTCAAAACCAAATCCTCATCCGCGACTCTAAGGGTCTCTCTGAGGCTCAGCTCCAAGAGTACAGACAGTCGTTCAACCACTTTGACAAGGTATGTGTGTGCAGTATGTAAGATTCAATGTACTGCATGTGTGTAGCTGATTTGTGTATGTATAGTATCCTAGTATTGTATGTGACTGTATAAGTGACTAAGAATTGTTTGTTGGTTTACAGGACAAGTCTGGTCAATTGGACAAGAACGAGTTCCGTGCCTGCCTCCTCAGTCTGGGTTACAAGCTTGGCAACGACCCTGTGAGTATATGTAGCCATTGTCATGTGATTTGGTAATTAGCTAGTGAATAGTCACATGAATTGATATTGTAGTTGTATTGTTCATTCGTAGTAGTCATTGTCCTTGTTGTTCCACAGATGGCTGACCCCGTGTATGACAAGATCTGGGGAGATATTGATCCCAACGAGACTGGCTACGTCAGTTTTGAGGCCTTTGTCCAGTTCATGAGCAAAGAGATGGTGGATGAGGACTCCGCCGACCAGGTCATGGCTTCCTTCAAAATTCTCGCTGGAGAGAAGGTCAGTTTGCATAATTAGATCAGTCTTCGTAGGACATCACATGTACACATCTATTTACCTGCACAAAAATTATCAATGCAAGAAGACTATTATTATCCGCCCCCTCTTGCAGGCATACATCACAGCTGATGAGCTTCGCAGAGAGCTCCCTGGTGAGCAAGCAGAGTACTGTATTGTGCGCATGGCCCCCTACACCGGCCCCGATGCTCCCGAGGGTGCTCTGGACTACATGTCCTTCTCAACTGCTCTCTACGGGCAAAGCGAGCTCTGATTCAACAAACAAACATTGCCCTCTTGTGTTGGCTTGTGAACTTGTAGTTTTATGAAGTATAATTCGCTCTTAGATTGAACTTGTAGATTGTTATAATTATTGTAGCTACGTATATTAATTTTCTAGTGTGTGTGCCTGTTTGATTCACTGTGATATTTTCCTTTGGTTTGTGATGCAGAAAGTTATTTTGCCCCCTAAAAATTAATTATTGTAACAATACAGACAGTAAATTATAATAATCTTTCAGCTCTTTAATTTACAGAACTTTAATTGTAGGCATAAATATAAATAAGTGTAAAAAATTTTTAGCTGTTACATGCATGTACACACCTAGTCTGTGCGCTATGGGAATTTCCCTTAAAATCAAATTTAGCACATATCATTACGTAATGATGACATCACTCTAAAGGGGCTTTTCTCAGAGAGTATACGGATAAATACGGAGGGTATCCAGGTTGCAAAATTAAAAATGGCTGTTACATTTGAATGTCTGTGAACTAATCTAAAGCTAGCTAACTTGTGTCTACTTGAACAAAGACAACCACGCACCATAGAACACTATTGCTGAAGCCTGGGCGTGTGATTTTCGAAACTGCTGAGTATTACTGACCAAGCAAATTTCAGGATTGCGTAACCTTATTCTTAGTTAATTATCTCATGAACACTTGACTTTTGAAACATAGCTACTGAGAAAGATGGGAGCCTTTTTAGAGAAACCTATAACCGAGAAGAAAACAGACGAAGGAGTGGGCAAAGGCCTCAAGTATGGAGTGTCAGCCATGCAGGGTTGGAGAAAAGAAATGGAGGACAAGCATGTGTGCTCAACAAACTTCAGTCTACCAGAGCATGCCTTTTTTGGAGTGTTTGATGGTCACGCAGGAGTTGGAGCTTCAACGTACTGTTCTGAAAACCTATTAATCCGTGTTGTCGAACTCCTCAAGGACAAACCTACTCCTAGCATAGAAGAAATAAAAACTGCCTTGAGTGCAGGATTTCTTGCTCTTGACGTGGACCTCAGAAAAGTACCTGGTTGGTCATCAGGGGAGATTCGTGGCGGAACTACGGCAGTCACAGTCATGATCACACCGGACAAGATAATCTGGGGCAATTGCGGCGACTCTCGAGGGATTTTGTGTCGATCTGGCGAAGTCCATTTTGTAACTCAAGACCACAAGCCCAGCAACGACGGAGAGAGAAAAAGAATCGAAAAAGCCGGTGGTTCGGTTATGATGCAACGTGTTAACGGATCTCTTGCCGTCTCAAGAGCTTTGGGGGACTTTGAGTTTAAGATGGTCGATGACTTGGGGCCAACAGAGCAGCTGGTATCCCCCGAGCCAGAGATGACTGTCCTGGACCGAGATAACGAACACGATGAGTTTTTGTTACTCGCCTGTGATGGTGTGTATGATGTCATGTCAAATGAAGAAGTAATTAAATTTGTTGGTAACAAGCTCAAGCTAACGTCTAATCTTCCTCAAATTTGCAGTGACTTGATTGATTTGTGTCTGCACAAGGTAATCTAATTATAAATGTCATTTGGTGCTTTATTAACTTATTTATTTTCGTTTTACAGAACAGCCGTGACAACATGAGTGTGATCCTGATCACCTTTGAGGGGGCACCCCAGGTGTCGGAGGAGGCTATTGCAGAGGTTTGTACGGTTATGTCTTCGCAAACGTTTACTTTTGTTCTCACAGGATAAGAAGCTACAAGAGAAAGTTCACGCTTTCATCAGGGAAGTGATTAAAAGTGAGTGTGTGTGTGTATGGTGGGTGGGTCGTGTATAGGGGGTGTAACTTGTACAATCCGCCCGTTTTAGTACCACTAACAAAACGTTATTCAATGACTAACTTCCACCCCTCCACAGAGCTAGTAGAAGTTGCCAGTGACCCTCTAGAGTTGGAGGAAAACGAAGTTCTCATGAGAGTGGGGGAGGCAGCCAAAACTGATGAAGTGCTATTAGAGTATGACTTCTCCTCACAGTAAGAACCATAACCATGTGGCAACTATGACATACCGTTCTGTTTTCACAGGAGACCATTTGTGGTGGATGTTCTGGCAGAAAAGAAAAAAGAGAAATTTGGGGAGCCACGAAATTATGACGGCCCTACTGACGCCTCAGAGGCTCCATCCGACTTCTTTTTTCGACATCCAGCAGATGATATTTTCCCTTCTCAACCCCCACCTACTGTACCGGTGAGCTCTACACTGGAATGTGTCACTGCTATATACTAGTGTTATCAACTATGTACTGAATGAACGTAACATCTAGATATTGCCTAGCAATTAAAATGCTGAATGCTAATTGTTGCCTAGCAGTTAGACACCCACAATGTACATACGCCTGTATAGCTAATTATTGTGTAATACTACATGTAGCATACCGTATAGCGGCATGAGTTTCGTGGGGTAAAAAATTCGTTCAACTCGAGAAACGGTGGTTTTCGTGAGTAAAAATTTCGTTTAGTCTTGTTGCCTGCACTACGTTCCGGTAAGCCACGCCTACGTTAAAATTTTGTTGAGCTCAGCTTGCCCACAAAAATAACGAATATATTTTACCCCACGAAAATTACCCGCTATACGGTATTCTTACACACAAAAAACTTTTCATGGTAATCGCCGACACTTTAGTGTCGTATTCTCTGGTAAAACTTAGACGTTATGTGTATGTTTCTTTCGCTCTCTTGTTCAGATGGAAGAGGGTGGTAGCGATTCGCCGCTGATTACAGAGAACCCCCCAACAACAGACGGCCTATCTTCTCCTCTACAAACTGATAGCAGTACTAACTCGGTGTAATTTGTTCACCTCTACTAGCTCTAGAGTATGTCTTTAAAAGTGTACGTATGCTAGTGTTTATTAAGATAACGAGTTTCAGCCTGGTTGTGTTTGTGTTGTGTGTTGTGCTTGAACTGGGCATTGGTACTTACTGGATTTTACATTGCTGATCGTGTGTGACTGTAGTCAGTTTATATAATTTCTGTGATAAATGTGCACACACTTATATTAATACTTATATGCAACTTTCATAGACTCCACTGATTTTCTGAAATGCTACATGTAACAAAAAATGCTAGCTCTTAGGTAAATCTGATGTGTCTCTTTCAGTTAATTGTTTGTGTAATAGTATTTGCTCTTCTAAAAGCGTCTTGTTCTCTTTCTTTTTCTGCTGTCGCTCCAAGTCTCTCTGTACCCCTTGTCGCATTCGCTGTGTGCGTGTGTACGTGTGCATGGTGGTGCAGAGTGTGAATGCATGTATGTGTGCAGTTAGTAAGTTAGTAGAGTTACCTGTCTGTCAGCCTGTTGGCTGTGATGAACTACGTATATGATCCCTACAGCCAGGCCTAGAGCTCCTACCAAGCTGAGGTTAGCGCCGTTCATCTCTTGTCTCGAGTAACAAGCTCCTTTTGCACTAAGTAATATTGTAGTTGGCTTGAAATTCGTTTAAATAGGGACTGTACACATGTGTGATGGAAGTGTTGAGGCTGTACAGAAGAGGACTAAGGATTGCCAAGACCGTTCCACTTGTGCAGATAAGAAATAAGCTGAGGTTAGATATAATTATACTCTGATGACATTTCTACTAAATCAGCTAAATCTGCAGGCACACAATCAGGGAGTTTATTGAGGTGCATCATTATGAAAAGGACCCAGTGAAAATCAAGGAACTGTTGTGCACTGGAGAGAAGAATCTGCAAGCATTGGAACAGTTAGGAACGTTGGACAATAGTAAATGGCTTAGATTATGATATTGCGCATGTGCAAAAAAGTTAATTTTACATGTAAGGCTTCGATGTGGAGCCGCACTGTGATCTCAAAGTAAAACAGTAACCATGACAATAAGAAGATAGAAAGAACATGAACATTGAGTCTTGGTGTCAAGTGGAGAGCAGCTCTAAGGAGAGGTGGACTCGTACTCAACGCAGACACGATGAGAATGCCTTAAAGAGCACTGTGTTTGATGCTAGGAGTGAGAGCATACCAGAAGGCACAAGCAAACCAAAAGAGACAGAGCTAGACAAATTGGCCAGGAGAAAAAATTTCAAGCAGAAATGTATGGTTCACATGAAGTATTCATTCAATTTAACATATTGTTTTTCACGCTTACAGATGAGACGACATTGCAATGATGAAGGATTGGTGGATGAACAAAAAGAAAGAACGAATTGTTGAAAATCATTTGAACACTACTTAAAAATTGTCATGTACTTCTCTTGTGTTCCCTGGACAGTGCATACTCATATCCTTTGTACCTGTGTGGATACATCATAAGATTCAAACATGTTCACAAAATGTTAAGTTTGCGCGATAAGACTTAGGGCCCTGTCACAAATTAGAGCCTAGTTGAGGGAAGTCAGTGTTAGAGACAAAATTAATGTAGAGATTGGCTCCTAGCTACATGTGTATAAGCAACACCATTGCATTGCATATGTAGCTATGCAATACATCACTTCTGAATACACACATACTCTCATAAGATGTCCCACACCACACACAGTAGAAGTGATTATCTCTGAGGTAGTCTGTCAGTGTAGCAAGCTTCTCAGCTACCTGTGGAGAGTAAAACTATCAATACGTGTTTTTGTACATTCAATAACTTATTACTAAAGGCTCCTCTTCACAGTCACTAGACTCATCACTGTCTTCATCCTCAGCTAGGGGAGACGGAGACGCCCAGAACCAAGGTATAGTGGGTATACTTTGACCCAACTCCTTATCAAGCTGCTCACATGCTTGCTGACTGTGTCTGAAATCTCCCTCCATCCTCATGACTATTTGAGATTGCTGCTTCCGTTGAATAAAGTCAGTGAGTGTCTGCGTCTGTTGTTCATGTTTCTGGGCCGTCTTTACTGCTTCTTTTTCCTTTAAAAATGAGCTTCTTCCAAGTCCACCTCTACCATCCTTGAGGACGAGCGGAATCAAATTAGTTTCTCCAGCACCTATGCAACGTAATAAATCAATAAAACATTGTCTGTACACTTCACACCTGATTTGCCAATGCCTGCTCCTTGTTTGTAGCCCATTTTCTGAAGCAGAGCGAACCCCTTGTTCTCCAAAGAGAGAGGTGTGGCCAGTCCTAGTTTTCTCTTCTCATCCTCAACCACCTTCTTCTTTTTAGCCTGGGGTCTACCTTTTCCTCCATCATTGATCTTTCTCTTTTGCGACTTTGTGAGGAGTCCTGGTTTAACTTGAGCACTTTGGCTGAGGAAAACGTCGGACATGTAATCTTCCTCCATACTAGTAGGCGTGGTTATTTACTTCTGGGATACTGGAGACCACGCCTTTAAATCTTTTAATTGAGTCACGTGCTCTATGTGTTGTCATGTGGTGTAAACTAATTCAAAAAAATGGCGGCTGAAAATAGTCAAGACGTTCCTATGGAGGAAATAGCTAGTTTAAAGGAACAGATACAGAGCCTTGTGTCACTCAGACTACCAGGATGTAATGTGAATCCACTGTGTGCAGAAAGTTTAAACAAGAGAAAAAGAAAATGGAGAAAAAGGCACAAGACAAATGCAGTTGATTTAAAGGAAGGTGAGAGAAGTTATCCACCATAATAAGGCCAGGAAAGTCGATTCCTTGTTTCTCATCAGCCCCTGCTTGTGGTAAAAGTATGCTTCCTTAACTTTCATTATTGTTCTAAAGCATTGACACACCCCTTAATTGTGCTCTTGAGTGATGTGCCATGTGCTAATTGTTTTTCCTGTGTAATTTTGAACAATGACCTCCTCCGGCTCCCCTCATGCAAATTGAGGAAGTGGCTGATGAGAAACAAGGCATTCTCGCAATAGTTTTAATGTGTTTAATACGATTTAAAGCATTTGGTTATTATTGAAATGCGTACAGTGTACTTAAGGCTCTAATGGTCCTCCTTTGCAGACGCAGTTAGGGGCGATGAAGAGGTTCGTTGTGAGATGGAGGGCTTACTGAGTGCTGGTTGGGAGGTACAGAATCAATTGGCCTCTGCCCGGAAGGAAGGACTAAATACTACAAGCCAACTACGTGCTGAAAAGTGGGAGCATTGTCTACTAGCAATTGTGAGTACTCTTTGTTACACGTGTGTACAGTAACACATTTAGCTATTTTCCTCACTCCCTGCAGAACTATCGTTTGGGTCAATCTAAGCTGTCTCTGGAAGATGTTCAGCATCTGGCCCCCCGCCACGCTCCCTCTGTGCTCACTTCACAGCCTGTCAACAATTACCAAGGGATAATATTAGTAAGTTAGTATTTAATGTTGTCTCTGAAGTGAGTACATCTGTTGATTACCTGATTTTTTCTCTCTAGGACTTGCAAGCTGCCCTTGCTAAAGCTCAGTCGCTCAGAACTGTTGGAAACATGAAGCTTGCAGAGACGCCTCGAGTCCCCATCATCTCTCAGTCCTCCAAGACACCACTCACACCCCTCCAATCGATAGATGTGCCACCTCTAGAAGAACCCCCTCTGGCACCACCCCTACCCCTTCAGTCAATAGATGTGCCACCTTTTGAAGACCCTCCTGTAACACTGCGCTCACTTCTCAAGCCAATAGATGTGACACCTCTAAAAAACAACCCTACAGAACCACAAATACACCTTCAGTCAATAGACGTTCCGCTTTTTGAACAATCCCCTGTGGCACCACTAATACCCCTTCAGCCAATAGATGTGCCACCTCTAGAAACCTCCATCATCTCTCAACAAGATACACTACCCATTCATGTACCTCAACTTATTGAAGAGGCAACTGTCACGGTAATCACTACTCTGCCCATTGTGCCTCAAGATCCGATCAGAATGCCGATTTCTTTTATGCCAGCTAACCCCTCGTTGACCCCAATCACCTCTACAGACATAACAACAGACTATTCTCGCACCTCAGACACGGATACTTCTCCTCAAATAGGCATGGAGGTTGTGTGTGGTGGAGTGGAGGAACTTGCAGCCCCTTCAATTGCCATGGACAATGATATCGTGGTTGGAAGCTCAGCCAGTTGTGTATCTCTACAGCAGGAGCAAACCTCTGACAGTGATGCTTCTAAAACCCCTGTAAGCAAGAAATCTCGTACCCCTACCTCTAAAACAAGACGTCGTTCTAAAAAAGGCAGTGTTCCACGACGATCGAGCAAGAGACTATCGAGCAAGTCTCCCCATCCAGAGAACGGTGCATCAGATACCGATACAGACAGTGACTCTCAAATGAGGAAAATGTTGGAGGTTTTAGAGCGTGCTCCCTATAATCTACGAATACCCCAAAACAACAACCTTGGAGAGAATATACGTTACAGTTTCAAGAATGGAGTCAGTGTGACTGCAGTTGCTAAGAAAAAAAAGAGACAATCTATCAGCACTCCTAGAGACAAGCACTTGTAGCTATATGTATGTACTCATTGGCATTATTATTTAGCTCATTGCATTACCTGCTCCCTTTTTTTTTCAGATTCGTATTTGCCATTTTTAGATCAAACTTTAATTAAGCCAATCTCCTGATAATAATACTCCAACTACATGTATTAAACACTCAGACAATATGTAGATGACCATCAGATCCTCACAGCAGACTTTCCCCTCTGCATGCTCGCGAGACTACATGACTAGCTCAAAGAAGACTAACCTTGTGCACGTGTAGGTTTTTCACTGTTTCTAACGGTTTAATTAATAGTCTGTAGTGTATTAAAAGACACATGGTGACAAGGGATGAGTACGAGTTCGAGTCTAGACAACCCTATTGATCAATACAGTCATCACGATGGATTTGAGATCTCTTTTGTGGAACCCCCGAAAGAGCTGCCACTAAAGTGCTCTATTTGCCTGGAGCTTCTCACTGACCCCTGTATCCTCGATTGTGACTGTGGAAGCAACTTCTGTAAAATGTGTATTGAGACGGTCAAGAAAAAACGCTATCCTTGTCCCCTATGCCAGCAGCAATTTACGACTATTTTCCCCAACAAGCAGCTACAGCGCACCCTCAATGGGCTAACGATCCACTGTCCCCACAAGGCAGATGGCTGCTCCTGGATGGACGAACTTGGCAAGCTTAAGAAGCACCTCAATCGAATGCCATCCAGCGAGACAAGACTAGAAGGCTGTGGGCACACTGATGTGTTGTGTCAGTACTGCAAGACGTTCATTTCTCGTAAAGACATCCCTACACACGAAACTGAGACATGTCCAAAGAAGCCGCACACTTGTCAGTATTGCGGTCATTCCTCCGTCCTCGATGACATCAGAGAGAACCACTGGCTCGTCTGCCCCCAGTTTCCTGTCCCCTGTCCATACGAGTGTGGAGAGAGACCCCAACGTCAGGGCCTCAAGATTCATGTTAAGAAAAAGTGTTTGTTGATCCCTGTACAGTGCAATTTTCAGTACGCTGGTTGTAAGGTGGAGATATCCCGACGAGACATGGCCAATCATCTGAAGGATAACGTCGTTGATCACATGACCTTGATGTCCATCAAACACAGAGAGGAAGTTAGCTCATTGAAAGAAACGAACAAACTTGTACAGAAAGAATGTGCTGATTTGAAGGGGGAGAACAAACGTTTGCAGTCCCAGTTGACTGGTGTTAATGGCGCAACTCAAAACTTGACATCTATAATGGTAAAATTGGAGATGCAATTAAAGCACAAAGCTAGCGCTATTGTCCCTGTGCAACCACCTTCTTCTGAAGTACCTCCAGTGAGATTTGTGGTTACTGACGCAAAACATCTAAGACAACAGGAAAAAGAATGGAATTCTAAGCCATTTTTCTCAAAAAGTGGCTACAGTATGGTGTTAAATGTTCATTTATGTGGTAATAAGGATGGCTATGGTTCACATCTTTCTGTGTACACCTATATCGTTAAAGGGAAGTACGATCATCTGTTGATTTGGCCTTTCTTTGGTTCGGTGACCATTACACTAGAGGACCAGGAACTGGGAAACCACTATACGTATTCACTGCTCTACACGCATGAACAGACTAACGGAGAAGGGGGTGCACGTGAACAAACTAACGGAGAAGAGGGTGCACGAAGATACCACGACACTCTTACGAGCGGATGGGGATGGAGCAAGTTTATTGAGTTAAAGCACCTCAATCCTAACTTTTTGAAAGACGATTGCCTTGTGTTTCAAATTGATAATATCAGCTTTTCCTATGATTTATAGTGAATTGTGTGATTGTGTGTATTTATAATTATGATTAATGGTCACGTTATTAATATTCCTATTCTGCTAATGTCCTTCCTTTTTCTGTTTTTTGTCACTACATTTGTAGTATTTTTGAAGAGGAATTGGAGGAACAAAGAAAGAAAGAAGGCCTGCGTAGCGGCTTGTACGTTAGTCGCGTGATTCCCAACAACTGCTTGTACTATCATGACGTCACAAAAAGATGTGGTTTTATTTCCATACCAACGCATTTCATTATCACTTGTTCTAATTGATGCCCACCTCAGCACCTCGGGGTACAAAGCAAACGATCAAAGCGATCACACCAACTACACAATTACACAAGACAAGCTAAGACACAGAGACTCTACAAGATGACAGCCATGACTCCTACTCGCTTCGAGCTCAGGACAACTCCCACACGCACTCCTTGTTTGACTGGAGGCAGATATACCCGACACAAGACCCCATCTCAGAGGAGCACCCCAGGCGATCGCTTCATCCCCAGCAGAGCCTCCACTGACCTCCAGTTTGCTCGGTTCAAGATGAGCAATCGTTTGACAGATGAGAACAGTCCACCAGACAAGCAGATGCTTGACCAACTGCTGGGGTTGCAAGGCTTGAGCTCCTCCAGTAAAACCTTGGGCTTTAGCAGCACTCCTCAGCAAGGACGTCAACAGAAACAATGTAAGTTACAACTAGTCAACGAATCATATATTCACTGGTTGTTTCACTTTGCAGATTGGCAGCAGTACACACCCAAGCGTCGAGTGTCCACCAAGAAATCCAGACCTCGCAAGCTACCCAAGAGCGCTGATCGTGTTCTGGATGCCCCCAACTTACTCAATGACTTCTGTGAGTGGAGAAGCTATAATGTGTGCTTGTGTTTCATTGCCCCCCCCCTCCCTACAGACTTGAATGTACTCGATTGGAGCAGTACTGGAGTATTGGCCGTGGCATTGCGTGATACTGTCTACCTCCTCAACAAAGCTAGTGGAGCCATCGACCAGTTGAGTGTGTCCTCAAGTGAATACGTCTCCTCTTTGGCCTGGAACAAGACGGGCAAATATCTTGCCCTTGGTACCAGCAATGCAGAGATACAGGTAATACCTCTACCACTCACTGTGTGTATGTATCTCATCACCTTCTTTCCTCTCTCCTCTCCCAGCTGTGGGACGTGGCTGCCTCTAAGATGGTGAGGGGGGTCAAGAACCACACCTCTCGAATTAACAGTCTGGCCTGGAACACAACCAAAGGCCTCCTGTCCAGTGGCTCTCAAAAAGGCCTCGTACAGAACATGGACCCTCGACTGGCCCAGAGTCTTGTCTCATCCACTCAGGCCCACTCTCTGGATGTGTGTGGGCTAACGTGGGGCTCGGGGGGACGACTGTTGGCTAGCGGAGGCAATGACAATCTAGTCAAGATCTGGGACATGTACAACAAGGACCCTTGGACCCAACCAACCCACTCCCTCAAGCAACACTCAGCTGCAGTCAAGGTAACTAAGCTCTCCTGTGTGTACTGCTCCCCTTTTAATACTTGCTCTCTTTGTAGGCACTGAGCTGGTGTCCGTGGGACTCTAGTACCCTCGCTACCGGAGGGGGCTCGGCTGACAAGACTATCTGTGTCTGGAACGCTTGTACTGGTGAACTCAAGAGCTCACGTGAGACGGGGGCACAAGTCAGTGGACTAATATGGGCACCACAACACAAGGAGATCCTCTCGGCACACGGGAATCCAACCAATGAGCTTGCAGTTTGGTCATGTGACCCTTCTTCGTTTGAGCTGACATGTACTGGTCATCTGAGTGGGCACGAAGACAGAGTGTTACATATGGTAGCATCTCCAGGAGGGGAGACCGTCGTGAGTGCCGGGGCTGACGAGACTCTGAGGTTCTGGAAGATCTTTACCAACAACAAAGCCAAAGCCATCTCGAGCAAAACAGACTCTCTAGCTCTCACTAACTTTATTAGGTAGCGTTTTATACCTGATCATTCCATAATTATTATCTTAATTTGTATTAATTGATTCTTTTATAATTATTATATTTCTTGTGTTTGTTTATCAAGATTGGAATTGCTGAAAAAATATCTTATTTTCCGATAATAAATATTCTATATAAATTCTAGCTACATGTAGCTACAGCTATGACTGTTTGTTGGGGAAAGTGTCTGTTAACAATTGCTTTGCCTCGTCAGCATGTGTTTTGGCCACACCCACTGCAGTGGCTGGACACACTTTCCTACTAACCAGCGACAACTGAGAGGGGGGGGGGGGTATGATCACATGATACAGTCAAAAGATCACATGACTGTACTTACATCAACTCCTAGCAGTTTTCTAAACCTTGGAGCAACAAACGCCCACGGCCCCATATTCTCAGGCTCCTCTTGACTCCACACAAACTCTACATGTGTGTAAAGTGTAAAGTGTGAGGTGTGTGTGTGTGGGTGTGTGTGGGTGTGAGAGGTGTGGGTGTGTGTGTGTGTGTGTGTGTGTGGGTGATGTACGTACCTTTAGCTTTGGGGAACTTGGACAGTTGCTGTGCCAGCAGGCCTCCGGGGAATGGACAGAGGAGCTGCAGAGTGAGGAGGGGAGGGGGTAGTACACATGAGAGAGAGTGGGTCAACATGATAAGTACCTCTAGTCTGATAATAGCAGTATCTGTGAGACCAGCCTCAGCCCTGTGCTTGTCCAGAGTGTAGTAATGCTTCCCTGAGCAGAACACCAGTCTATGCACCCTGTCAACACGTGCGTGTGTGTGTGTGGGTGTGTGTGTGTGTGTGTGTGTGTGTGTGTGTGTGTGTGTGTGTGTGTGTGTGTGTGTGTGTGTGTAGAAGAAAGGTGAGGGATGGATAGTGGGTGTGAGAGTACAGAGCACTTACTTGCCAGGATCTACTACTGTACTGTCTGTCAGCACTGGCTCAAATGTTGTACCAGGTCCCATCTCAGATAAGCTGGATACAGCAGCCTACAAGGTCACATGACACACAGTATCACACGAGGACACACAGACTCACTGGTAGTCTGAGGAGAGTCTTGGGGGACTGAACAATCAAAGGCTTCCGGAAGTTGCGAACCATCTGTATAAAATATTGATCATACATCTTAAGAACTGTACATGCATGTTTCACATGTAATATGAATTTAACCACCTGATTACTATTTGAAGCCTAGGTATGTAAAATAGCTAACTGTAAGTACCGTAAACGTTGAAATTTTCGACGGGTGTTTAATTTCGTTTTTTTCGTCCTTGGACTCAACGCACGAAATTAAATATATACGTGGGTGTACGTGTACGTGGTAGCCACACCTACGTTAATATAACGGACGAAAATTTATGCGCACGAAATTTAAGAATTGTGGGCCTAGTGCAGAAAGTGCGAAATTTTGATGCGTCGAAAATTTCAACGTTTACGGTAGTGAAATGTTCAATGAGCTGAAGTACATGTACAACATAGAAAATGTTGTGGCTTTGGTTAATTCTCTGTTGAGAGCCATGAATTATTTATGTGCACCTGTCTCCTCAGCAGATGGAAGTATTGTGCTGGTGTGGTAGGGTGGGCCACGTGCATGTTGACACTATCACCATCTCCACTCCCCTCACAACTGTCACAGAGTTGCAAGAACCGCTCCACATGAGAGGACGAGTGATCAGGGCCGGCACCATCAAAGCCATGAGGTAGCAGCATCACAAGACCACTCTGTAGCAACCACTTGCTCTCTCCACTGCATATAAAAGTGTCTATGATCGTCTGAGCTCCATTGAAGAAATCTCCAAACTGAGCCTCCCACAGCACGAGGTGTTGAGGGCTCTCTATACTCACACCGTACTCATATCCCAGGACAGCCTCCTCACTCAGAGGACTGTTGGCCACCTGGTGGGGGAGGGGGTGGTTAGAATGGGGAAAGAGTACGGGATATTGGTCGGGGAGAGGTAAGAGTGATGGGGCTACCTTACTACACTAGCTCTTACCTCGAGGAAGGCTGCTTGATCTGGAGAAAGGTCATTGAGAGGGATATACGCTGACTCAGACTCCTGACACACTATCATAGCATGGCGATGACTAAACGTTCCCCTGCCAACATCTTGGCCACTCAAGCGCACATTAAACCCTGTTGATAAACACAGTAATTAGCGTACACAGTTGTAGGTACATGTATATAAGGTACTTACCTTGGAGCAGTAGAGTGCCCATAGCCAGAGCTTCAGCAGTCGCCCAGTCCAACCCATTTCCCGAGGTCAGTCGCCGCAGTCTCTCCTCTACATGAGAGCTGACCAGTCGAGGGTGAACACTCTGTAGAAACAGAGGTCAGGGAGGTCATCATACACGTACACAGAGGTCAGGGAGGTCATCATACACGTACACAGAGGTCAGGGAAGTCACCATACACATACACAGAAGGCACACTCACCAGTCTCTCTGGATATTGAACAGACTTTGAACCCACAAACTTAAGCAGATCAGTTGGACAGCCAGTGTCCCAGCGTGTGATGCTGGAGGGGGCGTCGACCATTCCCTGCCACACCCCCTTCAAATGCCTTTGCTGGGGGAGGGAGAGTGTTACTATAGTGACAGATGATAGCTAGATAAGTATTACCTGTGGATGGTGGGAGGAGCTCTTCATTAGACACTGATCGAGGTGGGCGTGGCACTTACTTAATATCTCATCTCTCTCCTCTTTGGTCAGCACTCCTTCGTTCTGAGAGGTCAAAGGTTAAACATCACCACCCCAGAGGAGCAGGTGCTTACCTCCAATGCATGAGCGTATGTGTCAGGGACGGTGGGACGAGACTCAATGACCTTGTACATGCCAGGTTGTGTGAGGGAAGGGTTGTCCAACTCATTGTGACCCCTGTGAACTCGGACACTAATAAGAGCTGACAATGAATGTTAGCCTCTCACCATCTCCTGAAACACACCATATTGATTATCACATCCTTCTCAAACTGTCTCCGATAATCCATCGCTATGTTAGTTGCTCTGGCAACCTCCTGCAACATCAATTGAATATAAATTATCACGACAATGTACAATCAAACACAAAATTTAATACTGCACCAGTAATAATACCAAGTGCAGTGCACATAACACATGTAATTATAGAGCATGCATACACTATCGAAATGGAGCATTTTGATCCAAGAGCATCACTGATATACATTAGATATAGGCTTTTCAAAGTGCTACAAAACGCATTTTTAATTGTAGAAGTACATGTAATTCAAGTTATGGGCAGTCAAAGATAGCTCTCGAAACAGGCTCATTTCAAATATAATGGCCACAGCATCTTTGAACAGTCATAACTTTAGCTCTGTCGGTACAATCACATGAATTTTACGATTTTCTAAAAACTTACAATGAGCTCATTAAGATGGTGTCATAAGTCTATTTGGGGCCTGTTTTTGACAAATACCATAGGTTATAGTCCATAGTATTTTTCCGAAAATGAAAAATGATGGCCCATTCCAAATTTGAGATTTGAGCATATATACCATCTGAACAGGCTCCTTCTAAGCTTTCAGGACTATCAAACCGACTCTAGTACTCAGTAATTCTACAAATCCAGGAGACCATATAATACATGATACAGGGGTTATGTTACTTGCCTCAGGATGATCTCCATTCACGTGGAGGATGGGTGCTCCGATGACACGCCCAACATCTGACGGCTGTTGCCACGAGCGACCATACGTAGCATCTGTAGTGAAACCTAACTGGTTGTTGACTATAAGATGTATGCTGCCGCCGAGGTCAAAGTGCGGATGAGCGTTGAGAGAAAAGGTCTCTAGTACAATACCCTGTGCTGCAAACGAAGCATCTCCATGCACTTGCACGGTCATCACCTATGTTAGGTGTGAGGGTGTGCGAGGTGTGAGGTGTGAGATGTGAGGGTGTGAGATGTGAGGGAGTGTGAGTAGCCTCGATTCCAGGCCGCACTTCCCGCTAGGGAAGTGGGCCTGGTATCGACTGCTTGCGCATGCGCTAATATCCCCCCGGTATCTGGGGGCTTTGGATAACATCGTTTATGCTCAGTAAAACTATGACATCACAACGAAAGGAAGTGGATTGAAGGAAGTAGATAGAAAGTTCGATGAAGGTTTCTAGCCCATCGGATAGCATTCTCTGATAGCTACCCTTAGCCTGCTATGTTAACAAAAGACTCACAGCCTGCAACAGTGTGGATGACGATCGTCTGAAAGGAGTGACGGCTGATAAGAGCCTATATGGACAGGCCACGCCCATTTAACACTAACTTTGGTGAAAGTCTACTATACTACTGCTACTGATTCTATCAGAAGAAAATAGCAGCTAGTACAACAAACCTACACAGCTCTGTTTCTAGCTAGCTAGCTATATAGCTCTGTGTATGACTTTTAGGATATTTTCTCTGATGTATCCAGTATTATAGAAATATTTACGGGAAAAAATCCAATAATTTGGCGCATGCGCAAGCAGTCGATAGCAGGCCTTCTTTCAAAGGCCGGTGAAGGAGGCTAGAGTGTGAGATGTGAGGGTAATGACTCACCTCTGAGGACTGAACGTCAGGTGAGTAAGGTCCTGTCTTACTAGAGAGATCTCTTCCTCTTGCCTTGCCCATGGCCACTGGATTAACAGCTTCCAGATGAGAGGGATTGGGTAGCAAGGACACGTGGAGTGGTCCAGGTAGGTTCACACTAGATACTAGAGGGAAGAGGGGGGCAGTAGGGAGTGTTAGAGCTATGGGGAGGGAGGGCAGTAGGGAGTGTTAGAGCTAGGGGGAGGGAGGGCAGTAGGGAGTGTTAGAGCTATGGGGAGGGGGGCAGTATAGTGTGCCAGGCAGTCAGAGCTAGCCTAAGGGCTTACCAAGATGAGAGACAACATCTCCAGTACAGGGGGCACCCTCAGGGAAATCTGCATTGCCCTGTAGCTGTACACACATACACAAAGAATATCAAGGAATATTCCTACAATGTTCCACACCCTGCTTGTGTGTGGGCTATTAACAAATTCGAAGTAGATACCTTATGGAAGAGAGCCTCCGGAGGAAGACCTAGTAGACCAGTGAGGAGGTTAAGCCGTCCTCTGTGAGGCATACACACCATCACATCCCTCACACCTCTCCCACCCGCCCCCGCAAACAACCATTCAAAGAAAACCATCATAGACTCCGCCCCCTCACCACTGTAACGCTTGACTGACCCAAATCTCTTCCCCAGGAACGAATCAAACGCTTGAGACGTGAGGAGAAGCTCCGATATACGATGTTGTTGACTGAGGGTCAAAGGTGAATGACGAGAACTCTCATAGTGACGAACCATCCACTCTCTCTCAGCTTCATTCTGAGGTCAGAGGTCAGAGGTTAAACGAAAAAGGTTACATAGTAACAGGGACTCACTGTCATGGCGCTAGCGTCCAATGACATTGGACCACTGTACATGTCTCTGAGGTAATCAACTGCCTCCGTTACAGTCGCAGTGGAGGCAGGAAAAGAGAAGAGGATGTCTTGTGTGTGTACGCTGTCCTGTGGGTCAAGTCCATAGCTCTCAGGGAGTAAGGAGGTGGGGAAGGTGGGTGTGGTCAGTCCAAGGGGGTCCAATGAGGCAACAGAGTGACCGAGTGACTGATAAGCAGTTGCTAATCGCCAGAGGTTGCCCTCAGCAACACGAGACTTGAGAGACTCTGAACTAGGGAGACCTACAGAAATATGGAGTAGAGATAATTTTATACAACACTGCACTGGGTCACATGCACTAGCTGGATCATCACATGCGCCCTGCTCCAGCTCACCATGACTGGACTCGAGAGATGGTCTCCTTCTGTGCCCAAAGCATTGCTTGGTATGATAGCTCCGTGTGCGTGTGTAGCCTCCTCTGTGCAGCAATGCTCGCAGCATTCTTGTATTTGCTGCTTTATTCTATATAGAGCGCACCGTGGTGGGAGTTGCTCCTTGGAGAATCCTCTCCTCTTATGTCAAACTATTAGTGGGCGTGTCCCTCAAGGCCCAGGATCATGTGATCACAGCCCACCTCCCTTCACTGTGAGTATGCATGCACATTGTGATCACTGTAAGTATGTTGCATACCTCAGCCAACGCCACGCCCCCTCCTATGATCTCCTCGTGGTTGGTGGGGGTATTGTTGGCATGGCAACTGCTCGTGAGTTGGCCCTTCGTTACCCAGAGATGTCCATAGCCCTCGTAGAGAAAGAGCCACGACTGGGTGAGCACAGCCAGCTATATAACAGTACACTATAATAGTACACTACTCTGTTGTGTACCGGCCGATAGCATTCTTTGGGAGACCACACATTTTATACACGCATTAATTATACACGTTTGGTTGGCCACAGTATTATTATATAAGCTAGGTCCAATTTCCATTGTTTTTTGTGAAGCTCTTATTTTCATTCTTCCTGGTACACTAGCGATGGGTCAGACAGGGCACAACAGTGGAGTGATTCATATGGGCCTCTACTACACTCCCGGGTCCCTCAAGGCACGCTTGTGTGTGAGGGGGGCAGACCTCATCTACCAGTACATGGACAAGAGGGGCATACCATACAACAAGTGTGGGAAGGTAACTAATAGTCTCGTGGGCCATACACGACAAATTGTATTAATTGGTGGGGGCTTCTTTATGACATTGTTGCTGCATGTATAGGTGATTGTTGCCACGGACGATGACGAGGTAAATCGTCTGAGAGCCCTCTATACACGAGCTTTGGTCAACGGCTGTAAAGACATTCGCCTCGTGAATGCTGAGGAGTTGAAGAGCATCGAACCTCACTGTGTGGTGAGTGGTGTGGTGTGCCTGTGTGAGTGTGGGTGGTGTAGGTGTGGATGTGTATGTGTGTGTGTGTGTGTGGATGTGTGTGTGTGTGTGTGTGTGTGTGTGTGTGTGTGTGTGTGTGTGTGTGTGTGTGTGTGTGTGTGTGTAGTGGTGACTCTATTGCTCGTACATGTAGGGGAAGATGGCCATCCACTCACCACACACTGGCATAGTGGACTGGTCGAGGGTGACCCGGGCTTATGCTGAAGACTTCACCAAGGCTGGTGGACGCATCCACACCAGCTATGAGGTCAGACCACCCCCTCACACTCTCACATTATTGTCTGTATAATAAATTATATACTAGGTGTGTGGGTTTGACAAGGCAGAGGAGGACAACATTGCAGTCCAAGCCAAGAATGGAGTGAGGTCCAGTTATTGCAATGAGTGTTGAATAACTACTTCTCTCTGCAGGAAACACTGAGGGCTAAATGGATCATCTCGTGCTGTGGGCTGTACTCTGACAGAGTGGCCATGATGTCCGGGTCACCAGCTGAGCCTAAAGTGGTTCCAATCAGAGGAGAGTATCTCGTTCTTGATTCAAGCAAGTGCCACCTCGTCAAAGGAAACATCTACCCAGTGAGTACCACATTCTCGTACCTGTCATCCCATACCGTGCGTTATGTCAGGTTCCCAATCCTCAATTCCCGTTCCTTGGGGTCCATTTCACGCCACGTATGGATGGCTCCGTATGGGTGGGTCCCAATGCTGTGCTGGCATTCTCCCGAGAGGGCTACTCATACACTGACATCTCCTGGACTGACCTCAAGGAAATGCTCTGCTTCAGGTGATATAATCTTATAAAGTGTGTATACTGTACTTACACTGTACTGTCCTTGTACAGTGGTCTTCGTAAGCTTATGGTCAAGCACTGGCAGTTTGGAGCTGGTGAGATGTGGAGGAGTCTCAATAGACGTGCTCAACTGAAGCGTGTCAAGAAATTCATCCCTGGGCTGACACTGTCTGACCTACAGCCGTGAGTGTATTGATTGCTATCATATGCACTGTGAGTGTGCCTACTGTTGTCATGCATGCACTGTGTGTGTGTTGTGTGTGTGTGTGTGTGTGTGTGTGTGTGTGTGTGTGTGTGTGTGTGTGTGTGTGTGTGTGTGTGTGTGTGTGTGTGTGTGTGTGTGTGTGTGTGTGTGTGTGTGTGTGTGTGTGTGTGTGTGTGTGTGTGTGTGTGTGTGTGTGTGTGTGTGTGTGTGTGTGTGTGTGTGTGTGTGTGTGACTGCGCCTCTCTCTTCGCGGCCTGGAATTGAGGCTACTGTGTGTGTGTACATTGTATATGTGTGACTGTGATGTGTGATGTGTGACTGTGATGTGTGACTGTGTGTGATGCGTGATGTGTTGCATGCAGTGGTCCGAGTGGTGTGAGGGCTATGGCTATGGACAGTACAGGTTCCATGATGGGAGACTTTGTGTTTGATCAAGGTCAAGGAGAGGTGGGACAAAGGATGCTTCATGTACGCAATGCTCCGTCACCAGGGGCAACCTCATCTCTGGCCATAGCGGAGATGGTGGCTGATAAAGCAGCCAACACTTTCAAGTGGACCACCTAACTATAAGACAGACTGTATATAATAATATAATTATGGTATCATGTTGTCGTTATGTTTCAAGAAAATTAATAGTTATTGTTTTTTAATAATTGGAATTTTTTATTAATTTCAGGTAGTGACAAAAAATAATTATAAATTTATTGAGAAGTATAACATGAGTCAGTGATGAATCTTAGGTACATGTAACTATGGTGGTTTGTTCAATATCTTGAACCCTTTCATTCTGAACAGGTAGTTCACTCCAGAGCTGATGGTAGCCACTCCTGTCAACACCCTGTATATAACAATACTAGTAACCGTGATCATAAGAATAGCTAACACCGTACCATAGAGTCTGTAGCAGGGGTGTGGTCGTTGCCTGACACATGGCGGACAAGAGGGGTGCTCCTACACTCATTAGTTGCAGACCAGTCGTCACCTACACACACACACAGACACACACACACACACAGACAGTGGGAGATGGGATCAATGTATTCAGGGAAGATCTGCCATTGGGTTACTAATTTGATTTCAACCAAAGCAAACTTCATAGTCTGAACATTTGGACCCAAAAAAGTAATTTGTTAGAACTTTCACAAGAGCTACAAAATGCAATCTTACAGATTTAAAATTGGACAATCCCACGTACAGCCTGAGTACTCCGTAACTAGAGTTCTGATGGCAACAATTTTCACACAATAATTATGCTTAGCAGGGCTGCATTGAGGGGGGGGGGGCGAGGGGGGTAATTCGCCCCTCCTAGGATCTGGCAGATTCATTTGTACTGCAATCTATAATTCTGATGACTTCGCCCCTCCTACATTTTTAAATTGCCCAATTCGCCCCCCCTGATCCAAAATTCTGGATGCAGCCCTGCTTTGGCTATAGTCAAATTTTCAAAACAAAAAAGAGTGAATTTATCGAACTTGTATAACTTACTTTCCCGAGGGTATTGGGGGTGACTTGCACAGTGGACCTCTGAATGTCCCAATACCTCCTCCATGTACGCTGGAGTCAATAGTCACTCATAACAACACAAGGAGAGTGGGTGGAGCTTACTGGTGGGGGGAGGGTGGTGTAGCGAAGGTAGAAGCTGGCCCCTATCAACAGAACATCTCGTCCCAGGACCAACACCACGAGAGGGACTAGATAGTACAAAGGTTAATAGTACGAGGGTTAATTAGAGGGTGTGTGATATATAGACTGTGTACCAGGTAGTAGTCCAGCGTAGGTCATGCTTACACACACTACACTCATAAACACTTTGTCAGCCAGAGGGTCCAGTACAGAGCCTAGATTTGAAGACTGACCCTTGAACTTTCGAGCAATATAACCATCTAACTGTGAGAGAGAGAGGGGAGTAAGATTATTGATTATTACAGTCAGTGACATTCTCACAATATCAGTGACTCCGACGATAGCAAATAAGCTGATAGCCCAAGAGTAGTTTCCCTCCACCACCAGGTAGCCAGTCACTGGGGACAAGGCAATGCGAGCCACTGACAGCAAGTTAGGTACAGTCAGTATGTTCTCCTACACACACAGTACAAGATATGGTACATGGTATATATATACATGGTATAGGGAATAAGTAACAGTACCTTTTCCAGCCTCTCCCAGTCGTGTCTGGGCTGTGAGTAGCTCCTGCTGACTTGTCCATGACCTCTCACTGATAGCAACCCTCCAGATCTTGTCAGACAGCAAGCACTTCTCTGAGTGCATCTCCAGCAGCACAGCATGACTCCACGTGGGTACGATACGTGTGTATGAAGCCAGCAAAGCATCTGCAAGAAGAGGCTGTACATTAGGGGGAGGGGCTGAAAATAAGGGCTGCAAACTGGGGAGGGGCTGCCATTACACATTAGAGAAAAATCGGCTTAGTGACATGGAATAAAATTCCCACCCAATATGTACCAAAAAAGTAGTTTATTCATCTCAACTAATGTCTTATATACACTATACACACTGAACATTCACAGGTTGAAAGAAGCATTAGAGCAACTACACACAACACAATCACACAAAGAGTTCACACCAAATACTTATACAGTTAAAAACATGTGTGTGAGTTTTGAAGGAAATGAGTTTCTATGCTGAGATTGCCTCTTTTATTGCATCAACCCATTCTTGAGACATTTCCTTCGTGTCTGTGTGTGTGGGGGTGGAGGACTGTGTATACTAGGCCATAACATATCATCACTCACCACCACGTATGTCGTACACTCTGTCTGGAGTTTTTATCTACACAGGGAGTAGTTGATTTAATAGGAGAGATGGTGACTGAGTGTACGTACCTGAAAGGTCCCGTCTTCTACAATATCCGTAACATTTCTTATATCCTTCAGCTCAACTGTACCTGCCGGACTGTGGTTCTGTGCATAGTAAAAGTTACACGTTATTATTAATGGTGCTCGTGCTGGTGTTGAGACAAAATAAATAAGGTGACTTTTTGCACGCGAAAAAGAGACTAGGCAAACTCAGTGTAGAGACTCTTGCAATGTTTGCCACGATATTTGTGGCAACTCAAGTGGCTAGATCGCACAAGATCATTGATAGTGACGTAGCACTAGGTATCACATGCAGTATACTGACGTCCCGAAATCGCAGCCACTTAGAATCTTATCTGATATGTTGACTGTGCAACACGAGTCTCTACACGGAATTTGACTAGTCTACTGTTGCCGTGCAACATGACAGTGATGGCTTGCGAGTCTAAGCTAGGCGGGTGTGGTGATCTTAGGCTTTATACATCAACGACCAATGCAATCAGTACAGAGCTAGTTTTATACACACTCACCCCTCCTTTGAAGTAAGAGAGCCTCTTTCCATTGAGCACAAACAATCTCTGTCTCCAGTCTTTGTTAATCTTGCCTTTCTTGTAGAGGTGACCTTCCTTGATGGTCTGGAGGGACATGATGACTGTACGGGACCTGTAGCGAGCGGGCATTACCTTGAGCATTACTTAGAACCCTTGGGCAATACAACAACATACTTAATATTGAGCTACTTACCTACTACAAGCATCAGACAAGCTGAAGTACAAGCTGAAGGTACACTAATGAGGCGTGGTCTTACTCTTTCTGTGAAACAAAAGTTCTATTAGAAAACAATCGGCCCAATCTGTGCCTCCCACGCATTTAGTTTCCATGGTGACAGTAGAGCTAAGAGGCTGGCTCATAGTAAATTGAAGAGATGGTGCGAGTGTTTATCAACCATGTTGACTCCTACACAGGAAGAGCTCTCAGCAAGGTCAGGCAACACTGCAGAGTCAGTACATGAGGCTATATTTTGACCACCCTCCCCCCTCTAGGTGGTGGGCAAGGCTGTTGTAGGATCTACGCTGCAAAGGGAAGGGGAGGAAGAAGAAGGAGAAGAAGATCCATCGACGGTGGATACATACGAGGTGATGGGAACTCTCACTAAACCTGACGCCACTAAACCTGACACTGTCACTCAAATCATACCTGTAAGATATAATTATTACTACATTGTGGTTGTATACTGATCCTTCCTTGTGGCCGGCTGTAGGAATGTGGTCGTGATGAGCTGCTAGCTACTCTGCTCGACTGTGATATCATTGTCTACCACATGACAGAGAATACAGCACAAGTAGAGGAGGCCGGTTGGGTAGCTCAAGGTGAGAGGCTTTTTGGTCTCTGTTGTTGTTACCATCCCCTCATTGCAGCACTACATGACCGACTGTCAGGGTTCATAGCTCAGAAAGTATTCATCTGTGTCTCGTCTGTCATGACCTGGGCTCGCAGTAAACCACTAGACCCTGTAAGCCTCCCCCCCCCCACACACGCAGTTAGTGAATGATGGTATCCCTCACAGGATGAGCCAGACGTTCCTCTGATGGAGGAGGACTATCGACGCAGGAAGCACCACCCAAACTATCATGACCACATTGCTGTCGAGAAACTAGTCACCAAACTAGGCAAAACTGACAAGACAAAATTCAGCAGTTACGTTGTGGCAGCAGGACTCACTTATGGAGAGGGGGAGGGTATATTCCACCATCTGTTCAAGGTGATGACTGAGGCTGTAACATTAGTGTTATGAGTGTGTGCTCCTTCCTCCAGGCTGCCTGGCAAGGTGACCTCCTCTTACCTGTGTTTGGAGAGGGAGAGAACGTACTGCCCACTATTCATGTTCTGGACCTAGCTGCTATCATCCTCAACCTGGCTGACAACCGACCTAAGGGCCGCTATATTCTAGCTCTGGATGAATCGCACTCGACACTAGCTGAACTGGTGAGCGCCATCAGTAGCAACCTTGGCACTGGGCGTACCAAACGAGTGCCTAAAGAAGAGGCACTACTGTACAGAGATGTATCGGTGAGCACGGCTATAATCCATTGATCTGGTTCACTGTCTCTCTTATAGCAACTGGAGTTTGATCAGCTACAAGTGAACCTTCAGATGGAGGCAGGGGTAGCAAAGGAAAACATGAGGATCGAGTGGAAGTCCGAGGTAACTTCTTGTCCACTATTATAGCCTCCTGTGTTAGTGTGTCGTTGCTGCAGGCTGGACTGGTTGAGAACATATTGAGTGTGATCAAAGAGTACAAGGAGACCCGAGGACTCTTGCCTGTAAGAGCCTGTATCCTAGGGCCACCTACCTCGGGTAAAACACTCCACATAGGTCAACTGTGTCAGCACTACAAGCTGCACCACATCAAGATAGAGACTGTCATCAAAGAGGCCATACAAGAACAGGTGAGACCCTCCCCCCCGGTTACATACTGGTCCCCCTTACCCTGCCCCGCCCCTCCCTTGTAGGAGCGTCTGGTGGCACGTGTGGATGAACCCACTGAGGAGGACGATGGGGAGACTGACGCTCTAGCACAGGAAGCACAGGAATTATTGGACCTGCTCAAAGAGGACCTAGAGGCCAACAATGGACGCTACAGTGAACAGTATCTATTGCAGTTCTACAAGAGCAAGCTCCTCTCGATGCCCTGTCAGAACCAGGGCTTCATTCTTGATGGCTTCCCTAAAACGTATGAACAAGCCAAGCAACTGTTTTTTGGTAAGTGTACAATCAGCTAGCTAGTGCATAGGAGCATCTTATTTTATAAATACTGGCCAAAATAATCTAGTATACATGTCCTTGTTGACCATGTTTGTCCTTTCAGCTGAAGATAACGATGATGATGATGAGGTGGGTTTAGATGAGACCTTTGAGACCAAAGCTCCATACAACAAGCTCATCATGCCCGGTGAGTGACTGACAGAGTTATAGGGACACACACATTATAGCCCCCGCTCCCCTTATAGAGATGGTGGTGTGTCTGGATGCCAGTGATGGCTTCCTCAAGCAGAGGGTGATGAATCTCCCCCAGAGTGAAGTGGAGGGAACACACAACACAGAGGAAGGTATGTGCTCATAGTAGCTGTGAGTAGCTATCATGTGTTGTGTGTACAGGCCTCACACGGAGACTCAAGTTGTACCGTGAGCAAAACGAAGACGACGTGACAGTGCTTAACTATTTTGATGAGCTTGAGATCCACCCAGTGCACATCAGTAAGCCCCCACTGTGTACTGACCTCTATGACCTTGTGTGTGTGTGTATAGATGTGGAGGGTGACAGCGGCCCTCTGACTGTTGGTAAAGTGAAGGAGATCCTTGGAGAGCCTCGTAACTACGGCCCCAGTCCAGAGGAGAAGGCAGAGGCTGAAAAAAGACGAAAGGAGGAGGAGGTGCCCATTCAAATGACCAATACTGTAACTTAATTGTATTGCATGTAGGAAGCTGCAGAGTTGATATCACGTGAAGAGAGGAATCGTCAGGAGGAAGAGGAGAAGTTCCAGAGAGCCAGGAGAGAGTCAGAGTGGGTACGTGACGTGGGTGCATGTCTTGCGTGTGTGGATGACTCCCCCCATCTCTATCCCACTAACTTCAAAATTATGCCCCACCATAAAGTCGTTCAAAACCTCCCTGAAAACCCTACAAACATTCAGAAACACGTTTTTTTTTAGATTGAATATTAATTTTATATAAGACCTGCATGAAACCTACCGTTATAGTGGATGTAGCATTCTTGAAAAATTTATCATCTATCTATCTTATTGCAGGCAACTCAATTAGCTCAAGTTCAGGCTGAGGAGCAGGAGATGTTAGAGGCGCAATCCACCCCTCTGCGTAACTACCTGATGCAGCACGTGATGCCCACTCTCACCCAGGGTCTCATTGAAGTGTGTAAAGTCAAGCCAGAGGATGCTGTTGATTATCTGGTATGTGTACCAAAGATGGGGTCTTTAACTGTGTGCATTTATCTACCCATTACTGCAGGCTGAGTACTTGTTCAAACACAACCCACAGATCGATTGACATTATATAAAAGACAAGACACTGACTCATTGTACATTTTAGCTGCTAAGTATTCCTTACATGATTGCATGTGTATGTATACATGTATGCATAATTTTTGTTATCGTGCAATGTGTTTATGGGTGACGTCAATCTTCTAAAGCGCAGCGTAACTTGTACAGTGTACACAGGCTCGGCGTCATGGAATCGATGCTACTTGTCTTGGAAACTCAGAGGAAGTACACGTAGGGCCATGCTAATTATGCATGTGATCTACAGTAAAACTCCGAACCCTTCCAATTACCCGTCACATAATAATTATTATGACATCATTCAATTGAATTGAAGTATACAGAGAATGAGATAAAAGATAAAATTAATTTCAACTAGCTGAGACACGTACGTATACATGTACAGTAGTACCGACACATTAAAACAGATTACAATAGCTAAGAGAGTGAGCCAGTTCTCTGGCCGGCTGCTATCTCAGTTCTGAGTATGAGAAACGTCTGCTTGAGGTTCCTGTTGGGGAAGAGAGTGTCCAACAGTCCCTCCAGTAGCAATAGGACCAGTCGAATGTTGAGGGCATCACTCTGGAACATACCAAACAACCTGCCAGGGGAGAGGGAGGGTATTTAGCAATGTCACGAGTATAGCTAACAGTATAGTCAAACAGAGTACTGTACTGTAGATACACTGCCATTAGAATAAGTTGCAGTCCACCAGTAAATCCAAAAGTATAACAATTAGTACACTATTCACTCACTTAGCCATTCCCTTAGTGGAAGTGTCAGTCCCGATAAACCGTTTCATCTCATCTGCACAGTACGTAATGTATTAAAGTTGAAAAAAAATGTGATCAGGAATTTGAGTACATGTACATGTATGTCTCTATAATGCTCTCCAACCCACAAGTAGTTGCACTGTCAACTCCCTATAAATACCGTATATGCTTGATCAGAGGCCGCTCTTGTATAAAGGCCGCACTCAAATAGTAGCCTCCCTTGCTAGCAAAATGAAACATTTAGTAGCCGCTCTCAAATAGTAGCCTCAGGGAACTTTGACTCTAGCATTTCTGCACGAGGCAGCAAAAAAATTATCAGCTAGCTACATGTACGTAGCTTCTGGGTACAAGTAGCAGCTTGTTAGTGCTTCACAAAGATTTTCTCATGGCAGATTGAAGTTTATGCAGGTGAAAAGAACTTTTGATGACAAACTAAAGGTTGTTGAATTAGCTGGAGCTAATAAACGCCGCTCTTAAACAGTGGCCTCTCTCGAATTGTAGCCTCCTCTTCCAGCAAAATGAAACGTTTAGTAGCCGCGGCTCCTGATCAAGCATATACGGTAGGTACAGAAAAGACTAGCTTTCACATCAGAGCAAACTCCCCATCATGAATAATAATGATGGATTTTTGGATGGACAACCCAAGGGGGGGGAAGTCCAAAAACAATACTAACATTTAACACATCCATCTATTAATACCTGGTATACTGCCAATCAGTTTAGCCCTTGCCATTAATGACCTCAGGGCTTTCAACTCTACACTCTGTTGAGGTTTGGACGGAGCTAATTGTCCGTTGGGCCACATAGTCGCTCGGAAGTCCCTCAGATAACATGCCACTTGCTCCGAGGATACGAACCAATCACTATACCCGACCACTTTCCGACTGAGTTTGTCCCCTACCAACTGTTTGAGGAGGGTGGGCAGTTGCCGCCGTAGCCACTGACTGTCGGCTCGGAGGTCAAATAGTTCATCGAGGAGAATAAGCATGATGTCCACAGGGAGACTGTCCTCATCCTGTGGAGGCAACAAAGAGGGAGAGAGGATCAGATCACATACATGTACATGACTTATGCTGAAGCACAATAATGTTGTTGGAGAGTGTACACTTCCTTACAAAATAATGTTATGGGAGAGCACACTTCATTACAAAATAATAATTATAAAAATTAATCGTTGAATTTCGACCATCAGTTACAGAGCTGACACTAGTTATTTGGGACTTAAAAACTCAACAATTAATTGTATGACTTCACCTCTTCTCCTGGTGGTTTGGGTGTCTCTGATGATGGCTGCTTCTTGACTGTCACTGGAGACATCTTGGAACTCGACTGGCCAGAGGACTTGAGTGCACCTCGGGTCAATGTGGCCACACGTTTTAGAGGGTTGAGGAGAGTGTTCGCCTGTGAGGGTGGGGAGTGTGTGTGTGTGTGTGTGTGTGTGTGGTGGGTGGGGAGTGTGTGTATGTGTGTGTGTGGGTGGGTGTGTGTGTGTGTGTGTGTGTGAAGGGCGTGATACTTACCATTCTCTTTAGCTCGGTGCTCTGTCGTTCGTACTCTCCTTCTGACAGGAACAAGATGACCTGACCCAACACGTCGAGGTGATCTGATAGGAATTCCTCTGAGGTGATAGTTTTGAGGTAGCCCTCCAGCTGAATTCGTCTCACGTCCAACCGCTGGGGGTCCAATTTGTGGAACGAGGGAAGAGTGGGTAGCACGAGATTAGCCGGGAAGTTATCAATCTGGGAGGAGGGAGAAAATTGCTATTTTGGAATTCAAGAGCTTAAGTAATAAAAAATGAAAATGCAGCTAAGTCTGTACCAAAGACCTTACTAGTATTGCAACCATGAAGGGGACGTAATGATAGATTGAGAGCTGTGTGTTTGTATGCTTTTTGTATAGTACCCCGCCCCCTCCTTTCAGCTACTACCCACCTGTGCCCTGAGTGAGAGGTGGAGGTCGTGGAAGTCTCTATAGCGACGATCAATGATCCACTTCTCAGTGACAGAGACATGGCTGTGTTTGCAGGAGACGTTGACGTGAAACACACAATGCTTGGTGGTACCCTCACTCTGAATGGTGTAGTCGGGAATGGCGGCTGAGAGGGCAATGAGACTATCACTGGACACATTCGCAGGGACACTCTTGGCCTGTGGAGTGTGTGGAGTGGGTGGGAGTGGGGTAAGGGATGTGTGTGTGGAGGATGGTTGGCAAGGAGAGGCATATATACACTTATGGAATGAACAAACAGTTACTGTAGCTTACACTGAGTACTGCTTTAGCAGTGGCCAGAACTGATTCCAGAGCACTTTTCTTCAGTCGATCATAATCTAGAAACAGAGTTACAGACAATAAAACAAGAGCATTACAATTTTAGACGAGACCCAACAAAAGGAAGTAATCAACATAACACACCTGTGACTCCGGTCTTCTGCAGGTGTGAGATGTGAGAGTTGACGTTGTACCTGAGTGATCGTACCTCGGTCTCGTTGGCCCCCTCACTCAGAGCAGCCATAAAACTGTCAGTGTTCAGAGAGCTCTCCTTGCACTGGACACGGGGGAACACATACAAGTGAGAGGAACAACAATGGGAGGATATTGAAAATACTTTTATGATCAAAGCCATTCAGCATGCACGAAGTTAACAGACATAGTTCTGAAACACGTACACCATTCCCTCACCATTGATATGAAGGTGGTGTTGATGTTGTCTGGTAGAGCTAGTGTCTTGAGCAATGGTGTCCAGACCTTCCAGACCAACACATCGGTGAGGAGGGCCTGGAGGGACGGAGAAGAGAACTCGTCCTCTGGGAGCACAATACACAGCAGCAGCTCAGAGAGACGATACAGGTAGGCTGTGTGTGTGTGTGTGTGTGTGTGTGTGTGTGTGTGTGTGTGTGTGTGTGTGTGTGTGTGTGTGTGTGTGTGGTAGGTTTGACAACATTGGATGAATTTCATACACTTTCCACACTAATACAAACGGAAATATTTTCAATAGATATTCTATAAGAACTACACAGTGATACTAAGTACAATGCTCGTACCTATCCTGGCTTCCCTGTCACAGCAGACGGCCCTCCACGGGTCCTCCCCACTCTCACACTTGAAGAACTCTGTCTCCACCGCCTCGTTCCATATTGCTGCACTTTGACCTGTAACTACACCCACTGATGCAGTTCCACACGCCACCTTGTACGCCCTCAGGTGATCCATAAAATCATTCATGAGTGTCTCTATGAAGAAGGCCAGATAGTCAACCTCTCTGCCAGCCGCGGCTACTTCTTGAATCACATTGTGGGCCAGTTTTAGGGCTTCTTGGGAACACACTGGGTCGGGACTGACGTGGGTGTGATACCAGCTCTCGAAAAGGTCTCGTAGTCCGAGGGACAACAGCTGTTAGGGTGTGGGTGGAGAAGATAATAGCTTTAGGTGTGTGTTTAGGGGAGGGGGTGGTTGTGTGTGTGGTGTGAGATTGTGATCACCTTTTCTAGTTCTTCATCAATGCTCCTCACTCCAGTGAGTTGACTGTTGAACTGGAGGGGGCGTGGCTCAACAGAGGGTGCCAACACCTGGGGAGGTAGCAAACAATGAGACAATGACAGCAGCGAGGATTGACGAGGTTACCTTGTGACAGCCGACTTGTGTCCATTGAGGGCTGCTCTCTGTCCACAGCTTCCTCACATGACAGGCCTGCTGCCAACTGACGTACAGTGCAACAGAGAGGAACCTGAAGTCAAACAGTTGTACTGACTGTATAGACTAGTGTAGTATATAGTGTGTGCATGGTGATGCATTCTTACCCTAGAATGAAGGACAAGACACAGAGAACCAGGAGTAGGCCACCATCCATTGTATAACGCCGAGTCAGCAGAGTGTATGACATGCATGTGACATAATGATATTCATGCCTATAAATCCTGTAGCCACATGTAAATCACATGTCACATATCACATGTACATGTACATATTGATGTACATTGTACATCTATTAATAAACATGGCAGAACAAGATCCTCTTCATCTTGCTTGTAAGATTGGTCACTATCAGACTGTGGAAGCTCTCCTGAACCATGGATACAATGTGAACGGAACAGATGATAAAGGAATCACCCCTCTCGTGTATGCATGTGGATATCGCCACACTGACATTGCGATACTGCTGCTGAGTAGAGGATCTAGAGCACAAGTGAACATGCAAGATAATGATGGGTGGTCTGCTCTGAACGTAGCAAGTCAAAATAGACATAGCGATGTCGTCAAAGTATTGATAGAAAAAGGAGCACAAGTGAACATACAATTGAATGATGGGCGGTCTGCTCTGATGATAGCAAGTCAATATGGACATAGCGATGTCGTCAAAATATTGATAGAAAAAGGAGCACAAGTGAACATACAATTGAATGATGGGCGGTCTGCTCTAATGATAGCAAGTCAAAATGGACATAGCGATGTCGTCAAAATATTGATAGAAAAAGGAGCACAAGTGAACATGCAAAAGAATGATGGGTGGTCTGCTCTGATGATAGCAAGTGAAAATGGACATAGCGATGTCATTAAAATATTGATAGAAAAAGGAGCACAAGTGAACATGCAAAATAATGATGGGTGGTCTGCTCTGATGATAGCAAGTCAAAATGGACATAGCGATGTCGTTAAAATATTGATAGAAAAAAGAGCACAAGTAAACATGCAAAATAATGATGGGTTCTCTGCTCTGATGATAGCCGCAAGTCAAAATGGACATAGCGATGTCGTTAAAGTATTGATAGAAAAAGGAGCACAAGTAAACATGCAAGATAATAATGGGCGGTCTGCTCTGATGATAGCAAGTCATAATGGACATAGCGATGTCGTTAAATTATTGATAGAAAAAGGAGCACAAGTGAACATGCAAACGAATAATGGGTGGTCTGCTCTGATGATAGCAAGTCAAAATGGACATAGCGATGTCGTTAAAGTATTCATAGAAAAAGGAGCACAAGTGAACATGCAAAATAATAATGGGTGGTCTGCTCTGATGACAGCAAGTCGAAATGGACATAGCGATGTTGTTAAAGTATTCATAGAAAAAGGAGCACAAGTGAACATGCAAAACAATGATGGGTGGTCTGCTCTGATGATAGCAAGTCGAAATGGACATAGCGACGTCGTTAAATTATTGATAGAAAAAGGAGCAGAAGTGAACATGCAAGATAATGATGGATGGCCTGCTCTGATGATAGCGTGTTATAATGGGAGAAAGGAAGTAGCTCGGATATTGCTTGACCATCACGCTGATACAAATATTCGAGATAGAAATGGTAAAACTGCACTTAGTATGGCAATTGAAGCAAAGCATGCTGAAATAGTTGAGTTGTTACTACCCTACGAGCACAGAGACACTACCTCAAGCAGCAGTACATCCACAGATGAACCTCCAGTGAAGCGGATGAAGATTGAAAAAGGTGAGTGTATTTTCTATAGATAACTTAGTATAGCCACAATTATCGTTACTGACTAATTTTTTTTTAGGAGAAGACGATATTTCACTGTCTAAAGAGGTAGCAGCAGTCACTAACACGGATGCTTTTCCCACACAAGATGTGCAGCCTGCATCTCCATCCAAACAAGTCAACATATACATTAAACTAAGTGAACACTAATGCAACCATTATTATGTATACAAGCACTTACGTTTCTATACAGAGTCTCCCGAGCTGTCTCTGAAGGTGTTGTCTATGGAACTGAAGACGGTGACTGACCCGATACAACTGGGTGTCGGCCTGGGAGTGGCACAGCATCACCTGGAGATAATAAGGAAAAACAACCCTCAAGGTTTGTGTGTAAAGTGGTGAACTGTTTATCATCGTACTCACATGTGTATACTCACAGACATAGGACAACAACAGTTCGACCTTTTCTCGTTCATTGCCAAGAACAACATAGTGCTGGGGATCACATGGGAGAGGATTGCTGACACTCTGGAGGAGTTGGTGGGCATGGGAGATTTGGCACAGGAAATCAGGAAAAAATTCATCAACTTTACCCAACCTGGGCTTAGTGTCGTTGAAGGTATAATTATGTGCTAATCTGAAATTTAAAATAAACCTTTTTTTATGCAGCTGAACTTGTTGAAGTTGACTTTTTTAAGGAACGTATATCGGAAGGCTTATTTATTTTCAAAGATAAGCCCATCGGAAGTGGTGCATTTGGCACAGTATTTAGAGGTGAACTGAATGGTGGTTGTTGTGCCGTCAAGGTCCTTCGCTCAGTTGCTGATGAAATCCAAACACAGTTACCAACAGCGAGTCTCGCCTCAACAGATTCTGTTGAGAGGTTTCGGAAAGAATGTGAATTTTTTGAATCATTTCGCCACCCCAACATTGTTCGTCACCTAGCAACCAAGAAATATCCCAAGACGAACCACCTCGTCCTTGCTCTAGAACTGATGGACTGTAACCTGCGACAATACTTCACTCCTCAGGCTGACAAAGAACCCATCAAGCTCTCGCTAGCAATCCAGACTAGCCTTTGTCATGACATAGCCTCGGCACTCGAATACATCCACTCACGAGGGGTGGTACACAGGGACCTCTGTGGAGAGAACATTCTGCTGTCCTGTGGAGGGGAAACCCCCGTTGCTAAAGTGTGCGATTTCGGAATGTCTAAAATCACCAAGAATGATACTCGAAGTGTATCACTGCAAGCATTCGCTCACAAAGGATTCATGCCACCAGAAGCTACTGACATGGAGTCATCGTCCTATAACTCGAAATTTGACATCTTCTCATTTGGTGCTCTAATGGTTCAAATTGTCCGCCATCTTCCCACTATTAAAGACGGAAAATATCGTAAATATGAATTGAAACTGATCAATGAAACTCACCCCATCAAGGAACTTATAATAGATTGTTTGAATGAGAACAGAGACGATCGACCATTAGCTGCTCAGCTAAAGAGGAGACTGGAAATCAGGAGCAAGTATAGCAGTATCAATCAAACAGTTTCTGAAGGTATTATATATATAATTATAATAACCAAAATGGTACATGTCCATGCATGCTATTATATACACGGTATGTTTTTACAGGTACATGTAGTGTAAAGCTTTTTACTAGGGGGCCACTTGGGAATTTTAGCTCCTACGTAGGTCTATATGATTGAATAGCTTGACCGTAACATTGTGTAATGAAGTGGTACTCTTGTGCATGACTGTTATATTGTCATATTCTCCTCACAGGTAATGCAGTGACTCCACTAGCCACTCCACACACAACCACTCAGTCAGGTAGCAGATACTGTGCATTGGTTTGACTGTAGTATTAATTTTGTAAATTTGTACAGTACTGTACATTTTATAGAGGAAATGATGTCACTTAATTAACTGTCAATGTATATGTTTTATCTGTACAGTTCAACAACGATCAAGGGCCTATATAATTATGCTGTTGTGTGACCTCTAATAATGATTTTATAGTGTACATTTGCTTCAGCTAATAAATATATACAGCAGATATGGTGCTAGGAACCAAAGACCATTGTACGTATAATGTTTCTCATGTGGTTTTCCTCTCAATTGATAATAAATACTATTCTGATTCATGGTTTACTCTGGGGTCTAATCTCTTTGTGTTCAATGTAGAGCACTTATTGTTATTATAGTTTGATGTCCTTCATTTCCGTGGAAAATGACATGTTTTCGTATATCTAGAACACATTGGAGAATCTGTTGTGGAGATCACTAACAAATCTAAAAAGTTCAGCAATTTTGGAATTAAGATTTCTGTCCCGGAAAATTCGCTACCTGAAGGTATTGGTACGTGTGTCCTACACATATCCTTCGAGTTATCCACTGACCTTGAGACTCCCGCTAACTTCGAACTACTCAGCTCAATTTATCGTGTGAAATGTGAGCCCAAAGTACAATTTAAGAAGCCTCTCACCTTGGAAATACAACACTGTGCGAGTTTAAGCTCTGACCATCAACAAAAGCTCGTGTTTGCTCGAGCAACAGATCAGAGCAAAAAGTTTGAGATCCTGGAGGGTGGACACTTTCCTATTGGTGAACGCTATGGATCCATCCAGCTTACTCGTTTCAGTCGCCTCGGTGTTTTCATTCGTAAATTATTAGGCTTTCCAACTGAGAAGATGTACAGTGCATTGCTGTTCAGAAAGAACTTACCCTGTCACACAATTGATGTGAAATGTGTGATATGTCGGGATCTAGCAACTCATGTACAGGTAGGTTTCCCAGTAATAGATAAGGAAGCATAATTATAGCCTATAGCTACCATGCAGTGTTACATAATTATGAGCTTTTATTATTACAGGTAATTAGAGAGGAGTTAGAAGAAAAAGATAGATTCACAAAAGAAATGGATCTAGGTCAAATTCGATTTGAAAATGCAGTAGAGATGGAGCTGCATTCAGAGAATCCCGAGCTTTGGACTGTTGATAGAGTATTATCCACTGTGAGTTATTATATATAGACATACAGGCGGTAATAATAATAAGCGTACACTCTTGGGGATCGAGGATAACATGCAACAAAACAATGGACTGGTGTGACTATTACATGTACATATGCTTGCTTGTAGCTGTCCAGAGATCAAATTGAGGGATACTCAAGAGTGTTGAATTCTAATAGACGACTTGGAGTTGTTCCAGCCATCCATTATAGATTTAACCTGAAGGAAATGTTTTTTTCTGAATCAGTAAACTTTTTGCTGACGAAAACCGATTTAGATGAAGAGAACCATCATTTGACCCTACACATTTGTTGTAAGTAATCTACAGGTATACGTACTACAATTATTGTAGAAAATAACTTTTCCTATACAATGCATCCAGCTTAGAGAGTAGATTACCACACATTTGTGAGTAGCTGTACTTAAATGTAAATATCTTTTGATTGGAACATTTCTAAGAAATGGTGTTGATACCAATGTGTAGGTGAATGACCAAGCTACAACATATCCAAAAATATTTCCATGGAAACATAAGGTGGTACAACAGCAAATTGTTATAGTGGGTAATCGGTTGTAATCTTGTACAGCTAAGGTCCTAGACTTCATCACATAATTGTTCAATGGTTTAGGTATCCTGACCATATCCCTTTATATGGGTCTTACATAAATTATGTTCACAGTGTTTATAATTCATGATTTACTGGTTTTCACTTTTGTTAGAGTAATAACTTCTGAAAAATTAATAGCTTAGCTTTCAAATTTCTGTAGTAAGTTTACAGATAAATGGGCTACATTTTGCAAGAACATCCCATTGCTGAGATAACACTGAAAAGCTACATAATTTACTATTTTCTACTGTTTTGATGACATCAGCAGCTGCAAACCACAAACCAATGCCGCTTTAATCAACCACAAACGTAATTAAAAGTGGGCGTACAGTTATTGTACGCCCACTTACGTGGTGTCATCGATTTGTGGTTAGCAGCTTGTGATGTCATCAAAACGGTAGAAAATAGTAGTTTTTCAAACGTTAGAAAATAATTATAATTAAATAATAATTATTTAGAAATAAACGGTAGAAAATAGTAGTTTTTCAAAAAATGTAGTTTTTCGGTGATATCTCAACAATGGAATAAGCATAGAGGATGTTCTTGGTATCAAAATGTAGCCCATTGGTTTGTAAACTTACCAGAGAACTTTTAAAGCTAAGCTAAAAAATTTCCAGAAGATATTACTCTAACCAAAAGTGTACCTAAAAACCGGTAAATCATGAATTATAGACACTGTGAACATAATTTATGGTAATACCCCTTTATGGTCAGGATACCTAAACCACTGAACAATTATGTGAAGAAGTCTAGGACCTTAGCTGTACAAAATTACTGTTCTATTACTCCAACCGATTACCCACTATAACTGTTGTTCTACTAATCACCACAAACCCACCACCTTATGTTTCCATGGAAACATTGTAGCTTGGTCATTCACCTACACATTGGTGTCAACAGCATTTCTTAGAAATGTTCCAATCGAAAGATATGTACACTTAAGTACAGCTACTCACAAATTTGTGGTAATCTACTCTCTAAGCTGGACGCACTGTACATGTATATCAGGAGCACATTACAGAAGGAGCGTCTAACTGGTCTAACTGTGCATGGATTTGGAAATCGCATCTCGTGTGCTTTCCTAAACGCCGCATTGCCTTATAACATGCAGCTGTACCTCCACACCGTTAGCCTCGAATCCAGGCCTAGCCTGTATGAATCGGTGAGGCACTATGTAGAACGTTTGCTGTGCAGGCCATGGTCATGAGGGATACAGTAAACGTAGAGCAAGCTAGCTGGCTATACCGGCTTGTCTCTTGATTCCTTTTTCTTTCCTCTTATTGTCGATAGGTGTGGTCAATAATACTGAACATGCCTACTATTCATAAATTTTCGTGGGTATACATTTTCCGCGGTACAGGCTCAATCCGCGAAAACCGAGAACATTTTTATACCCTCGAAATATACCCGCTATACGGTACTGTCCTGATACTTGTGTGCACAAACCTTAACAACTTATTTTTTCCTCAGTACCCCGTATTCTGGGAAGGAGTGACTCAACCACACAGAGAGGTCAGTTCAAGTGTATAGCCAACGTATTTTGTGTATATTTTTAAGTGCACCTTCAGTTGTTGACCCAAACAAATCTGGAAGTGATTTCCTGATAACATCTGTAGCCTTACAGTGTAGGGTGCCGTTAAGTAGAGACTTGGCTTGATACAATAAAGGGCGTAAGAACTCAGTCATCTTTGCACAATACTTCTATGTAACGGACTCTAATTTCAGAATACAAATAGTATACGGTTTATTTTACTGACAGTATCCACAAATACACGGATTACCCCCTTTTTGGGGTAATGTACGCGCATGCGCATACAAGGTATACCAGGCCGCCTTTCTTGTCGCGGCCTGGAATTGAGGCTAGTCAGTTTCGTGCAAATCCAATGGTTTCCTGCTGCTGCTAAACGTTTTTTCTTTCTTTTATTATGTTGAATCCTCAGTTTTGACAAATGTACAATACAACAAGAGATAATTTTTTGGTTACGAAGTACTGCTGAAAAAAGATTATTTATGATCGACGTCAATGTGGGGCATAATAATTATGTTTTTTTAACAATGCTGAAATTAGGGAAGCTAGTGCTCAAAAGCATAATAGGCAGAAAAAGAGCATAATTTGCCAGGGCCTAGTCTTAGGGCAGGCTGTATTACCAGTGTACATGTACACAGTGTTCACTGTCTCTGCCCCACAATGACAACAGAACTCTTACAACTGCCCAATTCATTTACCATACATTTTTTAGTTGAGCTGCTTCAGCATTACACAATTAAAAGGTGATGGAAGTGATGGAAGCTTCGGACAAAAATATTAGCTCGTAGGTCTAAGAGTAGCTTGACCGTAACATTGTGTAATGAAGGTGGTACTCTTGTGCATGACTGTTATATTGTCATATCCTCCTCGCAGTGACTCCACTAGCCACTCCACACACAACCACTCAGTCAGGTAGCACATACTGTGCATTGGTTTGCATTGTGAATTTGGTCAACATTACATCTACAGTCTATGATGTCTCAATAATGTGTGTTTTATCTAACCCCAAGTAACTATAATAGTGTCTATGTTGGTGGTAATTCTCTATCAGATCATAGTTTCATTACCATTGTCTTCATTCCTACCATTCATTACCCCAACCACACATATTTATCAGATGGCTTGTATATGCAATGTCATTAGCGCACTTTAAACTTTGCTTGATCCCATAATAAATATTAAGGCCTGCCCTAAACTTGATTCTTTGAGACTGATGTCCCGTGATGTCATCATCCTTTGTTACAAGCGTACCTTTTCTATTTAAGTGAATTTGAAAAAAGGCTTACATATTTATTATGGGATCAAGCATGTTTGTAATCTTGTGTTATTGTATAAGCTGGTCACTTTCCCTAAAAATAACGAATAACATTATGTTCACATGTGTGTACAGGAGGATTGTCAGCAGAGGAGCATCCTAGCAAAACCGATCAAACAGTAGAAATTTCAAAACTGTTTCTGACTGGAGCTGATATCCAAACAATTCGCGATAGTCTCAAAAATGCAAGCAAAGATTGGTTTGATTTAGGATTGGCTCTCGGAATGAATATTACTGACTTGAAAGACATTGAAGACCAACACGCTAATAACAAACGCCGCCTAACAGAGATGGTGGGCAAGCGTCTTGAAGTCACTGATCCAGAACATCCGATGACATGGCCTTACATATGTGATTGTCTAAGGAGGCCTACCGTTGCGCGTAACGATGTAGCCAAGGAAATTGAAGACAAGTATGTGAGGACAGCAACTGCAGTTGCTCATAGTGCCACCAATTGATCATGAGAACCTGATAAGGTAGTGTGTTTGTAATCTGATTGTAGTCTAATCTTGTGTCATGTTGCTTAAGACTCTGAGGTGACCCCAAAGCATTCCACTTTATTTGTTCCTGTATAATTAGGTAGTGCGGTGATAGAGTTGCTGACTCAGCGATTATCAGCCATCACTCGACTGAGACAACATGAAGTATCTTCTCTGACGTTGCTAAGGCCGTTGCTAGGCTACACCATCGAACAAAACCCATCATACATCGTGACCTTTTGCTGAATTCCATAGTAAAATTTAGGTTTTCTTCCCACTAGTGGTTATAAAAGTAGTAGCCTATAAAAGGGACCAAATGAGTTATTGGTTGGGATGGTGGGGCATAAGTCCCAAATGGATATCTCTTAAAGAAATCTCACAATGAGACCAATCCAATGATACTCGTATCATCACATCCTCACACAACACACACCCGCCCACATGCACACAGGCACTGGGCATACTACTGTTCAAGCTGTGCTTCATGGATACTCCATTTGGTGACAACCCTCTAGCCATAGTTAGTGCTCAGTACAGCATTCCTGAAGACTCTCCCTACACACAAGACCTGCACACCTTGAGAGGTACATGTACACACACACACACCCCACCCCCTCACACACATACACACATAAATCCTATAGTAAATGTAACCAGCACCACTGGGTATACATATAAAACCGAGTTATTATAATAGTGGGGCTTTTCTTTGTGAACTGGGCCTGTTTTTTCAGAGCTAATTATATTTAAGAACACACACTAGCTACAGGTGCTATGATACTCTGCCATCCTTAAGTGTATTGCTCTAATGATACGTGTATTCTCCCCCTCCCTTGTAGGCTACCTGTTGACCTCTGACCCTGAGCTGTGTCCCAGTATCTGGCAAGTGTGTGAGGTGGTGTCCATGATCACAGGAACCACCAACCATGTCACTAATGTCTGTGTGAGTACCTTACTATTAGTATACCCTGTGTATGTATAGTGGTGGGTAGACCAACAGTGGCTGTATTATAGAGGGTGGTCTGCTAACACAGGTCCATGCAAACATATTCACCCAATGTGTTATATTCTGCAGGCAAACCAACTGATGCAGCTAACAAGGAGTATATATCAGAGGATTTGGTTCTGTTTAAAGATAAGCCCATCGGAAGTGGTGCATTCGGTTCAGTATTTAAAGGAGAACTGAATGGACAGCCTTGTGCCATCAAATTGCTACATGCAGTTGCCAGTGAAATACGAACCCAAATACCAACTGCGAGTCTCGCCTCAACAGATTCTACTGAGAGGTTTCGTAAAGAATGTGAATTCTTTGAGTTGTTTCAACACCCCAATATTGTCCGTCACCTAGCAACCAAGAAACATCCCAAGACGAACCACCTCGTCCTTGCTCTAGAACTGATGGACTGCAACCTGCGACAATACTTCACTCCTCAGACTGACAAAGAACCCGTCAAGCTCTCACTAGCTATCCAGACCAGCCTCTGTGCAAGCATTCGCTCACAAAGGATACATGCCACCAGAAGCTACTGACATGGAGTCATCGTCCTATAACTCGAAATTTGACATCTTCTCATTTGGTGTTCTAATAGTTCAAATTGTCCGCCACCTTCCCACCATTAAAGACGGAAAATATCGTAAATATGAATTGAAACTGATCAAAGATGCTCACCCCATCAAGGAACTTATAATAGATTGTTTGAATGAGAACAGAGACAATCGACATTAGCTGCTCAGCTAAAGAGGAGACTGGCCTAGTGTTATGACTGTCATCTTTGTCTTGTTATTATAGTCACGCTATTTACGATGAATATTCCACTTTCACAATGTACATACATGCATGTGTGTAGTGTATCATTTGTGGGAGAGAGTGAAGATCAAATTACCTTTACAGCCCTTACAGTGATCATAGCAACAGATGTCATCTCACCAATGGCTATGATAAGTCTAACCCACACATCCTGTATACCTTGTATGGTAACCACAGCAATAGAGCATTATAAGGTATCAGGAGTACTTGTATCAAAAAAGTGACCTCAAAGGAATACAAGATAAGATATTAAAATGTACTGTATAGAGCAAAAAGATAAATTTCGTGCTCTCTAAAAGCGTTTCGTTGAATTTGTGGGTGACTGCTTACCAGAAACAATGCCTTAATATAATCTTTGCACGTTATAGCACATAGTAATTCTGAAAAATCGTGTATTTCGTAGGATGAGAAGCAAAAAATTCACGCTATACGGTATCAAATATATAAATGACCTCAAGGGAACACAGAACACAACAAAAACATAACATTAGTAACAGAGTTCAACAGTCTCTAGCTACCACTTGTACTTGAAGTTCATTTTGAGCAGGCACTTGATTCTTATCTGGCTCACATCATACAATGAACCTGTGATAAAGATTAACAAACTAGCCGATTAGATATTATATTAATATACATGTAGTCTGTACAAAGTGTTTAACATCCTACACAACACACACACACACACCCACACACACCCACACGCACACCCACACACTGACACTGAATAGGATACTCATTATAGAGTAGTGAGGTATTGTCGACGGCTGTGGAGGAGCCCTTGCCCATGGGGATGACCACACCCTCCTCAGTGGTCTTGTGGCCGTCAGTAGTGGGGGCGGTCCGACCCAGACCCTTGGTACTGTGCTTACCAGCTGGCAGCTTGTCTACATACTTGGAGTGGGTCAGCTCACACCTGCACACACACACACACACACACAGCATTTGAGTATAATTGATGAAAATATGAAATTCAAGGTTACTTATCACACACACAGTAAGAGAATATGCAGGGTCAGCAGATATTAATAAACAACACACAAAATCCACACAACCATAATGACCAAAGCAGGCTCAGGGTCCCAAAACAACAAAGAACTATTGTTACACAGGTTGCCATGATATCTAATCAAGATCCTAAACAAAACCATGGAAACCAACTAAGTCATCAGTACACAGTGGTTCAAGTATTGGGAGATGGTACAGTAATTATAAAATTACTCTCTTTATTTCCAAAGCCCCACCCACTGAAGCACAACCCTCACACCTTACACACCACTCACATGTCTCCGAGGGCAACCTCACAGAGGAGCATGAGTCCCTCGTTGTCAGAGCGAGAGGTGTTACAGTAATTGGCACTCTTGGAGACCATGTCTGCAAAGTACACCCCCTTCCCAAACATGTAGCCAGTCACTGGCGCCTCTGGTGGAGCTATTCGAAGACCCTGGGACAAATTAAACAGTGAGTAAAAATTTACAAGTCATCATTGTGAAGACTTCAACTGCATACATGTACATGTAGACATTGACACACACCAAATGTTATAACTGAATGTGCATACACAACATACCTGAGATAGTATTCCCACAAAGTTGGTCTTCCTGGAGCCGTGCCAGAGCAACTGTCTGTTGTGGAGCTTTGAGAATGGTTTGTATTTCTTCCCCTCCCCTTCTCTGTCCACTTTGAACACCTCCAGCACCTCCAGTGAGTACTGAGAGTGGGTGACCGCATGAGTGTTGGACACGTACTCCTGCAGCATTGAGAACTCATCAGAGCTCTTGGGCAGCACCTGACGTGGTGGGGAGGGTAATAAAGGAAGTAAAAAGGATGAACTTATTAATAATTGTTTGTTTGGGTGATTTTTGTATGGAGGAAATTTTCGTACATTTCGTATTGAAGAGTAGCACTGCAATAGATTTAACATCACTATCCTGAGCTTTACGAATATTTAAAATACATATTTAAATGGGTAACACATACAAAAATGACCCGCTATACGGTACTGAATAACAGCCAGCTTGCATGTTTACGTTCACCTTTGTGTATACATATAAACAAACAGCAAAAACATAATTAATTTTAGCATACCTGCAAAAAGAATCGACAGGTTTGTTGGCTGGAAACAGGAGTGACATCTTGAGCTGCTCATAATGCAGGTCCAATGGATCCTTCCCTCCACTCACACCATCCTCCTGTTTCAGTAGCGAGTAGGCCACCTCAATCTCCAGTAGATTATCCAACATTTGTGTCTTTATCTTTATAACCTCCTCTGAGTTCAGTGGGGGTGGTTTCGTCATGCCAAAGTCATGTGGTACTAGAGTGTAGAATCTGTTAGTACAGTCCAGGATTTTGCTCGGATTCTGAGTCCCAACAATCTCTCGTTGTAGCTCAGAGAGGACAGAATATGCACTCTCTATCTGTCGCCGTGACAACTTTCCCAAAGGCATCTTCTTTATATCAATCTGTGGCAAACAGAGTGTGCAGAATTGAATTGCTGTTGCACAATTCATATAAAACTAGCTTGTAATAAGACAATCCCTAGCTAAGACATGGCTTGTGCATGTACCTATACGAGATCTTGTATGGGAAATCGAGTGGCTAGTGTACTCTCTTATATTAAAGACCCACCTCAAACTCCAGCATAGCTTTCTTCATGCTCTCCACATCAAATATCATTCGAATGAGATCTTGTATCTCAGGGGCCAGTGTGGACTTTGAACCAGGAGCAATTCCAAGCTGTTGCCCAGTGTCCTCATCACCACCATAGTCTATCTCCAGGGGGTAGAACTTGCTAGGTCTCTTAACAAAGCTCTCTTTACTGGTGCCCCATGAATTGCCTGTCTTGTCTTGGTAGAGGAACTCAAAGTGCTTCTTGGCAGCAGGTTTGGAGGCTCCAAAACTCTGTGAAGGATAATTAACAAACAATTATTCTCTGTATCATAAAAAAAAAGTGTTCCATTCAGAAACAAATTTGCAGTACCTAACCTTCAACAAAATATTGCTTATACAAAGTATCCTGTATCTAAAGCTACTTTCTTCCCCCTCCCTCCCCCCCCTCTCAGTGGTTTAGCTCACCTCTGTCTTTGAGCCTCCTATGGTGGTCCCCACACGACCCCATGACCTGAACACATAGTAGTTCTTGCTGGAGTCTCCTTCGAGCAGCTGCAGCTTGTAGTACGAGTTAGTGCCTCTTATGACATCGACCAATCCAAGTACAGCATTCCAGACCACACCCCTCTCCTCCAGTACGTGGTGTGACCCCTCCAGCTCTGAATCAGGGTCCACTGCAGCACCACCCTTTACCATCACCTTGACCTTGCTGGGACCTGGGTGGAGGGAGGGGTGTGTCTACAGGTACGTATATATACAGTCCGGAGGCACTAATAACATAAATTTATGTACATCTCAAATTAGGTGGTCAACAAAGACCAAAGGAAAGTGATTTACAAAGAAAATACCTTGAAAATATGTGGGTTAAAATCAAAAGTCTATTATGGACAAAATATCGAGAAATTATGGCGCATTCCAAATTTTAGATTTGAGCGCTACCATCTGAATCGGCTCTTTCTAAGGTTGAAATTGGACCACCAGAACTCTAGTTATCGTAACTTGAATTAATTGCATGACTTTACCTCTTCTCCTGGTGGTTTGGGTGTCTCTGATGATGGCTTGTTCTTGACTGTCACTGGAGACATCTTGGAACTCGACTGGCCGGAGGACTTGAGTGCACCTCGGGTCAACGTGGCCACACGTTTTAGAGGGTTGAGGAGAGTGTTCGCCTGTGAGGGTGGGGAGTGAGTGTGAGTGTGTGTGTGTGTGTGTGAGTGTGTGTGTGGGTGTGGGTGTGGGTGTGGAGGGTGGGGAGTGTTTGATTGAAGATTATACAAAGGTATTGGGGTGGGCAAGGATTGTCAGTCGCACACCCTCCCAATCTTACGGAAAGCTTTTAAAAAGTTTTTTATTTACGGTGTTGGAATCCAGTCTTCACTGCTAGCAGAGGATTATTATTGTATGGAATGTACACTATTTTGATGGGCATCAATTACTAGGAAAATGTAAAATCCTCATAATAATAGTAAACAAAAAAGAACAAAAGAGCAGACAACATAAAACCATACAGCAATAGAAAAGCAAACAGATGCCCGACCTTGAGAGCCGAGAATGATGGGTTAAAGAGTCTTTAACAGTACACCAACACTCCCCATTCATCTGTTGCATTCAGAGTCACTAGTACTGAATAATTATTGTAAGGTATTTACATTGAGGTCATGCTGATATAAAGAGGGCGTGATACTTACCATTCTCTTTAGCTCGGTGCTCTGTCGTTCGTACTCTCCTTCTGACAGGAACAAGATGACCTGACCCAACACGTGGAGGTGATCTGATAGGAATTCCTCTGAGGTGATAGTTTTGAGGTAGCCCTCCAGCTGAATTTGGGCAACACCTGTGTGTGTGTGTGTGTGTGTGTGTGTGTGTGTGTGTGTGTGTGTGTGTGTGTGTGTGTAGGGGGGGGAGGTAACATTGTTATTACAACCACAGGTGCAGGAATATGAATATTATATATTCATCCTACTGAACAACATGTCTATGTTTATGTCTTGTTGACACAAGTTATTATAGATTCTGTGACATGATAAGGTACAGTACACAGAGATTACAATCAATGCAGAGGTGGTCCGACAGGCGCGGTGCAGCTCAAGCTGATTAATTATCCGCCCACATCGTATGTTTTTGCTGAGTGTAATCAGAGGCTAGTTGCTTGAGCTGCACCGCGCCTGTCTGTCGGACCACCTCTGCAATCAATGAATGTACACATACTCACATCCATCTTGGTCTTGAGCTGCTCATAATGCAGGTCCAATGGATCCTTCCCTCCACTCACACCATCCTCCTGTTTCAGTAGCGAGTAGGCCACCTCAATCTCCAATAGATTATCCAACATTTGTGTCTTTATCTTTATAACCTCCTCTGAGTTCAGTGGGGGTGGTTTCGTCATGCCAAAGTCATGTGGTACTAGAGTGTAGAATTTGTTAGTATAGTCGAGGATTTTGCTCGGATTCTGAGTCCCAACAATCTCTCGTTGTAGCTCAGAAAGGACAGAATATGCACTCTCTATCTGACGCCGTGACAACTTGCCCAAAGGCATCTTCTTTATATCAATCTGTAGCAAACAGAGTGTACAGAATTGCAGTTCATATAAAACTAGCTTGTAATAGGACAATCCCTAGCTAAGACATGGCTTGCATTGTGTATGTGTACCTATACGAGATCTTGTATGGGGAAATCGAGCGCTAGTTTATACTCTTTTAAGACCCACCTCAAACTCCAGCATAGCTTTCTTCATGCTCTCCACATCAAATATCATTCGAATGAGATCTTGTATCTCAGGGGCCAGTGTGGACTTTGAACCAGGGGCAATTCCAAGCTGTTGCCCAGTGTCCTCATCACCACCATAGTCTATCTCCAGGGGGTAGAACTTGCTAGGCCTCTTAACAAAGCTCTCTTTACTGGTGCCCCATGAATTACCTGTCTTGTCTTGGTAGAGGAACTCAAAGTGCTTCTTGGCAGCAGGTTTGGAGGCTCCAAAACTCTGTGTACGATAAACAAACAGTTATTTTCTACCATCGAGAAACAAATTTGCAGTAAGTATGCTGTCCTAAACCTTAAACAAAATATTGCTTACCGTATAGCGGGTAATTTTCGTGGGTAAGCTGACTTCCACAAAATTTTAACGCAGGCGTGGAATGCAGTGCAGGCAACAAGACTAAACGAAACTTGTACTCATGAAAACCACCGTTTTCCAGATCAACGAATTTACCCCATGAAAATTACCTGCTATACGGTATACTGAATCTTAAAGCTACTTTCTTCCCCCTCCCTCCCCTCTCAGTGGTTTAGCTCACCTCTGTCTTTGAGCCTCCTATGGTGGTCCCCACACGACCCCATGATCTGAACACATAGTAGTTCTTGCTGGAGTCTCCTTCGAGCAGCTGCAGCTTGTAGTACGAGTTAGTGCCTCTTATGACATCGACCAATCCAAGTACAGCATTCCAGATCACACCTCCTCCAGTACGTGGTGTGACCCCTCCAGCTCTGAATCAGGATCCACTGCAGCACCACCCTTTACCATCACCTTGACCTTGCTCGGATCTGGGTGGAGGGAGGGGTGTGTCTACAGGTACGTATATATACAGTCCGGAGGCACTAATAACATAAATTTATGTACATCTCAAATTAGGTGGTCTGTACATACAACAAAGACCAAAGGAAAGTGATTTACAAAGAAAATACCTTGAAAATATGTGGGTTAAAATCAAAAGTCTATTATGGACGAAATTATGGCGCATTCCAAATTTTAGATTTGAGCGCATACCATCTGAATCGGCTCTTTCTAAGGTTGAAATTGGACCACCAGAACTCTAGTTATCGTAACCAATTCATTACATGACTTCACCTCTTCTCCTGGTGGTTTGGGTGTCTCTGATGATGGCTGCTTCTTGACTGTCACTGGAGACATCTTGGAACTTGACTGGCCAGAGGACTTGAGTGCACCTCGGGTCAATGTGGCCACACGTTTTAGAGGGTTGAGGAGAGTGTTCGCCTGTGAGGGTGGGGAGTATGGAGTATGTGTGTGTGGAGGGTGGGGAGTGAGTGTGTTTGATTGAAGATTATACAAAGGTATTGGGGTGGGCAAGGATTGTCAGTCGCACACCGGCCCTCCCAATCTTACGGAAAGCTTTTAAAAAGTTTTTTATTTACGGTGTTGGAATCCAGTCTTCACTGCTAGCAGAGGATTACTAATGTATGGAATGTACACTATTTTGATGGGCATCAATTACTAGGAAAATGTAAAATCCTCATAATAATAGTAAACAAAAAAGAACAAAAGAGCAGACAACATAAAACCATACAGCAATAGAAAAAGCAAACAGATGCCCGACCTTGAGAGCCGAGAATGATGGGTTAAAGAGTCTTTAACAGTGCACCAACACTCCCCATTCATCTGTTGCATTCAGAGTCACTAGTACTGAATAATTATTGTACATTGAGGTCATGCTGATATAAAGAGGGTGTGATACTTACCATTCTCTTTAGCTCGGTGCTCTGTCGTTCGTACTCTCCTTCTGACAGGAACAAGATGACCTGACCCAACACGTGGAGGTGATCTGATAGGAATTCCTCTGAGATGATAGTTTTGAGGTAGCCCTCCAGCTGAATTCGTCTCACGTCCAACCGCTGGGGGTCCAATTTGTGGAACGAGGGAAGAGTGGGTAGCACGAGATTAACAGGGAAGTTATCAATCTGGGAGGAGGGAGAAAATTGATACCCAAGAGCTTACTAGTAATGGCAATGCAGCTACAGTCTGTACCAAAGAGCCGACTAGTATTGCAACCATGAAGGGGACGTAATGATACATTGAGAGCTGTGTGTTTGTATGATTTTGTATAGTACACCAATGTCCCCGCCCCCTCCTTTCGGCTACTACCCACCTGTGCCCTGAGTGAGAGGTGGAGGTCGTGGAAGTCTCTATAGCGACGATCAATGATCCACTTCTCAGTGACAGAGACATGGCTGTGTTTGCAGGAGACGTTGACGTGAAACACACAGTGCTTGGTGGTACCCTCGTTCAGAATGTCATAGTCGGGAATGGCGGCCGAGAGGGCAATGAGACTATCACTGGACACATTCGCAGGGACACTCTTGGCCTGTGGAGTGGGTGGAGATGGGGTGTGGGATGTGTGTGTGGAGTGTGGTTGGCAAGGAGAGGCATTCACTTATGGAATGAACAAACAGTTACTGTAGCTTACACTGAGTACTGCTTTAGCAGTGGCCAGAACTGATTCCAGAGCACTTTTCTTCAGTCGATCATAATTTAGAAACAGAGTTACAGACAATAAAACAAGAGCATTACAATTTTAGACGAGACCCAACAAAAGGAAGTAATCAACATAACACACCTGTGACTCCGGTCTTCTGCAGGTGTGAGAGTTGACGTTGTACCTGAGTGATCGTACCTCGGTCTCATTGGCCCCCTCACTCAGAGCAGCCATAAAACTGTCAGTGTTCAGAGAGCTCTCCTTGCACTGGACACAGGGGAATACATACAAGTGAGAGGAACAACATTGGGAGGATATTGAAAACAATTTTATATAAAGTTAACGGACATAGTAAATAATATTCTGAAACACGTATACCATTCACTCACCATTGATATGAAGGTGGCGTTGATGTTGTCTGGTAGAGCTAATGTCTTGAGCAATGGCGTCCAGACCTTCCAGACCAACACATCGGTGAGGAGGGCCTGGAGGGACGGAGAAGAGAACTCGTCCTCTGGGAGCACAATACACAGCAGCAGCTCAGAGAGACGGTACAGGTAGGCTGTGTGTGTGGGTGTGGGTGTGGGTGTGTGTGTGGGTGTGCGTGCGTGTGTGCGTGTGTGTGTGGTAGGTTTGACAAATTGGATGAGAAAAAGACATTTCTTTCTTCACTTCAATAATACACTTTACATTAATGAAATTGCACCATCCACACTATAAACAACACAGGCAAATCCATGCTAGCAGGAGTAGATTAATACTCGTGATAAAAGGTACAGCTGTACAATGCTGGTTCCTATCTTGGCTTCCCTGTCACATCAGACGGCCCTCCACGGGTTCTCCCCACTCTCACACTTGAAGAACTCTGTCTCCACCGCCTCGTTCCATATTGCTGCACTTTGACCTGTGACCACACCCACTGATGCAGTCCCACACGCCACCTTGTACGCCCTCATGTGATCCATAAAATCATTCATGAGTGTCTCTATGAAGAAGGCAAGATAGTCGACCTCTCTGCCAGCCGCGGTTACTTCTTGAATCACATTATGGGCCAGTTCTAGGGCTTCTTGGGAACACACTGGGTCAGGACTGACGTGGGTGTGATACCAGCTCTCGAAAAGGTCTCGTAGTCCGAGGGACAACAGCTGTTAGGGTGGAGAGGATAATAGCTTTAGGTGTGTGTTTAGGGGAGGGGGTGGTTGTGTGTGCGGTGTGAGGTTGTGATCACCTTTTCTAGTTCTTCATCAATGTTCCTCACTCCAGTGAGTTGACTGTTGAACTGGAGGGGGCATGGCTCAACGGAGGGTGCCAACACCTGGGGAGGTAGCAAACAATGAGACAATGACAACAGCGAGATTGACGAGGTTACCTTGTGACAGCCGACTTGTGTCCATTGAGGGCTGCTCTCTGTCCACACCTTCCTCACATGACGGGCCTGCTGCCAACTGACGTACAGTGCAACAGAGAGGAACCTGAAGTCAAACAGTTGTACTGACTGTATAGACTAGTGTAGTATATAGTGTGTGTGCATGGTGATGCATTCTTACCCTAGAATGAAGGACAAGACACAGAGAACCAGGAGTAGGCCACCATCCATTGTATCAAGAGTGCACTCTTGATTGTATCATGTCAGGAGTGCATGAACATGCCATATGCCAAGTCAGCAGAGTATGACATGCATGTGACATAATGACTTCATTGCATTGTGAAATAACATCACTTGTAAATCACTAGTACATCGATAAACATGGCAGAATTAGAACCAGGTCCTCTGCATCTTGCTTGTAAGAATGGTCACTATCAGACTGTGGAAACTCTCCTGAACCATGGATACAATGTGAATGGAACAGATAATGATGGAACCACCCCTCTCATGTTGGCATGTGCATATGGCCACACTGACATTGCGATACTGCTGCTGAGTAGAGGAGCACAAGTACACATGCAAAATAATGATGGGCGGTCTGCTCTGATGCTAGCAAGTCATAATGGACATAGCGATGTCGCTAAAATATTGATAGAAAAAGGAGCACAAGTGAACATCCAAGAGAATGATGGGTGGTCTGCTCTGATGATAGCAAGTGAAAATGGACATAGCGATGTCGCTAAAGTATTAATAGAAAAAGGAGCACAAGTGAACATCCAAAATAATAATGGGTGGTCTGCTCTGATGATAGCAAGTCAAAATGGACATAGCGATGTCGCTAAAATATTGATAGAAAAAGGAGCACAAGTGAACATGCAATTAAATAATGGGTGGTCTGCTCTGATGATAGCAAGTAAAAATGGACATAGCGATGTCGTCAAAGTTTTGATAGAAAAAGGAGCACAAGTGAACATGCAAAAGAATGATAAATGGTCTGCTCTGATGATAGCAAGTCTTAATGGACGTAGCGATGTCGTTAAAGTATTGATAGAAAAAGGAGCACAAGTTAACATGCAAAAGAATGATGGGCGGTCTGCTCTAATGTCAGCGAGTAAAAATGGGAGAAAGGAAGTAGCTCAGATATTACTCGATCATAACGCTGATACAAGTATCCGAGATACTAACGGTAAAACTGCACTAAGTTGGGCATGTGAGACAGGGCATGCTGAAATAGTGGAGTTGTTGCTATCTTTTGAGAGCAAAGACGCTACCTCAGGCAGCACAGATCAATTTTCAGAACTCCAATCTCTAGCGGAACGGATACAGATCGAAAAAGGTGAGGTTATCATAATTATATACCTATTTTTCTGAGCCCAAGCAATTCTTTTAATTGTTTCTCTTTCGTCGTACAGGACAAGATGTAGAAGCTGCCATAAGCACAGTACAAGGGAATGATTTGGATGCATTTCACCACACACAAGATATGCAGAAAACTGAACAAAGTAAACACATGTACTATAATAATTATGGCATACTGTGCATGTATCAGATGACTTCCTGTATCTGTCATGGGCTTTTACATCACCCACATTGGTCAGTGTTCAAATTCCAAGCTTGTGACAGATACACAGTTACGTTACTCTCCGCATACAGTCATTTGATACATGTATACTCTTGCCAGGTATTTACTAATACTTGACCGTCAATTGTGTGTGCTCATGCATGGCAGAATCCCCGGAGCTGTCTCTGAAAGTGTTGTCTATGGAACTGAAGACGGTGACTGACCCGATACAACTGGGCGTCGGCCTGGGAGTGGCACAGTATCACCTGGAGATAATAAGGAAAAACAACCCTCAAGGTTTGTGTGTAAAGTGGTAAACATGATTGTATTCACATGTGTACTCACAGACATAGGACAGCAACAGTTCGACCTTTTCTCGTTTATTGCCAAGAACTACATGGTGCTGGGGATCACATGGGAGAGGATTGCTGACACTCTGGAGGAGTTGGTGGGCATGGGAGATTTGGCACAGGAAATTAGGAGCAAGTATAACATTGTCAAACCTCAAAAGGTTACAGGTGAAGGTAAAAAACAAAATGGTTAGTTTACATATTCACCCGAATGTGTTATATTTTTGCAGGCAAACCAACTACTGAATCAGCCAACAAGGAGTATATATCAGATGACCTGGTTCTGTTCAAAGATAAGCCCATCGGAAGTGGTGCATTCGGTGAAGTATTCAAAGGAGAAGTGAATGGACAGCCTTGTGCCATCAAATTGCTACATGCAGTCGCCAGTGAAATACAAACAAGGATACCAACTGCGGGTCTCGCCTCAACAGATTCTGTTGAGAGGTTTTGTAAAGAATGTGAATTCCTCGAGTCATTTCAACATCCCAATATTGTTCGTCACTTAGCAACCAAGAAGCATCCTGAAACTAACCACCTTGTCCTTGCTCTAGAACTAATGGACTGCAACCTGCGACAATATTTCACTCCTCAGGCTGACAAAGAACCCGTCAAGCTCTCACTAGCTATCCAGACCAGCCTCTGTCATGACATAGCCTCGGCACTCGAGTACATCCACTCACGAGGGGTGGTACACAGGGACCTCTGTGGAGAGAACATTCTGCTGTCCTGTGGAGGGGAAACCCCCGTTGCTAAAGTGTGCGATTTTGGAATGTCTAAAATCACCAAGAGTGATGCTCGAAGTGTATCACTGCAAGCATTCGCTCACAAAGGATTCATGCCACCAGAAGCTATTTCTATGCAGTCATTGTGTTATAACTCGATGTTTGATATATTCTCATTTGGTGCTCTAATGGTTCAAATAGTTCGCCATCTTCCCACCATTAAAGACAGGAAAGAACGTAAAGATGAATTAGAACTAATCGAAAACGCTCACCCTATCAGAAAACTTATAAGGAAGTGTTTGAAGAAGAACAGAGACAATCGACCCTCGGCTGCTCACCTAAAGAGGAGACTGGAAACGTTATAGACAGCTAGGACTATAAAAGCTATAATAATTCTGCTGTAAGTGTACATGTATTTCCATTTTCAACATCGTGCAGAGGGTAAATGACCTTTCGTTGATTCACAATGTACATACATGCATGTGTGTAGTGCATCATTTGTGGGAGAGGGTGAAGATCAAATTACCTTTACAGCCCTTACAGTGATCATAGCTAGAACAGATGTAATCTCACCAATGGCTATGATAAGTCTAACCCACACATCCTGTATACCTTGTATGGTAACCACAGCAATAGAGCATTATATGGTATCAAAAAAGTGACCTCAAAGGAACACAAGATAAGATAGTAAAATGTACTGTATAGAAAATTTCGTGCTCTCTAAAAGCGTTTCGTTGAATTCGTGGGTGACTGCTTACCAGAAACAGTGCCTTAATATAATCTTTGCACGTTATAGCACATAGTAAAAATCGTGAATTTTGTAGGATAAGAAAGCGAAAAATTCACGCTATACGGTATGGAATATATAAAGTGACCTCAAGGAACACAGAACACAACAAAAAACACAAAACTAAATAATGTAACATTCTCTATAGCTACCACTTGTACTTGAAGTTCATTTTGAGCAGGTACTTGATTCTTATCTGGCTCACATCATACAATGAACCTGTGATAAAGATTAACAAACTAGCCGAATAGATATTATATTAATATACATGTACTCTGTACAAAGTGTTTAACATTCTACACAACACACACACCCACACAACACAACACACACACACACACACACACACACACACAACACACACACCCACACAACACACACACACACCCACACACACACTGACAATGAATAGGATACTCATTATAGAGTAGTGAGGTATTGTCGACGGCTGTGGAGGAGCCCTTGCCCATGGGGATGACCACACCCTCCTCAGTGGTCTTGTGGCCGTCAGTAGTGGGGGCGGTCCGACCCAGACCCTTGGTACTGTGCTTACCAGCTGGCAGCTTGTCTACATACTTGGAGTGGGTCAGCTCATACCTGCACACACACACACACACACAAGCATTTGAGTATTGATGAAAATATGAAATTCAAGGTTACTTATCATACACAGTAAGAGAATATGCAGGGTCAGCAGATATTAATAAACAACACACAAAATCCACACAACCATAATGACCAAAGCAGGCTCAGGGCCCCAAAACAACAAAGAACTATTGTTACACAGGTTGCCAATATTAGTAAAACCAGTAGGTTTTACATAGGATTGGCAGTGGGTTTGCCCGTGTTTAGCAATATTTCAATTATTTTGACTCATGTTCAAACTGTTCTATCTCTGCAGGGAAAGGCCACATCAAGAAACTGGCTGAACAGATAGTTTATTTAGCCTTTTCTCTCTTTGTATCTCTCATTTCATAATCCATAAACATTTTTACGAATGAATATTTTCATTTTAAAAATTGCACTATTTCGACGTTTCACCGCTCTTTGTCTGACTGACTAAGTAAGTAAGTAAGTAAGTGAGTAAGTAAGTAAGTTTCTTGCCCAGCATTTACTCCAAGTACAGCCATCTCCAGGACATTCTGCACAGGGTTTCCAAACGACTACAACCTGGATTACAAAGCGCTTCTTCAGATTTGCGATTGCTTCCACGAGGCAGATGACCTCTCAGTCTCTATTTCTCTTACCTAGACAATTCCGCCATCTTTAATGACTCAGCAATTGCGTTGTGGCCAATAATAATAGATAGGCGTGGCTAATAAACCGTGCGCCTAAAATCAGTGCAGCAGTGCTTTTCCAGAGCCCGAGGTGTTCCTTTTCTTCACACTGTTCAGCTCTAGCTCCCTTTCTCTGACAGGCATGCTATATGCACTGGCTAGATATCATGCTCTTAAAATGGCTGTCATTTAATACTGATTCGCAAATTCAACATAATTATCAAGCAATAAATTATTACTCATTATACTATAATTATTAGTCCAGAGATATTCGAGAAGATATCTGATTAGTCCTGTCTTCTCTTCTTGTACTGCCTCTTGACGTTCCACTTTATGCATGTCATGATACGTAAACTGTACTGAAAAAGAAAGGGAATCCGACTAGAAAAACATTTGCAATGTGAAAAATTGCTAGGATTGGCCAGGGGAACCACAAAAAAGCGTGGGAACAAGAAATCAGACGAGAGCATAACTCCAATCCGTTACAACGTCATGAACATGTACAATACATAGTATATTAAATAATAGACTGTGTTCCAGATCCACCTATCAGCTTCCATCCATCACATCATTCCATGCAGTCACCAGTACGGTCCGTGCATGTTACTACGCATGGATGGACTGTGTGTACCTGTGCTCAACACTGCATGTATTAGGAACATCAATTCATCACAAATCATCATGATTATGTGCCCCACATTCTAAAATGGATGTATAATAAATATATATAGGGATTGGTCATCACTCCACCAGTAAAAATTGCGTGGCATATTGGCTGGGAAAACATGGGAAAACTACCAGTATACATGTGATTGACGTTGTAACGGATTGGAGTTATGCTCTCGTCTGATTTCTTGTTCCCACGCTTTTTTGTGGTTCCCCTGGCCAATCCTAGCAATTTTTCACATTGCAAATGTTTTTCTAGTCGGATCTAATCAAGATCCTAAAGAAAACCATGGAAACCAACTAAGTCATCAGTACACAGTGGTTCAAGTATTGGGAGATGGTACAGTAATTATAAAATTACTCTCTTTACTTCCCTAACCCCACCCACTGAAGCACAACCCTCACACCCTACACACCACTCACATGTCTCCGAGGGCAACCTCACAGAGGAGCATGAGTCCCTCGTTGTCAGAGCGAGAGGTGCTACAGTAATCGGCACTCTTGGAGACCATGTCTGCAAAGTACACCCCCTTCCCAAACATGTAGCCAGTCACAGGCGCCTCTGGTGGAGCTATTCGAAGACCCTGGGACAAAATGAACACATAATTATACCATAAAAACAATGAGAGTCAATACTGAAACATAGAAGCCATCACAGTGATTGAAGAGTATAATGTAGACACTCACCAAATACTGTGCATGCATACACAGTAATACCACAACATACCTGGGATAGTATTCCCACAAAGTTGGTCTTCCTGGAGCCGTGCCAGAGCAGCTGTCTGTTGTGGAGCTTTGAGAATGGTTTGTATTTCTTCCCCTCTCCTTCTCTGTCCACTTTGAACACCTCCAGCACCTCCAGTGAGTACTGAGAGTGGGTGACCGCGTGAGTGTTGGACACGTACTCCTGCAGCATTGAGAACTCATCAGAGCCCTTGGGCAGCACCTGACGTGGTGGGGGGGTAATAAAGGAAGTAAAAACGATGAACTTATTAATAATTGTTTGTTAGTGGGTGATTTTTGTATGGAGGAAATTTTCGTACATTTCGTATTAAAGAGTAGCATATACGAATTATTCTACTGCAATAGATTTAACATCACTATCCTGAGCTTTACGAATATTTAAAATACATATTTAAATGGGTAACACATACAAAAATGACCCGCTATACGGTACTGAATAACAGCCAGCTTGCATGTTTACGTTCACCTTTGTGTATACATATAAACAAACAGCAAAAACATAATTAATTTTAGCATACCTGCAAAAAGAAGTCGACAGGTTTGTTGGCTGGAAACAGGAGTGACATCTTGAGCTGCTCATAATGCAGGTCCAATGGGTCCTTCCCTCCACTCACACCATCCTCCTGTTTCAGTAGCGAGTAGGCCACCTCAATCTCCAGTAGATTATCCAACATTTGTGTCTTTATCTTTATAACCTCCTCTGAGTTCAGTGGGGGTGGTTTCGTCATGCCAAAGTCATGTGGTACTAGAGTGTAGAATCTGTTAGTACAGTCGAGGATTTTGCTCGGATTCTGAGTCCCAACTATCTCTCGTTGTAGCTCAGAGAGGACAGAATATGCACTCTCTATCTGTCGCCGTGACAACTTTCCCAAAGGCATCTTCTTTATATCAATCTGTGGCAAACAGAGTGTGCAGTTATACTTGAATTGCTGTTGCACAATTCATATAAAACCAGATAATCTTTATAAGACAATCCCTAGCTAGCTAAGATATGGCTTGTGCATGTACCTATACGAGATCTTGTATGGGGAAATCGAGTGGCTAGTGCACTCTCTTATATTAAAGACCCACCTCAAACTCCAGCATAGCTTTCTTCATGCTCTCCACATCAAATATCATTCGAATGAGATCTTGTATCTCAGGGGCCAGTGTGGACTTTGAACCAGGGGCAATTCCAAGCTGTTGCCCAGTGTCCTCATCACCACCATAGTCTATCTCCAGGGGGTAGAACTTGCTAGGCCTCTTAACAAAGCTCTCTTTACTGGTGCCCCATGAATTGCCTGTCTTGTCTTGGTAGAGGAGCTCAAAGTGCTTTTTGGCAGCAGGTTTGGAGGCTCCAAAACTCTGTGAAGGATAAACAACAGTTATTTTCTAGTTTTCCATCGAGAAACAAATTTGCAGTAAGTATGCTGTTCTAACCTAGTATACGTATTATTTACAAAGAAAATACCTTGAAAATATGTGGGTTAAAATCAAAAGTCTATTATAGACAAAATACCGAGAAATTATGGCGCATTCCAAATTTTAGATTTGAGCGCATACCATCTGAATCGTCTCTTTCTAAGGTTGAAATTGTACCACCAGAACTCTAGTTCTCTTAACCAATTAATTACATGACTTCACCTCTTCTCCTGGTGGTTTGGGGGTCTCTGATGATGGCTGCTTCTTGACTGTCACTGGAGACATCTTGGAACTCGACTGACCAGAGGACTTGAGTGCACCTCGGGTCAACGTGGCCACACGTTTTAGAGGGTTGAGGAGAGTGTTCACCTGTGAAGGTGGGGAGTGAGTGTGTGTGAAGTGTGGAGGGTGGGGAGTGTGTGTGTGTGTGTGAAGTGTGGAGGGTGGGGAGTGTGTGTATGTGTGTGGAGGTGGGGAGTGAGTATGTGTGTGTGTGGGGGTGTGTGTGGAGGGTGTGATACTTACCATTCTCTTTAGCTCGGTGCTCTGTCGTTCGTACTCTCCTTCTGACAGGAACAAGATGACCTGACCCAACACGTGGAGGTGATCTGATAGGAATTCCTCTGAGGTGATAGTTTTCAGGTAGCCCTCCAGCTGAATTCGTCTCACGTCCAACCGCTGGGGGTCCAATTTGTGGAACGAGGGAAGAGTGGGTAGCACGAGATTAGCAGGGAAGTTATCAATCTGGGAGGAGGGAGAAAATTGATATTTTGGAATTCAAGAGCTTAAGATGAAAATGCAGCTAAAGTCTGTACCAAAGAGCTTACTAGTATTGCAACCATGAAGGGGACGTAATGATAAATTGAGAGCTGTGTGTTTGTATGCTTTTTGTATAGTACATCAATGTCCCCCGCCCCCTCCTTTCGGCTACTACCCACCAGTGCCCTGAGTGAGAGGTGGAGGTCGTGGAAGCCTCTATAGCGACGATTAATGATCCACTTCTCAGTGACAGAGACATGGCTGTGTTTGCAGGAGACGTGACGTGAAACACACGTTACTGTAGCTTACACTGAGTACTGCTTTAGCAGTGGCCAGAACTGATTCCAGAGCACTTTTCTTCAGTCGATCATAATCTAGAAACAGAGTTACAGACAATAAAACAAGAGCATTACAATTTTAGACCAGACCCAACAAAAGGAAGTAATCAACATAACACACCTGTGACTCCAGTCTTCTGCAGGTGTGAGATGTGAGAGTTGACGTTGTACCCGAGTGATCGTACCTCGGTCTCGTTGGCCCCTCACTCAGAGCAGCCATGAAACTGTCAGTGTTCAGAGAGCTCTCCTTGCACTGGACACGGGGAACACATACAAGTGAGAGGAACAACATTGGGAGGATATTGAAAACAATTTTATATAAAGTTAACGGACATAGTAAATAATATTCTGAAACACGTACCGTACGGGTGGAAAATTTCGAGGGTGTAAATTTTCGTGCAATTCAATATTCTGTCTTATTTGGAAAATTTCGCGGGTAGTAAATTTCGTGGAGTTAGGGTGTGGCACTATCTCGCATGCGTATACGAAGCCTTTCAAGGGTTTTAATTTTCGTGTTCTGCAGCCACCCACGAAAAACGCGAAATTAAAAACACCTTGAAATTTTCTACCCGTACGGTATACCATTCCCTCACCATTGATATGAAGGTGGCGTTGATGTTGTCAGGTAGAGCTAGTGTCTTGAGCAATGGCGTCCATACCTTCCAGACCAACACATCGGTGAGGAGGGCCTGGAGGGACGGAGAAGAGAACTCGTCCTCTGGGAGCACAATACACAGCAGCAGCTCAGAGAGACGGTACAGGTAGGCTGTGTGTGTGTGTGTGTGTGTGTGTGTGTGTGTGTGTGTGTGTGGGTGTGTGGGTGGGTGTGTGTGTGTGGTAGGTTTGACAAATTGGATGAGAAAAAGACAATTCTTTCTTCACTTCAATAATACACTTTACAAATCCATGCTAGCAGGAGTAGATTAATACTCGTGATACAGCTGTACAATGCTGATACCTATCCTGGCTTCCCTGTCACACCAGACGGCCCTCCACGGGTCCTCCCCACTCTCACACTTGAAGAACTCTGTCTCCACCGCCTCGTTCCATATTGCTGCACTTTGACCTGTGACCACACCCACTGATGCAGTCCCACATGCCACCTTGTATGCCCTCAGGTGATCCATAAAATCATTGATGAGTGTCTCTATGAAGAAGGCCAAGTAGTCGACCTCTCTGCCAGCCGCGGCTACTTCTTGAATCACATTGTGGGCCAGTTCTAGGCCTTCTTGGGAACACACTGGGTCGGGACTGACGTGGGTGTGATACCAGCTCTCGAAAAGGTCTCGTAGTCCGAGGGACAACAGCTGTTAGGGTGTGTGGGTGGAGAGGATAATAGCGTTAGGTGTGTGTTTAGGGGAAGGGGTGGTTGTGTGTATGGTGTGAGGTTGTGATCACCTTTTCTAGTTCTTCATCAATGCTCTTCACTCCAGTGAGTTGACTGTTGAACTGGAGGGGGCGTGGCTCAACGGAGGGTGCCAACACCTGGGGAGGTAGCAAACAATGAGACAATGACAGCAGCGGGATTGACGAGGTTACCTTGTGACAGCCGACTTGTGTCCATTGAGAACTGCTCTCTGTCCACACCTTCCTCACATGATAGGCCTGCTGCCAACTGACATACAGTGCAACAGAGAGGAACCTGAAGTCAAACAGTTGTACTGACTGTATAGACTAGTGTAGTATATCGAGTGTGTGTGCATGGTGATGCATTCTTACCCTAGAATGAAGGACAAGACACAGAGAACCAGGAGTAGGCCACCATCCATTGCACTGCATCACTGATCAGTGCACTCTTTATCTTTTATCTATGCTCAGAGATCTGTGCTGAGTCAGCAGAGAATGACATGCATGTGACATAAAGACCAAGACATTGTGAATGTACATGTAAATCACATGTACATGTACAACCACAGAGGTGTGCAATTAAATATGGCAGAACAAAGTCTTCTGCATCTTGCTTGTAAGAATGGTCACTATCAGACTGTGGAAACTCTCCTGAACCATGAATACGATGTGAACGAAACAGATGATGAAGGATTCACTCCTCTCATGTTGGCATGTTTATATGGCCACACTGACATTGCAATACTGCTGCTGAGTAGAGGAGCACAAGTGAACATGCAAGCGAATAATGGGGGGTCTGCTCTGATGCTAGCAAGTCAAACTGGACATAGCGATGTCGTTAAAATATTGATAGAAAAAGGAGCACAAGTGAACATGCAAGCGAATGGTGGGTTCTCTGCTCTGATGGGAGCAAGTCAAAATGGACATAGAGATGTCGTCAAAGTATTGATAGAAAAAGGAGCACAAGTGAACATGCAAAAGAATGATGAATGGTGTGCTCTGATGCTAGCAAGTCAAAATGGACATAGCGATGTCGTTAAAATATTGATAGAAAACGGAGCACAAGTGAACATGCAAAAAAATAATGGGGGGTCTGCTCTGATGCTAGCAAGTCAAACTGGACATAGCGATGTCGTTAAAATATTGATAGAAAAAGGAGCACAAGTGAACATGCAAGATAATAATGTGTGGTCTGCTCTGATGATAGCAAGTTATAAGGGACATAACGATGTCGTCAAAGTATGATAGAAAAAGGAGCACAAGTGAACATGCAATCGAATAATTGGTGTTCTGCTCTGATACTAGCAAGTGCAAATGGACATAGCGATGTCGTTAAAATATTGATAGAAAAAGGAGCACAAGTGAACATGCAAGCGAATGGTGGGTTCTCTGCTCTGATGGCAGCAAGTCAAAATGGACGTAGCGATGTCGTCAAAGTATTGATAGAAAAAGGAGCACAAATGAACATGCAAGATAATGATGGGTGGTCTGCTCTGATGCTAGCAAGTCAAAATGGACATAGCGATGTCGTTAAAATATTGATAGAAAACGGAGCACAAGTGAACATGCAAAAAAATAATGGGGGGTCTGCTCTGATGCTAGCAAGTCAAACTGGACATAGCGATGTCGTTAAAATATTGATAGAAAAAGGAGCACAAGTGAACATGCAAGATAATAATGGGTGGTCTGCTCTGATGATAGCAAGTTATAAGGGACATAACGATGTCGTCAAAGTATTGATAGAAAAAGGAGCACAAGTGAACATGCAATCGAATAATTGGTGTTCTGCTCTGATACTAGCAAGTGCAAATGGACATAGCGATGTCGTTAAAATATTGATAGAAAAAGGAGCACAAGTGAACATGCAAGCGAATGGTGGGTTCTCTGCTCTGATGGCAGCAAGTCAAAATGGACGTAGCGATGTCGTCAAAGTATTGATAGAAAAAGGAGCACAAATGAACATGCAAAAGAATGATGAATGGTGTGCTCTGATGCTAGCAAGTCAAAATGGACATAGCGATGTCGTTAAAATATTGATAGAAAACGGAGCACAAGTGAACATGCAAACAAATAATGGGGGGTCTGCTCTGATGCTAGCAAGTCAAACTGGACATAGCGATGTCGTTAAAATATTGATAGAAAACGGAGCACAAGTGAACATGCAAACAAATAATGGGGGGTCTGCTCTGATGCTAGCAAGTCAAACTGGACATAGCGATGTTGTCAAGGTATTGATAGAAAAAGGAGCACAAGTGAACATGCAAGATAATAATGGGTGGTCTGCTCTGATGATAGCAAGTCAAAATGGACATAGCGATGTTGTCAAAGTATTGATAGAAAAAGGAGCACAAGTGAACATGCAAGATAATAATGGGCGGTCTGCTCTGATGATAGCAAGTCATAATGGACATAGCGATGTTGTCAAAGTTTTGATAGAAAAAGGAGCACAAGTGAACATGCAAAAGAATGATAAATGGTCTGCTCTGATGCTAGCAAGTCTTAATGGACATAGCGATGTCGTCAAAGTATTGATAGAAAAAGGAGCACAAGTGAACATGCAAGATAATGATGGGTGGTCTGCTCTGATGATAGCAAGTGAAAATGGACATAGCGATGTTGTCAAAGTATTGATAGAAAAAGGAGCACAAGTGAACATGCAAGATAATAATGGGCGGTCTGCTCTGATGATAGCAAGTCATAATGGACATAGCAATGTCGTCAAAGTATTGATAGAAAAAGGAGCACAAGTGAACATGCAAGATAATAATGGGGGGTCTGCTCTGATGATAGCAAGTAAAAATGGACATAGCGATGTTGTCAAAGTATTGATAGAAAAAGGAGCACAAGTGAACATGCAAAAGAATGATAAATGGTCTGCTCTGATGCTAGCAAGTCTTAATGGACATAGCGATGTCGTCAAAGTATTGATAGAAAAAGGAGCACAAGTGAACATGCAAGATAATGATGGGTGGTCTGCTCTGATGCTAACGTGTTATAATGGGAGAAAGGAAGTTGTTCATATATTGCTTGACAATCACGCTGATACAAATATTCGTGATAGCAGTGGTAAAAATGCACTTATTGTGGCAACTAAAGCAGGGCATGCTGATATAGTTGAGTTGTTACTACCCTACGAGCACAGAGACACTACCTCAAGCAGCAGTACATCCACAGAAGAACCTCCAGCAAAGCGGGTAAAGATTGAAAAAGGTGATTCAATATAACACTTTTAGTATAGCCACAATCACCGTTACTAATTCCAACTCAAACGTTTTTTAGGACAAGATGATGTTTCACTGGTTAAAGAGGTAGCAGCAATCACCAACGCAGTACAGGAGAAAGATGTAGATGCTCTTCCTACAAAAATTATGCGACCTCAAACAGTTACTGAAGGTATAATTACAGCAAGCAAAATGGTTAATATTATAATTAGTATAATTAATAGTATGGCTAAGAGTGCAATATGGGATTAATAGCACGAGTAACAAGCAACGGCAAGGATACTAATTGCACGAGGCGCAGCAGAGTGCTATTAACCTTGCCAGTGCTTGTTATGAGTGCCTTATTGCACGAGTAGCCATACTATTGATTGTTAATCGTTTGTGATGTTTTAAGGACATTTTTAGCTGCAGTTTCAGTAAAAAATTAGCCGCGGCCGTTATTTGAACGTGCGGTCGTCAAGGCAGTAATTGCACGTCGTTAATGACGACGTGCAATTACTGATACGCGATTAATCACTGTACGAATCACAGTGAATAATAGGACAACATGCAATTATACTAATAATGCATGACTGTGCAATGCTGGACATATATGAATTGTACGGCTGATCGACCCCGAACACTAATTAATGTTCTGCTTCTACAGGACCACCCGTTAATCGAGTCACTCTCCAAGAACTAGTAAGGCGACACAGTCTGACTGACGAGCAACTCAACAGTGAAATAGTGGGGTCTGATATTCCCTACGTGGCCAAATATTTTGATGGGGTGATAATCTATTCGAGTGCAATGGGACTGACTCCTTCTGAACTAGCCGATGTGAAGGATTTGTCCTATAGGAAAGGAATTCAAGTAGCCATGACTGAATGCTTGATTCTCTGGAAAAGACACGATCCTGTTACAGCAACTCACAAAGCTCTACTGGAGCTGTTACTGAAATTAAGCAAAGAAGAAATAGCTGATCAAATCTGTCAGCACTTGACTAAATGTGAGTATACAATCATACATGATAATGTACACAATTCTATTATGTTTTTACAGGTAAACCATCTTCATCTACTGCAGTAGCTAACAAGGAGTATATATCGGATGACCTGGTTCTGTTCAAAGATAAGCACATCGGAAGTGGTGCATTCGGTGCAGTATTCAGAGGAGAACTGAATGGACAGCCTTGTGCCCTCAAATTGCTACATGCAGTCGCCAGTGAAATACGAACAAGGATACCAACAGCGAGCTCTGCCTCAACAGATTCTACTGAGAGGTTTCGTAAAGAATGTGAATTCTTTGAGTCATTTCAACACCCAAACATTGTCCGTCACCTAGCAACCAAGAAACATCTTGAAACTAATCAGCTTGTCCTTGCTCTAGAACTGATGGACTGCAACCTGCGACAATACTTCACTCCTTCTCAGCCTGACAAAGAACCCGTCAAGCTCTCACTAGCAATCCAGACCAGCCTCTGTCATGACATAGCCTCGGCACTCGAGTACATCCACTCACGAGGGGTGGTACACAGGGACCTCTGTGGAGAGAACATTCTGCTGTCCTGTGGAGGGGAAACCCCCGTTGCTAAAGTGTGCGATTTCGGAATGTCTAAAATCACCAAGAGTGATACTCAAAGTGTATCACTGCAAGTATTCGCTCACAAAGGATTCATGCCGCCAGAAGCTACTGACATGGAGTCATCGTCCTATAACTCGAAATTTGACATCTTCTCATTTGGTGCTCTAATGGTTCAAATTGTTCGCCATCTTCCCACCATTAAAGACGGAAAATATCGTAAATATGAATTGAAACAGATTGAAGATGCTCACCCCATCAAGGAACTTATAATAGATTGTTTGAATGAGAACAGAGACGATCGACCATTAGCTGCTCAGCTAAAGAGGAGACTGGTATAGTGTTAAGACTGTCATTGTGTCTATATGGACTGATTATTATTTTAGTCATGCTATTTTATTTTTACTATTAATATTCCACTTTTCGTTGATTCACAATGTACATGCATGCATGTGTGTAGTGCATCATTTGTGGGAGAGGGTGAAGATCAAATTACCTTTACAGCCCTTACAGTGATCATAGCTAGAACAGATGTAGTCTCACCAATGGCTATGATAAGTCTAACCCACACATTCTTTATACCTTGTAGGGTAACCACGTACAACAGCAATAGAGCATTATATGGTATAAAAAAAGTGACCTCAAAGGAAACAAGTAATAAAATGACTGTACATGTATACATAGAGCAAAAAGATAAATTTCGTGCTCTCTAAAAGCGTTTCGTTGAATTCGTGGCCTGGGTGGTGACTGCTTACCAGAAACAATGCCTTTAATATAATCCTTGCACGTTGTAGCACATAGCAATTCTAATTAAAGAAAAATCGTGTATTTCGTAGGATGAGAAAAGCGAAAAATTCACGCTATACGGTATCAAATATATAAAGTGACCTCAAGGGAACACAGAACACAACAAAAACACAAACTAAATGTAACACAAGTCCAACAGTTCTCTAGCTATCACTTGTACTTGAAGTTCATTTTGAGCAGGCTCGTGATTCTTATCTGACTCACATCATACAATGAACCTGTGATAAAAAAGTTATTAATTAAGTTCAAAAAACTGTACTCGGTACAAAGTGTTTAACATCCTACACACACACCCACGCACACACACCCACCCACCCACACACACACACACACACACACACACACACACACACACACACCCACGCACACACACCCACCCACCCACACACACACTGACAATGATTAGGATACTCATTATAGAGTAGTGAGGTATTGTCGACGGCTGTGGAGGAGCCCTTGCCCATGGGGATGACCACACCCTCCTCAGTGGTCTTGTGGCCGTCAGTAGTGGGGGCGGTCCGACCCAGACCCTTGGTACTGTGCTTACCAGCTGGCAGCTTGTCTACATACTTGGAGTGGGTCAGCTCATACCTGCACACACACACACACACAAGCATTTGAGTATAATATGAAATTCAAGGTTACTTATCACACAGTAAGAGAATATGCAGGGTCAGCAGATATTAATAAACAACACACAAAATCCACACAACCATAATGACCACAGCAGGCTCAGGGTCCCAAAACAACAAAGAACTATTGTTACACAGGTTGCCAATATCTAATCAACATCCTAAAGAAAACCATGGAAACCAACTAAGTCATCAGTACACAGTAGTTTAAGTATTGGGAGATGGTACAGTAATTATGAAATTACTCTCTTTATTTCTCTAACCCCCACCCACTAAAGCATAACCCTCACACCCTACACACCACTCACATGTCTCCGAGGGCAACCTCACAGAGGAGCATGAGTCCCTCGTTGTCAGAGCGAGAGGTGCTACAGTAATTGGCACTCTTGGAGACCATGTCTGCAAAGTACACCCCCTTCCCAAACATGTAGCCAGTCACAGGCGCCTCTGGTGGAGCTATTCGAAGACCCTGGGACAAATTGAACAGTGAGTAAAAATTTACAAGTCATCATTGTGAAGACTTCAACTGCATACATGTACATGTAGACATTGACACACACCAAATGTTATAACTGCATGTGCATACACAACATACCTGAGATAGTATTCCCACAAAGTTGGTCTTCCTGGAGCCGTGCCAGAGCAGCTGTCTGTTGTGGAGCTTTGAGAATGGTTTGTATTTCTTCTCCTCCCCTTCTCTGTCCACTTTGAACACCTCCAGCACCTCCAGTGAGTACTGAGAGTGGGTGACCGCATGAGTGTTGGACACGTACTCCTGCAGCATTGAGAACTCATCAGAGCCCTTGGGCAGTACCTGTGTGTGTGTGTGTGTGTGTGTGTGTGTGTGTGTGTGTGTGTGTGTGTGTGTGTGGGGTGTGTGTGTGTGTGGGGGGGGAGGTAACATTGTTATTACAACCACAGGTGCACAGGATATGAATATTATATATTCATGCTACTGAACAACATGTCTATGTTTATGCCTTGTTGACACAAGTTATTATAGATTCTGTGACATGATAAGGTACAGTACACAGAGATTACAATCAATGCAGAGGTGGTCCAACAGGCACGATGCAGCTCAAGCTGATTAATTATCCGCCCACATCGTATGTTTTTGCTGAGTGTAATCAGAGGCTAGTTGCTTGAGCTGCACCGCGCCTGTCTGTCGGACCACCTCTGCAATCAATGAATGTACACATACTCACATCCATCTTGGTCTTGAGCTGCTCATAATGCAGGTCCAATGGATCCTTCCCTCCACTCACACCATCCTCCTGTTTCAGTAGCGAGTAGGCCACCTCAATCTCCAATAGATTATCCAACATTTGTGTCTTTATCTTTATAACCTCCTCTGAGTTCAGTGGGGGTGGTTTCGTCATGCCAAAGTCATGTGGTACTAGAGTGTAGAATTTGTTAGTATAGTCGAGGATTTTGCTCGGATTCTGAGTCCCAACAATCTCTCGTTGTAGCTCAGAAAGGACAGAATATGCACTCTCTATCTGTCGCCGTGACAACTTGCCCAAAGGCATCTTCTTTATATCAATCTGTAGCAAACAGAGTGTACAGAATTGCAGTTCATATAAAACTAGCTTGTAATAGGACAATCCCTAGCTAAGACATGGCTTGTGCATGTGTACCTATACAAGATCTTGTATGGGGACATCGAGGGCTAGTTTATACTCTTTTAAGACCCACCTCAAACTCGAGCATAGCTTTCTTCATGCTCTCCACATCAAATATCATTCGAATGAGATCTTGTATCTCAGGGGCCAGTGTGGACTTTGAACCAGGAGCAATTCCAAGCTGTTGCCCAGTGTCCTCATCACCACCATAGTCTATCTCCAGGGGGTAGAACTTGCTAGGCCTCTTAACAAAGCTCTCTTTACTGGTGCCCCATGAATTGCCTGTCTTGTCTTGGTACAGGAATTCAAAGTGCTTCTTGGCAGCAGGTTTGGAGGCTCCAAAACTCTGTGAAGGATAAACAAACAGTTATTCTCTAAAAAGTTGTCCATCAAAAAACAAATTTGCAGTAAGTATGCTGTCCTAAACCTTAAACAAAATATTGCTTACCGTATAGTGGGTAATTTTCGTGGGCAAGCTGACTTCCACGAAATTTAAACGCAGGCGTGGAATGCAGTGCAGGCAACAAGACTAAACGAAATTTGTACTCACGAAAACCACCGTTTTCCAGATCAACGAATTTACCCTACAAAAATAACCCGCTATACGGTATACTGAATCTTAAAGCTACTTTCTTCCCCCCTCCCCTCTCAGTGGTTTAGCTGACCTCTGTCTTTGAGCCTCCTATGGCGGTCCCCACACGACCCCACGACCTGAACACATAGTAGTTCTTGCTGGAGTCTCCTTCGAGCAGCTGCAGCTTGTAGTACGAGTTAGTGCCTCTTATGACATCGACCAATCCAAGTACAGCATTCCAGACCACACCCCCACCTCCAGTACGTTGTGTGACTCCTCCAGCTCTGAATCAGGGTCCACTGCAGCACCACCCTTTACCATCACCTTGACCTTGCTGGGACCTGGGTGGAGGGAGGGGTGTGTCTACAGGTACGTATATATACAGTCCGGAGGCATTAATAACATAAAGTTATGTACATCTCAAATTAGGTGGTCTGTACATACAACAAAGACCAAAGGAAAGTGATTTACAAAGAAAATACCTTGAAAATATATCAAAAGTCTATTATGGACAAATACCGAGAAATTATGGCGCATTCCAAACTTGAGATTTGAGCGCATACCATCTGAATCGGCTCTTTCTAAGGTTGAAATTGGACCACCAGAACTCTAGTTATCTAAACCAATTAATTACATGACTTCACCTCTTCTCCTGGTGGTTTGGGTGTCTCTGATGATGGCTGCTTCTTGACTGTCACTGGAGACATCTTGGAACTCGACTGACCAGAGGACTTGAGTGCACCTCGGGTCAACGTGGCCACACGTTTTAGAGGGAGGAGAGTGTTTGCCTGTGAGGGTGGGGAGTGTGTGTGTGTGTATGTGGAGGGTGGGGAGTGAGTGGGTGTGTGTGGAGGGTTGGGAGTGTGTGTGTGTGTGTGTGGGTGTGTGTGGGTGTGGAGAGTGAGTGGAGGTGGGGAGTGTGTGTGTGGAGGGTGGGGAGTGAGTGTGTTTGATTGAAGAAGGTATTGGGGTGGGCAAGGATTGTCAGTCGCACACCCTCCCAATCTTACGGAAAGCTTTTAAAAAGTTTTTTATTTACGGTGTTGGAATCCAGTCTTCACTGCTAGCAGAGGATTACTAATGTATGGAATGTACACTATTTTGATGGGCATCAATTACTAGGAAAATGTAAAATCTTCATAATAATAGTAAACAAAAAAGAACAAAAGAGCAGACAACATAAAACCATACAGCAATAGAAAAAGCAAACAGATGCCCGACCTTGAGAGCCGAGAATGATGGGTTAAAGAGTCTTTAACAGTGCACCAACACTCCCCATTCATCTGTTGCATTCAGAGTCACACTAGTACTGAATAATTATTGTAAGTTATTTACATTGAGGTCATGCTGATATAAAGAGGGTGTGATACTTACCATTCTCTTTAGCTCGGTGCTCTGTCGTTTGTACTCTCCTTCTGGCAGGAACAAGATGACCTGACCCAACACGTGGAGGTGATCTGATAGGAATTCCTCTGAGGTGATAGTTTTGAGGTAGCCCTCCAGCTGAATTCGTCTCACGTCCAACCGCTGGGGGTCCAATTTGTGGAACGAGGGAAGAGTGGGTAGCACGAGATTAGCAGGGAAGTTATCAATCTGGGAGGAGGGAGAAAATTGATACCCAAGAGCTTACTAGTAATGGCAATGCAGCTACAGTCTGTACCAAAGAGCCTACTAGTATTGACAATCAACTACCAAGGGGACCTATGATAAATTGAGAGCTGTGTGTTTGTATGCTTTTTGTAGTACACCAATGTCCCCGCCCCCTCCTTTCGGCTACTACCCACCTGTGCCCTGAGTGAGAGGTGGAGGTCGTGGAAGTCTCTATAGCGACGATTAATGATCCACTTCTCAGTGACAGAGACATGGCTGTGTTTGCAGGAGACGTTGACGTGAAATACACAATGCTTGGTGGTACCCTCGTTCAGAATGTCATAGTCGGGAATGGCGGCCGAGAGGGCAATGAGACTATTACTGGACACATTTGCAGGGACACTCTTGGCCTGTGGAGTGGGTGGGGTGTGTGGAGTGAGTGGGAGTGTGGAGTGGGTGGGAGGGTGGAGGGTGGTTGGCAAGGAGAGGCATATATACACTTATGGAATGAACAAACAGTTACTGTAGCTTACACTGAGTACTGCTTTGTGGCCAGAACTGATTCCAGAGCACTTTTCTTCAGTCGATCATAATCTAGAAACAGAGTTACAGACAATAAAACAAGAGCATTACAATTTTAGACGAGACCCAACAAAAGGAAGTAATCAACATAACACACCTGTGACTCCAGTCTTCTGCAGGTGTGAGATGTGAGAGTTGACGTTGTACCTGAACGATCGTACCTCTGTCTCGTTGGCCCCCTCACTCAGAGCAGCCATGAAACTGTCAGTGTTCAGAGAGCTCTCCTTGCACTGGACACGGGGGAACGCATACAAGTGAGAGGAACAACAATGGGAGGATATTAAAAATACTTTTATGATCAAAGCCATTCAGCATGCATGAAGTTAACGGACATAGTTCTGAAACACGTACACCATTCTCTCACCATTGATATGAAGGTGGCGTTGATGTTGTCTGGTAGAGCTAGTGTCTTGAGCAATGGCGTCCAGACCTTCCAGACCAACACATCGGTGAGGAGGGCCTGGAGGGACAGAGAAGGGAACTCGTCCTCTGGGAGCACAATACACAGCAGCAGCTCAGAGAGACGGTACAGGTAGGCTGTGTGTGTGTGTGTGGGTGTGTGTGTGTGTGTGTGGGTGTGTGTGTGTGTGTGTGTGTGCGTGCGTGCGTGCGTGGTAGGTTTAACAACATTGGCAACAATACACGTTCTATTTTCTATTGAAAATCATCAAAATCGCACCATCCACACTACAAGAGATGGGAATATTGTTAATGGATATTCTAGAACATTAATAAGAACTACACAGTGATACTAGGTACAATGCTCGTACCTATCCTGGCTTCCCTGTCACAGCAGACGGCCCTCCATGAGTCCTCCCCACTCTCACATTTGAAGAACTCTGTCTCCACCGCCTCGTTCCATATTGCTGCACTTTGACCTGTGACCACACCCACTGATGCAGTCACACATGCCACCTTGTACGCCTTCATGATCCATAAAATCATTCATGAGTGTCTCTATGAAGAAGGCCAGATAGTCGACCTCTCTGCCAGCCGCAACTACTTATTGAATCACGTTTATGGGCGAGTTCTAGGGCTTCTTGGGAACACACTGGGTCGGGACTGACATGGGTGTGATACCAGCTCTCGAAAAGGTCTCATAGTCCGAGGGACAACAGCTGTTAGGGTGTGTGGGTGGAGAGGATAATAGCTTAATTTAGGTGTGTGTTTAGGGGAGGGGGTGGTTGTGTGTGCTGTGTGAGGTTGTGATCACCTTTTCTAGTTCTTCATCAATGCTCCTCACTCCAGTGAGTTGACTGTTGAACTGGAGGGGGCGTGGCTCAACGGAGGGTGCCAACACCTGGGGAGGTAGCAAACAATGAGACAATGACAGCAGCGGGATTGACGAGATTACCTTGTGACAGCCGACTTGTGTCCATTGAGGGCTGCTCTCTGTCCACACTTTCCTCACATGACGGACCTGCTGCCAACTGACGTACAGTGCAACAGAGAGGAACCTGAAGTCAAACAGTTGTACTGACTGTATAGACTAGTGTAGTATATAGTGTGTGTGCATGGTGATGCATTCTTACCCTAGAATGAAGGACAACACACAGAGAACCAGGAGTAGGCCACCATCCATTGCACTGTATCACTGATCAGTGCACTCTTTATCTTTTATCTATGCTCAGAGATCTGTGCTAATACATGTACATGCTGAGTCAGCAGAGAATGACATGCATGTGACATATTATGTCCTGAAGTTTTTCTAATTGCATGCGGGAGGGCGGCTTTTCTCATTATGTCATTATCAATTTCACCTTATGAATTTCATTATTTTGCAAATGAATATCATTATCACACTATTTTGGACCATTATGCGCATGCGTAGTAGAAATAATGGGATAGAAATCCAATAATGAGATAGAAATCCAAGAATAAAATCTGATGCGGGCGGTGGACCAGAAACCAGAGTATCACTTGGAGTGGCCTAAAGACATTGTGAATGTACATGTAAATCACATGTATCACAGTATATGTACAACCACAGAGCTAGAGGTGTGCAATTAAATATGGCAGAACAAAGTCTTCTGCATCTTGCTTGTAAGAATGGACACTATCAGACTGTGGAAACTCTCCTGAACCATGAATACGATGTGAACGGAACAGATGATAAAGGATTCACTCCTCTCATGTGGGCATGTTTATATGGTCACACTGACATTGCAATACTGCTGCTGAGTAGAGGAGCACAAGTGAACATGCAAATGAATATTGGTGGGTTTGCTCTGATGGTAGCAAGTCAATATGGACATAGCGATGTCGTTAAAGTATTGATAGAAAACGGAGCACAAGTGAACATGCAAGATAATAATGGGCAGTTTGCTCTGATTCTAGCGAGTCAAAATGGACATAGCGATGTCGTTAAAATATTGATAGAAAACGGAGCACAAGTGAACATGCAAGATAATAATGGGCAGTTTGCTCTGATTCTAGCAAGTCTTAATGGACATAGCGATGTCGTCAAAGTATTGATAGAAAAAGGAGCACAAGTAAACATGCAAAATAATAATGGGTGGTCTGCTCTGATGCTAGCAAGTCAAAATGGACATAGTGACGTCATTAAAGTATTGATAGAAAAAGGAGCACAAGTGAACATGCAAGATAATAATGGGGGGTATGCTCTGATGATAGCAAGTCAAAATGGACATAGCGATGTTGTCAAAGTATTGATAGAAAAAGGAGCACAAGTGAACATGCAAGATAATAATGGGGGGTCTGCTCTGATGATAGCAAGTCTTAATGGACATAGCGATGTCGTCAAAGTATTGATAGAAAAAGGAGCACAAGTGAACATGCAAATGAATAATGGGGGGTCTGCTCTGATGATAGCAAGTCAAAATGGACATAGCGATGTTGTCAAAGTATTGATAGAAAAAGGAGCACAAGTGAACATGCAAACGAATGATGGGTGGTCTGCTCTGATGGTAGCGTGTTATAATAAGAGAAAGGAAGTTGTTCAGATATTGCTTGACAATCACGCTGATACAAATATTCGTGATAGCAGTGGTAAAAATGCACTTATTGTGGCAACTGTAGCAGGGCATGCTGATATAGTTGAGTTGTTACTACCCTACGAGCACAGAGACACTACCTCAAGCAGCAGTACATCCACAGAAGAACCTCCAGCAAATCGGGTAAAGATTGAAAAAGGTGATTCAATATAACACTTTTAGTATAGCCACAATCACCGTTACTAATTCCAACTCAAACGTTTTTTAGGACAAGATGATGTTTCACTGGTTAAAGAGGTAGCAGCAATCACCAACGCAGTACAGGAGAAAGATGTAGATGCTCTTCCTACAAAAATTATGCGACCTCAAACAGTTACTGAAGGTATAATTACAGCAAGCAAAATGGTTAATATTATAATTACCTCAATATAATTAGTATAATTAATAGTATGGCTAAGAGTGCAATATGGGATTAATAGCACGAGTAACAAGCAATGGCAAGGATACTAATTGCACGAGGCGCAGCAGAGTGCTATTAACCTTGCCAGTGCTTGTTATGAGTGCCTTATTGCACGAGTAGCCATACTATTGATTGTTAATCGTTTGTGATGTTTTAAGGACATTTTTAGCTGCAGTTTCAGTAAAAAAATTAGCCGTGGCCGTTATTTGAACGTGCGGTCGTCAAGGCAGTAATTGCACGTCGTTAATGACGACATGCAATTACTGATACGCGATTAATCACTGTACGAATCACAGTGAATAATAGGACAACATGCAATTATACTAATAATGCATGACTGTGCAATGCTGGACATATATGAATTGTACGGCTGATCGACCCCGAACACTAATTAATGTTCTGCTTCTACAGGACCACCCGTTAATCGAGTCACTCTCCAAGAACTAGTAAGGCGACACAGTCTGACTGACGAGCAACTCAACAGTGAAATAGTGGAGTCTGATATTCCCTACGTGGCCAAATATTTTGATGGGGTGATAATCTATTCGAGTGCAATGGGACTGACTCCTGCTGAATTAGCCGATGTGAAGGATTTGTCCTATAGAAAAGGAATTCAAGTAGCCATGACTGAATGCTTGATTCTCTGGAAAAGACACGATCCTGTTACAGCAACTCACAAAGTTCTACTGGAGCTGTTACTGAAATTAAGAAAAGAGGAAGTAGCTGATCAAATCTGTCAGCATTTGACTAAATGTGAGTATACAATCATAATTATGCCTCGGTGCGCATATGCGCAAGCGAGGTATGTGGTAGTGTGTGTGTGTGTGTGTGTGTGTGTGCGTGCGTGCGTGTGTGGACTATTTCAGCTGCTCAAGGATCAATGAAGTGCAAGTAAGAGTTTCTATAGGCTTCTAGTCATGTTTTCTTGGCACGCTATTTGTGGATTTGCAAAATAAAACTTCTTTCTCGAGTTATGCCTAGTTTTGCTTACATGGAATGCCATTGCAGCCTTTTCAGAAGAGTCCGTAGCAAAACTTGTTCACCGAGTGTTGCTACTCTACTTAGTAGTTAGCTCTGCACTAGAACGCTAGCTATTGGTAGCTGCAAGAGTGAGAAGAGAGCTGCAAGGCTCTGCTGACTTGCAGCCATTAATTTTAGACTTGAACTTTTGGCATCAATCGTTTTTAACAACAATCATGGTCGATCATTACCCACTATTTGAGTTTCCCAGTGATAATTGCTATGCAGAAAATTATCATTATGATAATTATAATGTGTATATACAAAAGCTATTAGTAGTTTTATGTTATGTAGCTTTGGCACCTCCACCGAGGCATCAGCACCCGCGGTGCTTTCATTATAGTAATGATTTATATATTTTTTACAGGTAAACCATCTTCATCTACTGCAGCAGCTAACAAGGAGTATATATCAGATGGCCTGGTTCTGTTCAAAGATAAGCCCATCGGAAGTGGTGCATTCGGTGCTGTATTCAGAGGAGAACTGAATGGACAGCCTTGTGCTATCAAATTGCTATATGCACTTGCCAGTGAAATGCAAACAAAAGTACCAACAGCAAGTCTCGCCTCAATAGATTCTGTTGAGAGGTTTCGTAAAGAATGTGAATTCCTTGAGTCGTTTCAACACCCCAATATTGTCCGTCACCTAGCAACCAAGAAATATCCCAAGACGAACCATCTCGCCCTTGCTCTAGAACTGATGGACTGCAACCTGCGACAATACTTCACTCCTCAGCCTGACAAAGAACCCATCAAGCTCTCGCTAGCAATCCAGACCAGCCTCTGTCATGACATAGCCTCGGCACTCAAGTACATCCACTCACGAGGGGTGGTACACAGGGACCTCTGTGGAGAGAACATTCTGCTGTCCTGTGGAGGGGAAACCCCCGTTGCTAAAGTGTGCAATTGCGAAATGTCTAAACTCACCAAGAATGATACTCATGGTGTAGCACTGCAAGCATTTGCTCACAATGGATTCATGCCACCAGAAGCTACTGACATGGAGTCATCGTATTATAACTCGAAATTTGATATCTACTCATTTGGTGCTCTAATGGTTCAAATTGTCCGCCATCTTCCCACCATTAAAGATCGTAAATATCGTAAATATGAATTGAAACTGATCAATGAAACTCACCCCATCAAGGAACTTATAATTGATTGTTTGAATGAAAACAGAGACGATCGACCCTCAGCTGCTCACCTAAAGAGGAGACTGGAAGGCCTTCAATGTGAGTCAAACTAGCCATAACTCGAGAAAGAAGCTTTAGTTTGCTAATCCACGAATCAAAATCCAAGAGAACGTGGCTAGAAGCCTATAGAAGCTGTTAGTTTTTGTCGCATTGCAACCGTTGAGCAGTTACAGCTGGAATACACACACACACACAGTCAGCTTTACCGTATCCCTTGTGCGGCTACGCCTCGAGGCAGAATAACACGCAACTAGCAGGAAAGGCAATGAATAAAATTAGTAACTATGTTATTCATTGCCTTTCCTACTGGCAGCTCTATGTATCCCACCTTCTAAATTAACCTGTACATGATACTGTCATAAATATATATATTCCTTGTCTACATGCAGACCCTCTCTGACCCCTAACTCAGTACAATCCTTTGACTTATGTATGCTACTATATTCATGTGAGGTAAAAAGTTGTATCCCGCTCCTGACTGACATTACACAATATAATTATGGTATCCCCCCACCTACAGACTCTCAGCCTGCCCACGAAAATAACGAATATTTTACCCCACGAAAATTACCCGCTATACGGTATTCATTGCAAATTGGATTTCACAGTTTATATAACAGCATGTGGTTGCGATGGAAGGTTGGAGAAACGCCCCCTATGGTTTTAAGTGGAGTTGCGTACTCTTCCTAATGAACTCTTGACCTAAGCTATCTAGTAAAAATGTCTATTTGAGCCAAGAAATGACTACTGCGTTTCAGCTGGACTTTCAGCTTATTCTAGCTGGAAAATATCTAGCTCATGAATAATTAACGAGCAAACAGTTTACCGTAACCTTAAAGCGCAACGACTTGCACTTTTAGTGCACTCATCCTGACTTGCAACATGTGTGATGTAGTACATGTGCTGCAAACAGTTTGCTCATGAATGTTTATTATAATGATTTTTGTGAAATTATAAGTGCCATGATAAAGTTTGAAGCATAAATATATTGGTGTATCAATCTGTATGACCATCTTCCAGTGGAAGCTCTGAGCGATCATCAAGTTACTATCATTATACCCACTCTTCGAGTTTCCCTCATTCTGGATTCTGCCTGCATTCATCATGATAATTATAATGTGTGTTCATGTGTGTGTAAAAGCAAGAGTAGATAAGAGTAAGAGTGTTGAACTGCTAGTAACAGCATTTGCCTGCTCCTGCGTCATCACTTGATAGTAATTCAGTACTAATTTGTTATGTTAGCAACACTTCCCAGAAACTGCACATGCTGTGATTGCGTAGTTCAGTGCTACAAACCACAAACCACAGTTTACGCGGTTCCACGATTACTACAGCAGTTCAACACTCTTACTCTTATCTACTCTTGGTAAAAGCTATATATAGCTTTTATATGTTATGTAGCTTTGCTTTGGCACCTCCACCGAGGCATCAGCACCTGCGGTGCTTTCATTTAGATTGCATGTTGTTGTGAATAGTTCTGTGGTCCTTGTAATGCATGTGTATAATTATTACGTATGTGTATAGCATACCGTATAGCTGGGAATTTCCGGGGGACACTTGAACCTGTGTAATGATACATGCCCACATATATATAGTCGAGTGTGCTGTGTTTCTGAATCAGTCGATATTCCTATTATTTCAGTATCATCCAAGTCTGAGCAAGCTCTTAATGAAGCCATGAAGGAAGGATTTGTCCGTGTGAACACTACCAATATCTTATTCTTTGGAATGGCAGGCACTGGTAAAACTTCCACTAAGCATCTCCTTCTGGGACTGCCTCCTCCTGATGATCGAAATAGCACTCCATTAGCTACCAAAGCAGAGAGGATACGACAAATTCGTGACACTACAAAGCTGAAAACGGAAGCTCAAGAAGATCCCTCTAGGTCATGGAAACCAGTAGTTAGTGATGACTTACAACGCATTGTTGCTGATGCTATTAAATCTCATGTGACCAGCTCAGATCCTAACTCTAAAGCATCTGCTATTCCACAAGAACTCAACATCGCTCTGAAGCAACTTGAACCTAGCAATGAAATCGGTGCGCCAGTTGATGCGAGAGCAACTAAACCATCAGTAGCTGGAGCAAAAATAACGCTTAGTAAGCAAGAAAAAAAGAAGAGTAAATTTCTGAACACGGTTTCGAATGTAATAGCGAATATTCAGCGATTTTCTGGCGCTGATCGTACTGCAGTTCAAGAAAAGTTTGGATCTCATTGGATCTACATAATCGATAGTGGTGGGCAACCACATTTTCATAATCTTCTACCACTCTTCATGCCCAAGATTTCTGTAGCTTTGTACATTCTTCGTCTCTCTGACTGCCTGGACGATCATCCGCTGGTTGAATACTACAAGGACAATAAGCCAGTTGGTGAAGTTTTCAAGTCACATCTTTCAGTTCTGGATAACTTCAAGTATCTTTTGCAGTCGATTCAATCTCACAGTAAAGAGTGCAAGCTGGTATGCATTGGTACTCACAAAGACCATAAATCTAAATGCAAGGAAACATTATCCGACAAGAATAAAACGTTGTTAAACTTTGCAGATAAAGATAGCATTAAAAAGTTGACTATGTTTTTCAATTTGGGGTTAAAAGATGTTATATTTCCTGTGGATTGTAAGAACTGCGATTCTGACAGTAAGGAAGTGGCAAAGACAATTCGTGAATGTATTCACAAAGCATCTCAAGAGCTGAATAAGAATGAAATCCTGGTCCCTTTTTGGTGGTTTGTTTTGGAAATTATTGTCGAGAAGGTTTCGAACGATGAAAAAAGAAAAGTTTTAAGCAAGAATGAATGCGCAGAAATTGCAGAAGTATTACATAATTTTCACGAAGATGCACTGTGTGAAGCTTTAAAATTTTTCCATGAGCATCACATATTTCACTACTATCCTGCCATTTTACCAAATGTGGTATTCTGTGATACTCAAGTGCTTCTCGATAAAGTAACAGAGCTTGTCGAGTATGCTGCATACATGCGAGGATCATCTGGGTTCGGAACCTGGTTAAATTTTACCAATAAAGGAATGATTACGATTGAACTTTTATCTGAGAATAGTTTTGAAAAGCACTACGTCGATGGACTCTTTGCACCCATTCATCTCATTGCAATATTCAAGCACTTGCTGATAGCCACACCATTTCCACAAGAAGTCACTCAAGAGAAGCGTTTCTATATGCCATCACTTCTATCTTTGCTCCCATCAACTCAAGTCAATGACAAACGGGCTGATTTGCTTAAGACCGGTTTGATCCCACTCGTTTTACACTTCAAAAATAATTGGCAATGCTGTGGAGTGTTTTGCTGTCTCCAAGTGTACTTGATTAAAGAATGTGAATGGGAAATTGAAATGTATGCTCACCAGCCGAGTAGAAACTTTGTACAATTGATTCATCTAAAGCGAGACTGTACTATCACGCTAATTGACGGGTTTTCAATCCTCGAAATTCATTCCAGCAATAATCAAAAAGAAATACTGTCGTTGATATATGCAAATATTCAATCTGGTCTTCGATCTGCTTACAAAGCCCTGAAATACACGTATGAGGATCCTGAATTTGCATTTTTGTGTCCCTGCATTTCGCAAACACTTTCTCAAAACTCCATCTCTAGTGCAAGTCCCCAAGTGCCCCACCACCCAGCTCGTGTTCTGGCTGAGGACGGTGTAATGAGGTGTACTCTATGCAATAATACGTATGAGCTAGAAGACGGTCATAAAGATTGGCTCTCTGCTTGTTGTAAACTGGAAGGTGAGATGCCATAATTATTAATTATAATATCCCAACAGACCCATGTACCATGTATACATGCATGTATACATGGTACATGGGTCTGTTGATTGATGTAGTACGAACAAAGTTGTAATTATCAATAATGTCACAACTCTATAGTAACTCGATAACGTGAATTAATGTCTCCTATAATCGACACAATATTACCATAGCTGTCACTTGCACTGTACACGCTCTGTGTCTATGTGCATATACGTACAGATCCTCTAGCCTCAGGACAGCGCAAAAAATCAGTGAAAGAAGTTCAAACTCGGTCAAAGCGTTCTAATAAGGATGTCACTGCACAAGGTACAATAAAACCTGCATGCATGCATGTATAGTGAACTATAGTGTCAAGACTCTACTGTATATAGCTGGTTGTTTACTAAATTTTCGTGATTCGAGGATTTACCTCAAATTTTAAAAAATTAGTGCCTCGAAAATGGGTGTACTTCCGGTATTGAAATCTCTCTACTGTAGTAGGTGTGGTTATTTAAACCTCTATATCCTCGAAAATTAAATGGAGGAACTCACGAAAATTTTGTGCCTCGAATAACCCACCATAATTTGGGGCATAGTAGGTTAAGTCATTATGCTGGTATATATAATTGGAGCATAATAGGTTAAAATTGATTTGGTCAGTTTCTAGCCTCGATTCCAGGCCGCTTGAAAAAGGCGGCCTGGTATACTTTGTATGCGCATGCGCGAAATAATTGACAACAATTTCATCATATAAATTGTAAAAAAACGGACAAAGTTACAAAAGGAAAGAATACGTATGACAATGTGACCACAATGGCAGCTTTCAGAGACACTAATCAAAGTAGAATAATTATGCTGCAGCTTCTTCTAGCTATGTTTATCGAAGAGACAGTTGAAGAAAGCCTCCCAGACAGCTAGATAGAGCTGCCAGCTAGGAAGAGTGGTGGACTCTTTAATACATCAGTAGATCTTGAGTGAATAACTTCCTGAGTGTCGAGTTAAAAGCTTTCAGGAGTAATCATTAGCTTCTTTATCTTCAGCAATGACTTCTTGTCGAACATAAAGGCAAGATTCAGTAGCAGAAGACTTAATTGCCTGGTCCATATTACCACAGCCTCATCAGGGGACCCACAGGAACACATCATGCCTTTCCTATAACATCTGTAGCCTTACAGTGTAGGGTGCCGTTAAGTAGAGACTTGGCTTGATACAATAAAGGGCGTAAGAACTCAGTCATCTTTGCACAATACTTCTATGTAACGGACTGTAACTTCAGAATACAAATAGTATTTTACTGACAGTATCCACAAATACATGGATTACCCCCTTTTTGGGGTAATGTACGCGCATGCGCATACAAAGTATACCAGGCCGCCTTTCTTGTCGCGGCCTGGAATTGAGGCTAGTCAGTTTCGTGCAAATCCAATGGTTTCCTGCTGCTGCTGAACGTTTTTTCTTTCTTTTATTATGTTGAATCCTCAGTTTTGACAAATGTACAATACAACAAGAGATAATTTTTTGGTTACGAAGTACTGCTGAAAAAAGATTATTTATGATCGACGTCAATGTGGGGCATAATAATTATGTTTTTTTAACAATGCTGAAATTGGGGAAGCTAGTGCTCAAAAGCATAATAGGCAGAAAAAGAGCATAATTTGCCAGGGCCTAGTCTTAGGGCAGGCTGTATTACCAGTGTACAGTGGTTTGCAGAACAGTTGTCATACTCAGATAGGCAGTAGGCGGTGGCTCTTAAGTGTGTTGTGGTTTTGTGGTCTTTTCACACTATAGACCTTTTACTCATGATCAATCATGACAGCAACTTTAAAAGAGTTTTTTCCCATGAACTACATATATATGTTAAGCTGTACAACCTTTAATTAATCTTCTGAATACTTATGTTGTATATCTTCCCACAAGAAAAGTACTGAAAATTAGTTTAAAATTTAATCAACGCTGCGTGTTTAGTAAATTTGAAGTGTACTATACTCTCTTCAGTGCTGCTCCTGCTGCACCATATTCAGAGGATTATTAAAAGTGATGGGCAGTTTAGCTCTTGACAGCAACTTTAAAAAAGGTCATTCCATGATGATTCATGAGTAAAAAGGTCTAGTACATCTGTTTACTTGTACATGTATAGACTCATGAATCATCATGGGAAACTACTTTTCAGTACTTTTCTTGTGGGAAGGTATACACCATATTCATTAAAGGTTGTACAGCTCAACATACAGTTCATGGGGAAAATCTCTTTTAAAGTTGCTGTCATGATAAAAGGTCTATAGTGTGAAAAGACCACAAAACCACAACACACTTAAGAGCCACGCCTACTGCCTATCTGAGTATGACAACTGTTCTGCAAACCACTGTACACAGTGTTCACTGTCTCTGCCCCACAATGACAACAGAACTCTTACAACTGCCCAATTCATTTACCATACATTTTTTAGTTGAGCCGCTTCAGCATTACACAATTAAAAGGTGATGGAAGTGATGGAAGCTTCGGACAAAAATGTTAGCTCCTAGGTCTAAGAGTAGCTTGACCGTAACATTGTGTAATGAAGTGGTGCTCTTGTGCATGACTGTTATATTGTCATATCCTCCTCACAGGTAATGCAGTGACTCCACTAGCCACTCCACACACAACCACTCAGTCAGGTAGCAGATACTGTGCATTGGTTTGACTGTAGTATTAATTTTGTAAATTTGTACAGTACTGTACATTTTATAGAGGAAATGATGTCACTTAATTAACTGTCAATGTATATGTTTTATCTGTACAGTTCAACAACGATCAAGGGCCTATATAATTATGCTGTTGTGTGACCTCTAATAATGATTTTATAGTGTACATTTGCTTCAGCTAATAAATATATACACCAGATATGGTGCTAGGAACCAAAGACCATTGTACTTACTACCATTATTAAAAAAAAGTTCTATCAGTTCCATCTGTCATAAAATCGGATTGCTATTCGAAAGCTGGAAAATACATGACTTGATTCCTACATGCCCGGCATTCCCCATTATTATACAAGCACATGTTGTGTTGCTTGTAATAATTATTTGTGCATTTTCAGATGCTTATTGTACGCAGTTTGTCATATAAAACTGGCCATTTTAAATGTAATATGTACTAATCTTGTGTGTGTGTAGGATCGTCACAAGAGGAGCCTACTAGCAGAAACCAAACAGTAGAAATTGCACAACAACGGTCGTCCATTGTTCTGACTGGAGATGATATTCTAACAATTTGTGAGAAGCTGAGAAGTGCAAGCAAAGATTGGTTCAACTTGGGACTGGCTCTCGGAATGAAGATTACCGACTTGGAAGACATTGAAGATGCATACCGCCATAACCAACGCCGCCTAATGAAGATGGTAACCAAGCGTCTTGAAGTCACTGATTCAGAGCATCCGATGACATGGCCTTACATATGTGAATGTCTAAGGAGGCCTATTGTTGAGCGTAACGATGTAGCCGAGGAAATTGAAGACAAGTATGTGAGGACAGCAACTGCAGTTGCTCATAGTGCCACCAATTGATCATGAGAACCTGATAAGGTACGTGTGTTTGTAATCTGATTGTAGTCTAATCTTGTGTCATGTTGCTTAAGACTCTGAGGTGACCCCAAAGCATTCCACTTTATTTGTTCCTGTATAATTAGGTGTAGTGCGGTGATAGAGTTGCTGACTCAGCGATTATCAGCCATCACTCGACTGAGACAACATGAAGTATCTTCTCTGACGTTGCTAAGGCCGTTGCTAGGCTACACCATCGAACAAAACCCATCATACATCGTGACCTTTTGCTGAATTCCATAGTAAATTTAGGTTTTCTTCCCACTAGTAGTTATAAAAGTAGTAGCCTATAAAAGGGACAAATGAGTTATTGGTTGGGATGGTGGAGCATAAGTCCCAAATGGATATCTCTTAAAGAAATCTCACAATGAGACCAATCCAATGATACTCGTATCATCACATCCTCACACAACACACACCCGCCCACATGCACACAGGCACTGGGCGTACTACTGTTCAAGCTGTGCTTCATGGATACTCCATTTGGTGACAACCCTCTAGCCATAGTTAGTGCTCAGTACAGCATTCCTGAAGACTCTCCCTACACACAAGACCTGCACAACTTGAGAGGTACATGTACATACACACACACCCCACCCCCTCACACACATACACACAAATCCTATAGTAAATGTAACCAGCACCACTGGGTATACATATAAAACCGAGTTATTATAATAGTGGGGCTTTTCTTTGTGAACTGGGCCTGTTTTTTCAGAGCTAATTATATTTGAGAACACACACTAGCTGCAGGTGCTATGATACTCTGCCATCCTTAAGTGTATTGCTCTAATGATACGTGTATTCTCCCCCTCCCTTGTAGGCTACCTGTTGACCTCTGACCCTGAGCTGTGTCCCAGCAAGTGTGTGAGGTGGTGTCCAGGATCACAGGAACCACCAACCATGTCACTAATGTCTTTGTGAGTACCTTACTATTAGTATACCCTGTGTATGTATAGTGGTGAGCAGACCAACAGTGGCTCTGTATTATAGAGGGTGGTCTGCTAACACAGGTCCATGCAAACATATTCACCCAATGTGTTATATTCTGCAGGCAAACCAACTGATGCAGCTAACAAGGAGTATATATCAGAGGATTTGGTTCTGTTTAAAGATAAGCCCATCGGAAGTGGTGCATTCGGTTCAGTATTTAAAGGAGAACTGAATGGACAGCCTTGTGCCATCAAATTGCTACATGCAGTTGCCAGTGAAATACGAACCCAAATACCAACTGCGAGTCTCGCCTCAACAGATTCTACTGAGAGGTTTCGTAAAGAATGTGAATTCTTTGAGTTGTTTCAACACCCCAATATTGTCCGTCACCTAGCAACCAAGAAACATCCCAAGACGAACCACCTCGTCCTTGCTCTAGAACTGATGGACTGCAACCTGCGACAATACTTCACTCCTCAGACTGACAAAGAACCCGTCAAGCTCTCACTAGCTATCCAGACCAGCCTCTGTGCAAGCATTCGCTCACAAAGGATACATACCACCAGAAGCTACTGACATGGAGTCATCGTCCTATAACTCGAAATTTGACATCTTCTCATTTGGTGTTCTAATAGTTCAAATTGTCCGCCATCTTCCCACCATTAAAGACGGAAAATATCGTAAATATGAATTGAAACTGATCAAAGATGCTCACCCCATCAAGGAACTTATAATAGATTGTTTGAATGAGAACAGAGACGATCGACCATTAGCTGCTCAGCTAAAGTGAAAATGGACATAGCGATGTCGTTAAAGTATTGATAGAAAAAGGAGCACAAGTGAACATGCAAAACAATAATGGGTGGCCTGCTCTGATGATAGCAAGTCAAAATGGACATAGCGATGTCGTTAAAGTGTTGATAGAAAAAGGAGCACAAGTGAACATGCAAATGAATGATGGGTGGTTTGCTCTGATGATAGCAAGTGAAAATGGACATAGCGATGTCGTTAAAGTATTGATAGAAAAAGGAGCACAAGTGAACATGCAAAACAATAATGGGTGGTCTGCTCTGGTAGCAAGTCAAAATGGACATAGCGACGTCGTTAAAGTATTGATAGAAAAAGGAGCACAAGTGAACATGCAAGATAATGATGGGTCTTCTGCTCTGATGATAGCAAGTCAAAATGGACATAGCGACGTCGTTAAAGTATTGATAGAAAAAGGAGCACAAGTGAACATGCAAGATAATGATGGGTTCTCTGCTCTGATGACAGCAAGTCAAAATGGACATAGCGATGTCGTTAAAGTATTGATAGAAAACGGAGCACAAGTAAACATGCAAGATAATGATGGGTGGTCTGCTCTGATGATAGCAAGTGAAAATGGACATAGCGATGTTGTCAAAGTATTGATAGAAAAAGGAGCAGAAGTGAACATGCAAGATATAAATGACGGGTGGTCTGCTCTGATGATAGCAAGTCATAATGGACATAGCGATGTTGTCAAAGTATTGATAGAAAAAGGAGCAGAAGTGAACATGCAAGATAATGATGGGTCTTCTGCTCTGATGATAGCAAGTGAAAATGGACATAGCGATGTTGTCAAAGTATTGATAGAAAAAGGAGCACAAGTGAACATGCAAATGAATGATGGGCGGTTTGCTCTGACGGCAGCAAGTCGTAATGGACATAGTGACGTCGTTAAAGTATTGATAGAAAAAGGAGCAAAAGTGAATATGCAAGCGAATGATGGGCTGTCTGCTTTGATGATAGCAAGTCAAAATGGACATAGCGATGTTGTTAAAGTATTGATAGAAAAAGGAGCACAAGTGAACATGCAAAATAATAATGGGTTCTCTGCTCTGATGACAGCAAGTTTGAATGATCATAGCGATGTCGTTAAAATATTGATAGAAAAAGAAGCAAAAGTGAACATGCAAAGTAATGATGGGTGGTCTGCTCTGATGATAGCAAGTCAAAATGTACATAGCGATGTCGTCAAAGTATTGATAGAAAAAGGAGCACAAGTGAACATGCAAATGAATGATGGGCGGTCTGCTCTGATGATAGCAAGTGATTATGGACATAGCGATGTCGTTAAAATATTGATAGAAAAAGGATCACAAATGAACATGAATGACAATGACGGATGGTCTGCTCTGCTGGTAGCAAGTCTATGTGGGCGTAGCGATGTCGTCAAAGTATTGATAGAAAAAGCTGGAGTACAAGTGAACATGCCAAAAAATGATGGGCGGTCTGCTCTGATGCTAGCAAGTCAAAATGGACATACCGATGTCGTTAAAATATTGATTGAAGAAGGAGCACAAGTGAACATGAAAGATAATGATGGATGGTCTGCTCTAATGAAAGCAAGTCAATTTGGAAGAAAGGAAGTTGTTCAAATACTTTTTGACAATCACGCTGATATAAATATTCGAGATACAACCGGTAAAAATGCACTTAGTTTGGCAAGGGAAACAGGGCGCATGGAAATGATTGAGTTGGTGTCATCCTTCGAGCACAGAGACAGTACCTCCAGCAGTACGTCCAACGATGAACCTCCTGCGAAGCGGTTAAAGATTGAAAAAGGTGAGTGTACATTCTTGATGAAGTCTGAGTATTAGTAGCTTCAATCGTCCTTACTAGGTTAATATTTTAGGACAAGATAATAAAGCAGTCACTAACACTGTGCAAGGGAAAGATATGGATGCACTTCTTACGATATGCAGAGAACTGTATATTTCCATCCAAACTAATCAACACTATACTGTAATACACCTTGACACGTGTGCTCATGTTACTATAATTATACAGAGTCTCCCGAGCTGTCTCTGAAGGTGTTGTCTATGGAACTGAAGACTGTGACTGACCCGATACAACTGGGCGTCGGCCTGGGAGTGGCACAGCATCACCTGGAGATAATAAGGAAAAACAACCCTCAAGGTTTGTGTGTAAAATGGTGAACTGTTATCATCGTATTCACATGTGTACTCACAGACATAGGACAACAACAGTTCAACCTTTTTTCGTTTATTGCAAATAACTACATGGTGCTGGGGATCACATGGGAGAAAATTGCTGAAACTCTGGAGGATTTGGTGGGCATGGGAGATTTGGCACAGGAAATCAGGAAGAAATTCATCAACTTTGCCCAACCTGGGCTTGCTGTCGTTGAAGGTATAATAATTATAAATATGTGCTAACGTGAAATTTTCATAAACATTTTTGATGCAGCTGAAACTGTGGTCACACTCGATTGTTCGAACAAGGAGCGTATATCGGAAGGCTTGTTTATTTTCAAAGATAAGCCTATTGGAAGTGGTGCATTTGGCACAGTATTCAGAGGTGAACTGGATGGTGGTTGTTGTGCAGTCAAGGTCCTTCGCTTAGTTGCTGATGAAATCCAGTTACAGTTACCAACAGCGAGTCTCGCCTCAACAGATTCTACTGAGAGGTTTCGTAAAGAATGTGAATTCCTTGAATTGTTTCAACATCCCAATATTGTTCGTCACCTAGCAACCAAGAAACATCCCAAGACGAACCATCTCGTCCTTGCTCTAGAACTAATGGACTGCAACCTGCGACAATACTTCACTCCTCAGCCTGACAAAGAACCCATCAAACTCTCGCTAGCAATCCAGACCAGCCTCTGTCATGACATAGCCTCGGCACTCGAGTACATCCACTCACGAGGGGTGGTACACAGGGACCTCTGTGGAGAGAACATTCTGCTGTCCTGTGGAGGGGAAACCCCCGTTGCTAAAGTGTGCGATTTCGGAATGTCTAAAATCACCAAGAGTGATGATAAAAGTGTATCACTGCAAGCATTCGCTCACAAAGGATTCATGCCACCAGAAGCTACTGACATGGAGTCATCGTGCTATAACTCTATGTTTGATATCTACTCATTTGGTGCTCTAATGGTTCAAATTATCCGCCATCTTCACACCATTAAAGACGGAAAAGATCGTAAAAATGAATTGAAACTGATCGAAGATGCTCACCCCATCAAGGAACTTATAATAGATTGTTTAAATGAGAACAGAGACGATCGACCCTCAGCTGCTCACCTAAAGAGGAGACTGGTATAGAGTGTACGACTGTTAATGTTTACTGTGTGGTATAATCAATTATGTATGTCCAAAATATGATTGACCAAAATTTAATAATTAATGTTGTGCTATAACATGCATGGGCTATGGGAGGAGGGGCATTAGGCTACATTGCAGTGAAAGGGGTGGACATGTTGTCTCTGATGGGAATAATGAATATGGAGTGATTATTCATTACCTACAGTCAAGTCCCACACATACCAATCATACTTTACCTTATATGGTATAAGCAGCATAACATGCATGGGTTATGGGAGGAGGGCATTAGGCTACATTGCAGTGAAAGGGATGCATGAACATTGTGTACACAGGATTATAGAACACAAACACAATGTCACCAAAAAGACAAGTAAATACATAACATGAGTACAACAAAAAGACCAACACAAAACTAAATGTAACAGAGCTAGTCCAAGAGTCGATCTCTAGCTACCACTTGTACTTGAAGTTCATTTTGAGCAGGTACTTGATTCTTATCTGACTCACATCATACACAATGAACCTGAAGTAGAGTTAAGGTCCAACAAGATAGAAAACACACATGTACTCAACTAGCCTCGTTCCCATTTTTTACGATGAATATTCCACTTTTTGTTGATTCACAATGTACATGCATGCACGTGTGTAGTGTATCATTTGTGGGAGAGGGTGAAGATCAAATTACCTTTACAGCCCTTACAGTGATCATAGCTAGAACAGATGTCATCTCACCAATGGCTATGATAAGTCTAACCCACACATTCTTTATACCTTGTATGGTAACCTCAACAATTAGTACTAGTAACCATGATAATTAAGGTGACCTCAAGGGAACACAACAATGACACCAAAAAGACAAAGACACAAACTAAATGTAACACAGGTCCAAGAGTCTCTAGCTACCACTTGTACTTGAAGTTCATTTTGAGCAGGTACTTGATTCTTATCTGACTCACATCATACACAATAAATCTGAAGTAGAGTCAAGGTCCAACAAACAAAACTAAAACATAAACATCCAATGCACAATGCAATCACTGGATCAGCACTAAGTGTAGTGTGTAACAATTAAAGCACAATACACAATATACTCAATCAGGGGAGGTACGACACGCGTGCCTTGATTACGCTAATTGCCTCTGCAATATCGTTGAGTGTGGGAGGATAATCGAGGCATAATTACGCCCACGCTCAACGTTATTGCAGAGGCAATTAGTCTAATCGAGGCACGCGTGTCCTACCTCCTCTGCAATATACTAGCACAATACACAATACCAGGAATGTCCATTGTACAGTGAAAACAATCTGGAGTTTATACACAATGCACACGCAAGTACTCTCACTGTATAACAATACATAACACACACCCACACACACACACACACACACCCACACCCACACACACACACACACACACCCACCCACACAGAGACAATGAATAGGATACTCATTATAGAGTAGTGAGGTATTGTCGACGGCTGTGGAGGAGCCCTTGCCCATGGGGATGACCACACCCTCCTCAGTGGTCTTGTGGCCGTCAGTAGTGGGGGCGGTCCGACCCAGACCCTTGGTACTGTGCTTACCAGCTGGCAGCTTGTCTACATACTTGGAGTGGGTCAGCTCATACCTGCACACACAGTAAAATAATATACTCATGCATTTCAGCAGCGTACACTTAATAGCCTGCAAAGGTATCACCTAGAATATGCAGGACCAGCAGATAACACACAAAACCCAGCACAGATCAGAGCAGCTAGGCTCAGGGTCCCAAAGACAACAAAGGACATTATTGGTTACACAACACTCTATGGGCTGCCAATAATTATCAAGATCTAATCAAGATTCACTAAACAAAACCATGGAAACCAACTAAGTCATCAGTGTGTGCACAGTGGTTCAAGGTACAGTAATTATAAAATTACTCTCTTTATTTCCATAACCCCCACACACTGAGGCACAACCCTCACATCCTACACACCACTCACATGTCTCCGAGGGCAACCTCACAGAGGAGCATGAGTCCCTCGTTGTCAGAGCGAGAGGTGCTACAGTAATTGGCACTCTTGGAGACCATGTCTGCAAAGTACACTCCCTTCCCAAACATGTAGCCAGTCACAGGCGCCTCTGGTGGAGCTATTCGAAGACCCTGGGACAAAGTAAACAGTGAGAGATATTAGAAGCCATCACAGTGAAGAGTATAACCAAATACTGTGCATGCATACACAGTAATACCACAACATACCTGAGATAGTATTCCCACAAAGTTGGTCTTCCTGGAACCGTGCCAGAGCAGCTGTCTGTTGTGGAGCTTTGAGAATGGTTTGTATTTCTTCCCCTCCCCTTCTCTGTCCACTTTGAACACCTCCAGCACCTCCAGTGAGTACTGAGAGTGGGTGACCGCGTGAGTGTTGGACACGTACTCTTGCAGCATTGAGAACTCATCAGAGCCGGACAGCACCTGTGTGTGTGTGTGTGTGTGTGTGTGTGTGTTGTGTGTGTGTGTGTGTGTGTGTGGGGGGGGGGAGGTAACATTGTTATTACAACCACAGGTGCAGGAATAATTATGAATAATAATTATTATTATGCGTTAATAATTATGCACTGTACATGTTTATATGTCCTTGTTGTTATAAAGTAAGGTGATGTTATCAGTAATAGGTGAACATTGATTCTGTGATATGAGGTACAGTACATGTACACAGTACAGAGCACTAAAGTGCAAACCCTCGGCTGGTGACATGAAACCAGTGCATGTAGTATGTATGTCTAGCACAGCAACGCAGGAGCAATAATATCAGAGTGGACTCATGAGGCATGCTGATAATAGAGTTTTAGTGGTAGGCCTGTACATGAGACCAATGTACTGTAGATTAGGATCACAGCAAAGAAGCCTGGAGTCTTAGAGAAGTATGGCTCCTTGGTGCTAGGATCCAGACTCAAGCAAAGAAGCCTGGAGTCTTAGAGAAGTATGGCTCCTTGGTGTTAGGATCCAGACTCAAGCAAAGAAGCCTGGAGTCTTAGAGAAGTATGGCTCCTTGGTGCTAGGATCCAGACTCAAGCAAAGTAGAGTCACAATTCTAGCTTTCTACTTTAGTGACCCTTTTCCATTGTTTCTGGTACAGGATCACTTCAGCTGCAAATACGTCGTCTATTTCGAATAAAGGCCACGTGTAGTTAGCTAGCTGCCAACATGCAAGTTTAAGCTTCTTAGTTTTTGCTCGTTTTTATTCGACAACGAGGCTTTAACATCAAAATCTGCCACTATTAAAACTAATAACTTGTTGTATGAAGGCTATATGCTGTAAACGCAGTGCTGTACGTGGTATCCAGGTGAGTAGACTCACTCATTACACTATACCCGTGGCCGCCCACGCGCACCTCGGGTAATCACTCACATCCATCTTGGTCTTGAGCAGCTCATAATGAAGGTCCAATGGGTCCTTCCCTCCACTCACACCATCCTCCTGTTTCAGTAGCGAGTAGGCCACCTCAATCTCCAGTAGATTATCCAACATTTCATGATTTGTGTCTTTATCTTTATAACCTCCTCTGAGTTCAGTGGGGGTGGTTTTGTCATGCCAAAGTCATGTGGTACTAGAGTGTAGAATCTGTTAGTACAGTCAAGGATTTTGCTCGGATTCTGAGTCCCAACAATCTCTCGTTGTAGCTCAGAGAGGACAGAATATGCACTCTCTATCTGTCGCCGTGACAACTTGCCCAAAGGCATCTTTTTCATATCAATCTGTGGCAAACAGAGTGTGCAGAATTGAATTGCTGTTGCACAATTCATATAAAACCAGACAATCCCTAGCTAAGATATGGCTTGTACATGTACCTATACGAGATCTTGTATGGGGAAATCGAGTGGCTAGTACACTCTCTTATATTAAAGACCCACCTCAAACTCCAGCATATAGCTCGAGCATAGCTGCTCTCCACATCAAATATCATTCGAATGAGATCTTGTATTTCAGGGGCCAGTGTGGACTTTGAACCAGGAGCAATTCCAAGCTGTTGCCCAGTGTCCTCATCACCACCATAGTCTATCTCCAGGGGGTAGAACTTGCTAGGCCTCTTAACAAAGCTCTCTTTACTGGTGCCCCATGAATTGCCTGTCTTGTCTTGGTAGAGGAACTCAAAGTGCTTCTTGGCAGCAGGCTTGGAGGCTCGTGAAGGATAAACAAGTAGTTATTCTCTAAAAAGTTTTCCATCATGAAACAAATTTGCAGTAAGTATGCTGTCCTAAACCTTAAACAAAATATTGCTTACCGCAGAGCGGGTAATTTTCATGGGGTAAAAATTCATTATTTTTGTGGGCAAGCTGACATCCACGAAATTTTAACGTAGGCGTGGAATGCAGTGCAGGCAACAAGACTAAACGAAATTTGAACTCACGAAAACCACCGTTTTCCAGATCAACGAATTTACCCCACGAAAATTACCCGCTATACTGAATCTTAAAGCTACTTTCTTCCCCCTCCCTCTCCTCTCAGTGGTTTAGCTCACCTCTGTCTTTGAGCCTCCTATGGTGGTCCCCACACGACCCCACGATCTGAACACATAGTAGTTCTTGCTGGAGTCTCCTTCGAGCAGCTGCAGCTTGTAGTACGAGTTAGTGCCTCTTATGACATCGACCAATCCAAGTACAGCATTCCAGATCACACCCCCTCCTCCAGTACGTGGTGTGACCCCTCCAGCTCTGAATCAGGGTCAACTGCAGCACCACCCTTTACCATCACCTTGACCTTGCTCGGACCTGGGTGGAGGGAGGGGTGTGTCTACAGGTACGTATATATACAGTCCGGAGGCACTAATAACATAAATTTATGTACATCTCAAATTAGGTGGTCAACAAAGACCAAAGGAAAGTGATTTACAAAGAAAATACCTTGAAAATATGTGGGTTAAAATCAAAAGTCTATTATGGACAAAATACCGAGAAATTATGGCGCATTCCAAACTTGAGATTTGAGCCCATACCATCTGAATCGGCTCTTTCTAAGGTTGAAATTGGACCACCAGAACTCTAGTTCTGGTAACCAATTAATGACATGACTTCACCTCTTCTCCTGGTGGTTTGGGTGTCTCTGATGATGGCTGCTTCTTGACTGTCACTGGAGACATCTTGGCACTCGACTGGCCAGAGGACTTGAGTGCACCTCGGGTCAACGTGGCCACAAGTTTTAGAGGGTTGAGGAGAGTGTTCGCCTGTGAGGGTGGGGAGTGTGTGTGTGTGAAGTGTGGAGGGTGGGGAGTGTGTGTGTGTGTGAAGTATGGAGGGTGGGGAGTGTGTGTATGTGTGTGGAGGGCGTGATACTTACCATTCTCTTTAGCTCGGTGCTCTGTCGTTCGTACTCTCCTTCTGGCAGGAACAAGATGACCTGACCCAACACGTGGAGGTGATCTGATAGGAATTCCTCTGAGGTGATAGTTTTGAGGTAGCCCTCCAGCTGAATTCGTCTCACGTCCAACCGCTGGGGGTCCAATTTGTGGAACGAGGGAAGAGTGGGTAGCACGAGATTAGCCGGGAAATTATCAATCTGGGAGGAGGGAGAAAATTGCTATTTTGGAATTCAAGAGCTTAAGTAATATAATGAAAATGCAGCTAAAGTCTGTACCAAAGAGCTTACTAGTATTGCAACCATGAAGGGGACGTAATGATAAATTGAGAGCTGTGTGTTTGTATGCTTTTTGTATAGTACACCAATGTCCCCCGCCCCCTCCTTTCGGCTACTACCCACCTGTGCCCTGAGTGAGAGGTGGAGGTCGTGGAAGTCTCTATAGCGACGATTAATGACCTACTTCTCAGTGACAGAGACATGGCTGTGTTTGCAGGAGACGTTGACGTGAAACACACAATGCTTGGTGGTACCCTCATTCAGAATGTCATAGTCGGGAATGGCGGCCGAGAGGGCAATGAGACTATCACTGGACACATTCGCAGGGACACTCTTGGCCTATGGAGTGGGTGGGGTGTGTGGAGTGGGTGGGAGTGTAGAGGGTGGTTGGCAAGGAGAGGCATATATACACTTATGGAATGAACAAACAGTTACTGTAGCTTACACTGAGTACTGCTTTAGCAGTGGCCAGAACTGATTCCAGAGCACTTTTCTTCAGTCGATCATAATCTAGAAACAGAGTTACAGACAAAAAAACAAGAGCATTACAATTTTAAATGAGACCCAACAAAAGGAAGTAATCAACATAACACACCTGTGACTCCAGTCTTCTGCAGGTGTGAGATGTGAGAGTTGACGTTGTACCTGAGTGATCGTACCTCGGTCTCGTTGGCCACCTCACTCAGAGCAGCCATGAAACTGTCAGTGTTCAGAGAGCTCTCCTTGCACTGGACATGGGGGAACACATACAAGTGAGAGGAACAACAATTGGAGGATATTGAAAATACTTTTATGATCAAAGCCATTCAGCATGCATGAAGTTAACGGACATAGTTCTGAAACATGTACACCATTCTCTTACCATTGATATGAAGGTGGCGTTGATGTTGTCTGGTAGAGCTAGTGTCTTGAGCAATGGCGTCCAGACCTTCCAGACCAACACATCGGTGAGGAGGGCCTGGAGAGACGGAGAAGAGAACTCGTCCTCTGGGAGCACAATGCACAGCAGCAGCTCAGAGAGACGGTACTGTTACAGGTACGCTGTGTGTGTGTGTGTGTGTGTGTGTGTGCGTGCGTGGTAGGTTTAACAACATTGGCAACAATACACGTTCTATTTTCTATTGAAAATCATCAAAATCACACCATCCACACTACAAGAGATGGGAATATTTTCAATGGATATTCTAGAACATTAATAAGAACTACACAGTCATACAAGGTACAATGCTCGTACCTATCCTGGCTTCCCTGTCTCAGCAGACGGCCCTCCACGGGTCCTCCCCACTCTCACACTTGAAGAACTCTGTCTCCACCGCCTCGTTCCATATTGCTGCACTTTGACCTGTGACCACACCCACTGATGCAGTTCCACATGCCACCTTGTACGCCCTCAGGTGATCCATAAAATCATTCATGAGTGTCTCTATGAAGAAGGCCAAGTAGTCGACCTCTCTGCCAGCCGCGGCTACTTCTTGAATCACATTGTGGGTCAGTTTTAGGGCTTCTTGGGAACACACTGGGTCGGGACTGACGTGGGTGTGATACCAGCTCTCGAAAAGGTCTCGTAGTCCGAGGGACAACAGCTGTTAGGGTGTGTGGGTGGAGAGGATACTAGCTTTAGGTGTGTTTTTAGGGGAGGGGGTGGTTGTGTGTGTGGTGTGAGGTTGTGATCACCTTTTCTAGTTCTTCATCAATGCTCTTCACTCCAGTGAGTTGACTGTTGAACTGGAGGGGGCGTGGCTCAACGGAGGGTACCAACACCTGGGGAGGTAGCAAACAATGAGACAATGACAGCAGCAGGATTGACGAGGTTACCTTGTGACAGCCGACTTGTGTCCATTGAGGGCTGCTCTCTGTCCACACCTTCCTCACATGACGGGCCTGCTGCCAACTGACGTACAGTGCAACAGAGAGGAACCTGAAGTCAAACAGTTGTACTGACTGTATAGACTAGTGTAGTATATAGTGTGTGTGCATGGTGATGCATTCTTACCCTAGAATGAAGGACAAGACACAGAGAACCAGGAGTAGGCCACCATCCATTGTATCATGTCAGGAGTGCATGAACATGCCATATGCGCTATGCCAAGTCAGCAGAGTATGACATGCATGTGACATAATGACGCATTCAGTCTGCCCTAAGACCCCAAATGTTGTAAGACAGGAAGTGCTACAAGTTGCCTCATGAATATATTAATTAATGAAAACTTGTTTCTGATAAAAGTAAAGGTTTTTAGAGCTATCTAAGTTGAAATATGTAATAAGAAGACAGTTTAACATACGATAAACACTTTAAAATATGAATTTGGGTCAAACTGGCATTAAGTTGTGAAAACGATTGCGGAAAGTTCGAGAGTTTGAGCAAGCTGTTCACCATCAACGTAGCAAGCTAAAAATTGGTTGATCAAATCAAAAGGATCTAAATTACAACATATTCAAGGTAAATGCCATACAAATGAATGGTGTTTGCAAAGCAGCTACACAAATTTTGAAATAAATACACAACTTGGCAATAGCATAGAACACTTCATGAATGACTTCAAGCCTTCTAGCTTGCTGCTAAGCATGCACATGCATCAGATGCACTAGTTGATACTTTAGGCAGTCACTGGTTCCTTTCACATCTGGAGATATGCAGCCATGAGTTCCACCAACCACAGAGATTATTCAGAATGAGCTAACTTTGAGAGTTTGCGCAAGCTGTTCACACTATCTCAATCCAGTCCAAACTTGCTGAGTCAATACATTCCATATTGAACTAATTTATCTCCTAGTAACAGGTTCTAGTTCAGTAAATGGTCTGTGTTATGAGCTTTGGAAATTCAGAAAAAATCACAATTCACTACAATCTGACAGAGTTGTAGGGTGTCATCATTATGAATCTCATTATAATTATAATGAATTTCATTAAAACAATGTTTTTGTGATGTCATCCTTATGAAACCATTAAAATACTTGTGGTATGTATTTCCTGTCTTGTCTTGCAAATACTGAAAACTTGGGGGTCTTAGGGCAGACTGATTGTCAATTAACATCACTTGTAAATCACATGTAATTAGTACATAAGATAAACATGGCAGAATTAGAACCTGGTCCTCTGTATCTTGCTTGTAAGAATGGTCACTATCAGACTGTGGAAACTCTCCTGAACCATGGATACAATGTGAATGGAATAATTAATAATGGACTCACCCCTCTCATGTGTGCATGCGGATATGGCCACACTGACATTGCGATACTGCTGCTGAGTAGAGGAGCACAAGTAAACATGCAAAAGAATGATGGGTGGTCTGCTCTGATGATAGCAAGTCAAAATGGACATAGCGATGTCGTTAAAGTATTGATAGAAAAAGGAGCACAAGTGAACATGCAAATGAATGATGAGTGGTCTGCTCTGATGATGGCAAGTCAAAATGGACATAGCGATGTCGTTAAAGTATTGATAGAAAAAGGAGCACAAGTGAACATGCAAAAGAATGATGGGTGGTCTGCTCTGATGATGGCAAGTCAAAATGGACATAGCGATGTCGTTAAAGTATTGATAGAAAAAGGAGCACAAGTGAACATGCAAATGAATGATGAGTGGTCTGCTCTGATGATGGCAAGTCAAAATGGACATAGCGATGTCGTTAAAGTATTGATAGAAAAAGGAGCACAAGTGAACATGCAAAAAAATGGTGGGCGGTCTGCTCTGATGATGGCAAGTCAAAATGGACATAGCGATGTCGTTAAAGTATTGATAGAAAAAGGAGCACAAGTGAACATGCAATTGAATATTGGGAGGTCTGCTCTGATGCTAGCAAGTCAAAATGGACATAGCGATGTCGTCAAAATATTGATAGAAAAAGGAACACAAGTGAACATGCAAAGTAATGATGAGTGGTCTGCTCTGATGATAGCAAGTCATAATGGACATAGCGATGTTGTCAAAGTATTGATAGAAAACGGAGCACAAGTGAACATGCAAATGAATGATGGGGGGTCTGCTCTGATGATAGCAAGTCAAAATGGACATAGCGATGTTGTCAAAGTATTGATAGAAAAAGGAGCACAAGTGAACATGCAAAGTATTGCTGGGCACACTGCTCTGATAATAGCGTGTTATATTAAGAGAAAGGAAGTTGTTCAGATATTGCTTGACAATCACCTGATACAAATATTCGTGATAGCAGTGGTAAAAATGCACTTATTGTGGCAACTGAAGCAGGGCATGCTGAAATAGTTGAGTTGTTACTACCCTACGAGCACAGAGACACTAACTCAAGCAGCAGTAGGTCCACAGATGAATCTTCTGCGAAGCGGGTTGAAAAAGGTGAGTGTACATTCTAAACTCTTGATTTAATATAGCCACAATCATCGTTACTGACTAATGTTTTTTTTTAGGAGAAAACGATACTTCACTGTCTAAAGAGGTAGAAGCAGTCACTAACACGGATGCACTTCCCACACAAGATGTGCAGAGAACTGTATCTCCATCCAAACAAGTCAACAATCACATTAAACAAAGTGAACACTAATGCAACCATTATTATGTATACAAGCACTTACATTTCTATACAGAGTCTCCCGAGCTGTCTCTGAAGGTGTTGTCTATGGAACTGAAGACTGTGACTGACCCGATACAACTGGGCGTCGGCCTGGGAGTGGCACAGCATCACCTGGAGATAATAAGGAAAAACAACCCTCAAGGTTTGTGTGTAAAGTGGTGAACTGTTTATCATCGTATTCACATGTGTACTCACAGACATAGGACAGCAACAGTTCGACCTTTTCTCGTTTATTGCCAAGAACTACATGGTGCTGGGGATCACATGGGAGAGGATTGCTGACACTCTGGAGGAGTTGGTGGGCATGGGAGATTTGGCACAGGAAATCAGGAAGAAATTCATCAACTTTACCCAACCTGGGCTTAGTGTCGTTGAAGGTATAATTATTTGCTAACCTGAAATTTAAAATAAACCTTTTTTTATGCAGCTAAACTTGTTGAAGTTAACTGTTTTAAGGAACGTATATCGGAAGGCTTGTTTATTTTCAAAGATAAGCCCATCGGAAGTGGTGCATTTGGCACAGTATTTAGAGGTGAACTGAATGGTGGTTGTTGTGCAGTTAAGGTCCTTCGCTCAGTTGCTGATGAAATCCAAACACAGTTACCAACAGCAAGTCTCGCCTCAACAGATTCTGCTGAGAGGTTTCGGAAAGAATGTGAATTCTTTGAATCCTTTCAACACCCCAACATTGTCCGTCACCTAGCAACTAAGGAATACCCCAAGACTAACCACCTCGTCCTTGCTCTAGAGCTGATGGACTGCAACCTGCGACAATACTTCACTCCTCAGCCTGACAAAGAACCCATCAAGCTCTCGCTAGCTATCCAGACCAGCCTCTGTCATGACATAGCCTCGGCACTCGAGTACATCCACTCACGAGGGGTGGTACACAGGGACCTTTGTGGAGAGAACATTCTGCTGTCCTGTGGAGGGGAAACCCCCGTTGCTAAAGTGTGCGATTTCGGAATGTCTAAAATCACCAAGAGTGATACTCAAAGTGTATCACTGCAAGCATTCGCTCACAAAGGATACATGCCACCAGAAGCTACTGACATGGAGTCATCGTCCTATAACTCGAAATTTGACATCTTCTCATTTGGTGCTCTAATGGTTCAAATTGTCCGCCATCTTCCCACCATTAAAGACGGAAAATATCGTAAATATGAATTGAAACTGATCAATGAAACTCACCCCATCAAGGAACTTATAATTGATTGTTTGAATGAGAACAGAGACGATCGACCATTAGCTGCTCAGCTAAAGAGGAGACTGGCCTAGTGTTATGACTGTCATTGCTATTTACGATGAATATTCCACTTTCATAATGTACATAGTGATACATGCATGTGTGTAGTGTATCATTTGTGGGAGAGGGTGAATTACCTTTACAGCCCTTACAGTGATCATATCTAGAACAGATGTCATCTCACCAATGGCTATGATAAGTCTAACCCACATATCCTGTATACCTTGTATGGTAACCACAGCAATAGAGCATTATATGGTATCAAAAAAGTGACCTCAAAGGAACACAAGATAAGATATTAAAATGTACTGTATAGAGCAAAAAGATAAATTTCGTGCTCTCTAAAAGCGTTTCGTTGAATTTGTGGGTGACTGCTTACCAGAAACAATGCCTTAATATAATCTTTGCACGTTATAGCACATAGTAATTCTGAAAAATCGTGTATTTCGTAGGATGAGAAGCAAAAAATTCACGCTATACGGTATCGAATATATAAAATGACCTCAAGGGAACACAGAACACAACAAAAACATAACATTAGTAACAGAGTTCAACAGTCTCTAGCTACCACTTGTACTTGAAGTTCATTTTGAGCAGGCACTTGACTCTTATCTGGCTCACATTATACAATGAACCTGTGATAAAGATTAACAAACTAGCCGATTAGATATTATATTAATATACATGTAGTCTGTACAAAGTGTTTAACATCCTACACAACACACACACACACACACACACACACACACACACACACACACACCCCCACACACCCACCCACACACTGACAATGAATAGGATACTCATTATAGAGTAGTGAGGTATTGTCGACGGCTGTGGAGGAGCCCTTGCCCATGGGGATGACCACACCCTCCTCAGTGGTCTTGTGGCCGTCAGTAGTGGGGGCGGTCCGACCCAGACCCTTGGTACTGTGCTTACCAGCTGGCAGCTTGTCTACATACTTGGAGTGGGTCAGCTCATACCTGCACACACAGTAAAATAATTGATGCACAGGCACTTAAGTAGTGTACACTGTGATGAAACTACCTATATATATATATAGCGTGTATATCGCATGCATGCATTCCGCGAAAACCTTTCTAACGGTCATTCCACAAAAGTTTATACCTTCAAAATAGACCTGCTATTAATACCTAATGCAGTTCAAGGTTATCATCTGTACTGTACCTAGAAATTTGCACTCACTGACAGATAATAAAAACAGATAATAAAAACAACACACAACCACAAAGATCAAAGCAAGTTCCCAAAACAAACAAAGGACTATTGTTACACACAATAGAGCACTGCCCTCTATAGGCTGCCAGTATCTAACCATGGAAACCAACTAAGTCATGACTGCACAGTGTTCAATGAGTACTGTACTACACTGCATGCAGGGAGACCAGAGGAGGCCCGACAACCATGCACCTGCCATACGTTTTTACTGAATCAGTCTTCAATAAAAGTTGCCTTTACAGAGAGGTTATTGAGAAAGTTAAAGCTCCTATTAACCTAACAGAACTAAGTCTAAGAGGAGTGCAACACATACCTTTAAAGGCAAGTTATATTAAAATGCTGATTCAACCAAAATAAATGTTAGGTGGTGCAGAGGTCTGACAAGACCTTCTCTGCTGAGAGACAGTACCGTAATTAAAAATTGTTTTACCCCCACCCACTGAAGCACAACCCTCACACCTTACACACCAATCACATGTCTCCGAGGGCAACCTCACAGAGGAGCATGAGTCCCTCGTTGTCAGAGCGAGAGGTGCTATAGTAATTGGCACTCTTGGAGACCATGTCTGCAAAGTACACCCCCTTCCCAAACATTTAGCCAGTCACTGGCGCCTCTGGTGAAGCTATTCGAAGACCCTGGGACAAAGTAAACAGTCAGAGATATTAGAAGCCATCACAGTGAAGAGTATAATGTAGACACTCACCAAATACTGTGCATGCATACACAGTAATACCACAACATACCTGGGATAGTATTCCCACAAAGTTGGTCTTCCTGGAGCCGTGCCAGAGCAGCTGTCTGTTGTGGAGCTTTGAGAATGGTTTGTATTTCTTCCCCTCTCCTTCTCTGTCCACTTTTGAACACCTCCAGCACCTCACGTGAGTACTGAGAGTGGGTGACCGCGTGAGTGTTGGACACGTACTCCTGCAGCATTGAGAACTCATCAGAGCCATTGGACAGCACCTGTGTGTGTGTGTGTGTGTGTGTGTGTGTGTGTGTGTAGGTGGGGGAGGTAACATTGTTATTACAACCACAGGTGCAGGTGCAGGAATATGAATATTATATATTCATGCTACTAAACAACATGTCTATGTTTATGCCTTCTTGACACAAGTTATTATAGATTCTGTGACATGATAAGGTACAGTACACAGAGATTACAATCAATGCAGAGGTGGTCCGACAGGCGCTGTGCAGCTCAAGCTGATTAATTATCCGCCCACATCGTATGTTTTTGCTGAGTGTAATCAGAGGCTAGTTGCTTGAGCTGCACCGCGCCTGTCGGACCTCCTCTGCAATCAATGAATGTACACATACTCACATCCATCTTGGTCTTGAGCTGCTCATAATGCAGGTCCAATGGGTCCTTCCCTCCACTCACACCATCCTCCTGTTTCAGTAGCGAGTAGGCCACCTCAATCTCCAGTAGATTATCCAACCTTTGTGTTTTTATCTTTATAACCTCCTCTGAGTTCAGTGGGGGTGGTTTCGTCATGCCAAAGTCATGTGGTACTAGAGTGTAGAATTTGTTAGTATAGTCGAGGATTTTGCTCGGATTCTGAGTCCCAACAATCTCTCGTTGTAGCTCAGAAAGGACAGAATATGCACTCTCTATCTGTCGCCGTGACAACTTGCCCAAAGGCATCTTCTTCATATCAATCTGTGGCAAACAAAGTGTATAGAATTGCAGTTCATATAAAACTAGCTTGTAATAGGACAATCCCTAGCTAAGACATGGCTTGTGCATGTACCTATACGAGATCTTGTATGGGGAAATCGAGGGCTAGTTTATACTCTTTTAAGACCCACCTCAAACTCGAGCATAGCTTTCTTCATGCTCTCCACATCAAATATCATTCGAATGAGATCTTGTATCTCAGGGGCCAGTGTGGACTTTGAACCAGGAGCAATTCCCAGCTGTTGCCCAGTGTCCTCATCACCACCATAGTCTATCTCCAGGGGGTAGAACTAGCTAGGCCTCTTAACAAAGCTCTCTTTACTGGTGCCCCATGAATTGCCTGTCTTGTCTTGGTAGAGGAACTCAAAGTACTTCTTGGCAGCAGGTTTGGAGGCTCCAAAACTCTGTGAAGGATAAACAACAGTTATTTTCTAGTTTTCCATTGAGAAACAAATTTGCAGTAAGTATGCTGTCCTAAACCTTAAACAAAATATTGCTTACTGTATAGCGGGTAGTTTTCGTGGGATTATTTTCGCTGACATCCACGAAATTTTAACGTAGGCGTGGAATGCAGTGCAGGCAACAAGACTAAATGAAATTTGTACTCACGAAAATCACCGTTTTCCAGATCAACGAATTTACCCCACGAAAATTACCCGCTATACGGTATACTGTATCTTAAAGCTACTTTCTCCCTCCCCTCTCAGTGGTTTAGCTGACCTCTGTCTTTGAGCCTCCTATGGTGGTCCCCACACGACCCCACGACCTGAACACATAGTAGTTCTTGCTGGAGTCTCCTTCGAGCAGCTGCAGCTTGTAGTACGAGTTAGTGCCTCTTATGACATCGACCAATCCAAGTACAGCATTCCAGACCACACTCCCCACCTCCAGTACGTGGTGTGACCCCTCCAGCTCTGAATCAGGGTCCACTGCAGCACCACCCTTTACCATCACCTTGACCTTGCTCGGACCTGGGTGGAGGGAGGGGTGTGTCTACAGGTACGTATATATACAGTCCGGAGGCACTAATAACATAAATTGATGCACATCTCAAATTAGGTGGTCAACAAAGACCAAAGGAAAGTGATTTACAAAGAAAATACCTTGAAAATATGTGGGTTAAAATCAAAAGTCTATTATGGACAAAATACCGAGAAATTATGGCGCATTCCAAATTTTAGATTTGAGTGCATACCATCTGAATCGGCTCTTTCTAAGGTTGAAATTGGACCACCAGAACTCTAGTTCTGGTAACCAATTAATGACATGACTTCACCTCTTCTCCTGGTGGTTTGGGGGTCTCTGATGATGGCTGCTTCTTGACTGTCACTGAAGACATCTTGGAACTCGACTGGCCGGAGGACTTGAGTGCACCTCGAGTCAATGTGGCCACACGTTTTAGAGGGTTGAGGAGAGTGTTCGCCTGTGAGGGTGGGCAGTGAGTGTGTGAAGTGTGGAGGTGGGGAGTGAGTGGGTGTGTGTGGAGGGTGGGGAGTGAGTGTGTTTGATTGAAGATTATACAAAGGTATTGGGGTGGGCAAGGATTGTCAGTCGCACACCCTCCCAATCTTACGGAAAGCTTTTAAAAAGTTTTATATTTACGGTGTTGGAATCCAGTCTTCACTGCTAGCAGAGGATTACTAATGTATGGAATGTACACTATTTTGATGGGCATCAATTACTAGGAAAATGTAAAATCTTCATAATAATAGTAAACAAAAAAGAACAAAAGAGCAGACAACATAAAACCATACAGCAATAGAAAAGCAAACAGATGCCCGACCTTGAGAGCCGAGAATGATGGGTTAAAGAGTGTTTAACAGTGTACCAACACTCCCCATTCATCTGTTGCATTCAGAGTCACTAGTACTGAATAATTATTGTAAGTTATTTACATTGAGGTCATGCTGATATAAAGAGGGTGTGATACTTACCATTCTCTTTAGCTCGGTGCTCTGTCGTTCGTACTCTCCTTCTGACAGGAACAAGATGACCTGACCCAACACGTGGAGGTGATCTGATAGGAATTCCTCTGAGGTGATAGTTTTGAGGTAGCCCTCCAGCTGAATTTGGGCAGCACCTGTGTGTGTGTGTGTGTGTGTGTGTGTGTGTGTGTGTGTGTGTGTGTGTGTGTGTGTGTGTGTGTGTGTGTGTGTGTGTGGGGGGGGGAGGTAACATTGTTATTACAACCACAGGTGCAGGAATATGAATATTATATATTCATGCTACTGAACAACATGTCTATGTTTATGCCTTGTTGACACAAGTTATTATAGATTCTGTGACATGATAAGGTACAGTACACAGAGATTACAATCAATGCAGAGGTGGTCCGACAGGCGCGGTGCAGCTCAAGCTGATTAATTATCCGCCCACATCGTATGTTTTTGCTGAGTGTAATCAGAGGCTAGTTGCTTGAGCTGCACCGCGCCTGTCTGTCGGACCACCTCTGCAATCAATGAATGTACACATACTCACATCCATCTTGGTCTTGAGCTGCTCATAATGCAGGTCCAATGGATCCTTCCCTCCACTCACACCATCCTCCTGTTTCAGTAGCGAGTAGGCCACCTCAATCTCCAATAGATTATCCAACATTTGTGTCTTTATCTTTATAACCTCCTCTGAGTTCAGTGGGGGTGGTTTCGTCATGCCAAAGTCATGTGGTACTAGAGTGTAGAATTTGTTAGTATAGTCGAGGATTTTGCTCGGATTCTGAGTCCCAACAATCTCTCGTTGTAGCTCAGAAAGGACAGAATATGCACTCTCTATCTGTCGCCGTGACAACTTGCCCAAAGGCATCTTCTTTATATCAATCTGTAGCAAACAGAGTTTACAGAATTGCAGTTCATATAAAACTAGCTTGCAATAGGACAATCCCTAGCTAAGACATGGCTTGCATTGTGTATGTGTACCTATACGAGATCTTGTATGGGGAAATCGAGCGCTAGTTTATACTCTTTTAAGACCCACCTCAAACTCCAGCATAGCTTTCTTCATGCTCTCCACATCAAATATCATTCGAATGAGATCTTGTATCTCAGGGGCCAGTGTGGACTTTGAACCAGGGGCAATTCCAAGCTGTTGCCCAGTGTCCTCATCACCACCATAGTCTATCTCTAGGGGGTAGAACTTGCTAGGCCTCTTAACAAAGCTCTCTTTACTGGTGCCCCATGAATTGCCTGTCTTGTCTTGGTAGAGGAGCTCAAAGTGCTTCTTGGCAGCAGGCTTGGAGGCTCCAAAACTCTGTGTACGATAAACAAACAGTTATTTTCTACCATCGAGAAACAAATTTGCAGTAAGTATGCTGTCCTAAACCTTAAACAAAATATTGCTTACCGTATAGCGGGTAATTTTCGTGGGTAAGCTGACTTCCACAAAATTTTAACGCAGGCGTGGAATGCAGTGCAGGCAACAAGACTAAACGAAACTTGTACTCATGAAAACCACCGTTTTCCAGATCAACGAATTTACCCCATGAAAATTACCTGCTATACGGTATACTGAATCTTAAAGCTACTTTCTTCCCCCTCCCTCCCCTCTCAGTGGTTTAGCTCACCTCTGTCTTTGAGCCTCCTATGGTGGTCCCCACACGACCCCATGATCTGAACACATAGTAGTTCTTGCTGGAGTCTCCTTCGAGCAGCTGCAGCTTGTAGTACGAGTTAGTGCCTCTTATGACATCGACCAATCCAAGTACAGCATTCCAGATCACACCTCCTCCAGTACGTGGTGTGACCCCTCCAGCTCTGAATCAGGATCCACTGCAGCACCACCCTTTATCATCACCTTGACCTTGCTCGGATCTGGGTGGAGGGAGGGGTGTGTCTACAGGTACGTATATATACAGTCCGGAGGCACTAATAACATAAATTTATGTACATCTCAAATTAGGTGGTCTGTACATACAACAAAGACCAAAGGAAAGTGATTTACAAAGAAAATACCTTGAAAATATGTGGGTTAAAATCAAAAGTCTATTATGGACGAAATTATGGCGCATTCCAAATTTTAGATTTGAGTGCATACCATCTGAATCGGCTCTTTCTAAGGTTGAAATTGGACCACCAGAACTCTAGTTCTGGTAACCAATTAATGACATGACTTCACCTCTTCTCCTGGTGGTTTGGGGGTCTCTGATGATGGCTGCTTCTTGACTGTCACTGAAGACATCTTGGAACTCGACTGGCCGGAGGACTTGAGTGCACCTCGAGTCAATGTGGCCACACGTTTTAGAGGGTTGAGGAGAGTGTTCGCCTGTGAGGGTGGGCAGTGAGTGTGTGAAGTGTGGAGGTGGGGAGTGAGTGGGTGTGTGTGGAGGGTGGGGAGTGAGTGTGTTTGATTGAAGATTATACAAAGGTATTGGGGTGGGCAAGGATTGTCAGTCGCACACCCTCCCAATCTTACGGAAAGCTTTTAAAAAGTTTTATATTTACGGTGTTGGAATCCAGTCTTCACTGCTAGCAGAGGATTACTAATGTATGGAATGTACACTATTTTGATGGGCATCAATTACTAGGAAAATGTAAAATCTTCATAATAATAGTAAACAAAAAAGAACAAAAGAGCAGACAACATAAAACCATACAGCAATAGAAAAGCAAACAGATGCCCGACCTTGAGAGCCGAGAATGATGGGTTAAAGAGTGTTTAACAGTGTACCAACACTCCCCATTCATCTGTTGCATTCAGAGTCACTAGTACTGAATAATTATTGTAAGTTATTTACATTGAGGTCATGCTGATATAAAGAGGGTGTGATACTTACCATTCTCTTTAGCTCGGTGCTCTGTCGTTCGTACTCTCCTTCTGACAGGAACAAGATGACCTGACCCAACACGTGGAGGTGATCTGATAGGAATTCCTCTGAGGTGATAGTTTTGAGGTAGCCCTCCAGCTGAATTTGGGCAGCACCTGTGTGTGTGTGTGTGTGTGTGTGTGTGTGTGTGTGTGTGTGTGTGTGTGTGTGTGTGTGTGTGTGTGTGTGTGTGTGGGGGGGGAGGTAACATTGTTATTACAACCACAGGTGCAGGAATATGAATATTATATATTCATGCTACTGAACAACATGTCTATGTTTATGCCTTGTTGACACAAGTTATTATAGATTCTGTGACATGATAAGGTACAGTACACAGAGATTACAATCAATGCAGAGGTGGTCCGACAGGCGCGGTGCAGCTCAAGCTGATTAATTATCCGCCCACATCGTATGTTTTTGCTGAGTGTAATCAGAGGCTAGTTGCTTGAGCTGCACCGCGCCTGTCTGTCGGACCACCTCTGCAATCAATGAATGTACACATACTCACATCCATCTTGGTCTTGAGCTGCTCATAATGCAGGTCCAATGGATCCTTCCCTCCACTCACACCATCCTCCTGTTTCAGTAGCGAGTAGGCCACCTCAATCTCCAATAGATTATCCAACATTTGTGTCTTTATCTTTATAACCTCCTCTGAGTTCAGTGGGGGTGGTTTCGTCATGCCAAAGTCATGTGGTACTAGAGTGTAGAATTTGTTAGTATAGTCGAGGATTTTGCTCGGATTCTGAGTCCCAACAATCTCTCGTTGTAGCTCAGAAAGGACAGAATATGCACTCTCTATCTGTCGCCGTGACAACTTGCCCAAAGGCATCTTCTTTATATCAATCTGTAGCAAACAGAGTTTACAGAATTGCAGTTCATATAAAACTAGCTTGCAATAGGACAATCCCTAGCTAAGACATGGCTTGCATTGTGTATGTGTACCTATACGAGATCTTGTATGGGGAAATCGAGCGCTAGTTTATACTCTTTTAAGACCCACCTCAAACTCCAGCATAGCTTTCTTCATGCTCTCCACATCAAATATCATTCGAATGAGATCTTGTATCTCAGGGGCCAGTGTGGACTTTGAACCAGGGGCAATTCCAAGCTGTTGCCCAGTGTCCTCATCACCACCATAGTCTATCTCTAGGGGGTAGAACTTGCTAGGCCTCTTAACAAAGCTCTCTTTACTGGTGCCCCATGAATTGCCTGTCTTGTCTTGGTAGAGGAGCTCAAAGTGCTTCTTGGCAGCAGGCTTGGAGGCTCCAAAACTCTGTGTACGATAAACAAACAGTTATTTTCTACCATCGAGAAACAAATTTGCAGTAAGTATGCTGTCCTAAACCTTAAACAAAATATTGCTTACCGTATAGCGGGTAATTTTCGTGGGTAAGCTGACTTCCACAAAATTTTAACGCAGGCGTGGAATGCAGTGCAGGCAACAAGACTAAACGAAACTTGTACTCATGAAAACCACCGTTTTCCAGATCAACGAATTTACCCCATGAAAATTACCTGCTATACGGTATACTGAATCTTAAAGCTACTTTCTTCCCCCTCCCTCCCCTCTCAGTGGTTTAGCTCACCTCTGTCTTTGAGCCTCCTATGGTGGTCCCCACACGACCCCATGATCTGAACACATAGTAGTTCTTGCTGGAGTCTCCTTCGAGCAGCTGCAGCTTGTAGTACGAGTTAGTGCCTCTTATGACATCGACCAATCCAAGTACAGCATTCCAGATCACACCTCCTCCAGTACGTGGTGTGACCCCTCCAGCTCTGAATCAGGATCCACTGCAGCACCACCCTTTATCATCACCTTGACCTTGCTCGGATCTGGGTGGAGGGAGGGGTGTGTCTACAGGTACGTATATATACAGTCCGGAGGCACTAATAACATAAATTTATGTACATCTCAAATTAGGTGGTCTGTACATACAACAAAGACCAAAGGAAAGTGATTTACAAAGAAAATACCTTGAAAATATGTGGGTTAAAATCAAAAGTCTATTATGGACGAAATTATGGCGCATTCCAAATTTTAGATTTGAGCGCATACCATCTGAATCGGCTCTTTCTAAGGTTGAAATTGGACCACCAGAACTCTAGTTCTCGTAACCAATTCATTACATGACTTCACCTCTTCTCCTGGTGGTTTGGGTGTCTCTGATGATGGCTGCTTCTTGACTGTCACTGGAGACATCTTGGAACTTGACTGGCCAGAGGACTTGAGTGCACCTCGGGTCAATGTGGCCACACGTTTTAGAGGGTTGAGGAGAGTGTTCGCCTGTGAGGGTGGGGAGTGAGTGTGTGAAGTGTGGAGGTGGGGAGTGAGTGTGTTTGATTGAAGATTATACAAAGGTATTGGGGTGGGCAAGGATTGTCAGTCGCACACCGGCCCTCCCAATCTTACGGAAAGCTTTTAAAAAGTTTTTTATTTACGGTGTTGGAATCCAGTCTTCACTGCTAGCAGAGGATTACTAATGTATGGAATGTACACTATTTTGATGGGCATCAATTACTAGGAAAATGTAAAATCTTCATAATAATAGTAAACGAAAAAGAACAAAAGAGCAGACAACATAAAACCATACAGCAATAGAAAAAGCAAACAGATGCCCGACCTTGAGAGTCGAGAATGATGGGTTAAAGAGTCTTTAACAGTGCACCAACCCTCCCCATTCATCTGTTGCATTCAGAGTCACTAGTACTGAATAATTATTGTAAAGTATTTACATTGAGGTCATGCTGATATAAAGAGGGTGTGATACTTACCATTCTCTTTACCTCGGTGCTCTGTCGCTCGTACTCTCCTTCTGACAGGAACAAGATGACCTGACCCAACACGTGGAGGTGATCTGATAGGAATTCCTCTGAGGTGATAGTTTTGAGGTAGCCCTCCAGCTGAATTCGTCTCACGTCCAACCGCTGGGGGTCCAATTTGTGGAACGAGGGAAGAGTGGGTAGCACGAGATTAGCAGGGAAGTTATCAATCTGAGAGGAGGGAGAAAATTGATACCCAAGAGCTTACTAGTAATGGCAATGCAGCTAAAGTCTGTACCAAAGAGCTTACTAGTATTGCAACCATGAAGGAGACGTAATGATAAATTGAGAGCTGTGTGTTTGTATTCTTTTTGTATAGTACACCAATGTCCCCCACCCCCTCCTTTCGGCTACTACCCACCTGTGCCCTGAGTGAGAGGTGGAGGTCGTGGAAGTCTCTATAGCGACGATTAATGATCCACTTCTCAGTGACAGAGACATGGCTGTGTTTGCAGGAGACGTTGACGTGAAACACACAATGCTTGGTGGTACCCTCGTTCAGAATGCCATAGTCGGGCAATGGCGGCTGAGAGGGCAATGAGACTATCACTGGATACATTCGCAGGGACACTCTTGGCCTGTGGAGTGGGTGGGGTGTGTGGAGTGAGTGGGAGTGTGGAGGGTGGAGGGTGGTTGGCAAGGAGAGGCATATATACACTTATGGAATGAACAAACAGTTACTGTAGCTTACACTGAGTACTGCTTTAGCAGTGGCCAGAACTGATTCCAGAGCACTTTTCTTCAGTCAATCATAATCTAGAAACAGAGTTACAGACAATAAAACAAGAGCATTACAATTTTAGAACAGACCCAACAAAAGGAAGTAATCAACATAACACACCTGTGACTCCGGTCTTCTGCAGGTGTGAGATGTGAGAGTTGACGTTGTACCTGAGTGATCGTACCTCGGTCTCGTTGGCCCCCTCACTCAGAGCAGCCATGAAACTGTCAGTGTTCAGAGAGCTCTCCTTGCACTGGACACGGGGGAACACATACAAGTGAGAGGAACAACAATGGGAGGATATTGAAAATACTTTTATGATCAAAGCCATTCAGCATGCACAAAGTTAACGGAAATAGCATATAATATTCTGAAACACGTACACCATTCCCTCACCATTGATATGAAGGTGGCGTTGATGTTGTCTGGTAGAGCTAGTGTCTTGAGCAATGGTGTCCAGACCTTCCAGACCAACACATAGTCTCGAATACCCGCCTCAACCTAAAAGCTTGAGTCTGGTCAAACTCACATATGAACTTTGTTCTGCACAGTCAGCAAAGTCAAGTGGGCTACACGCCCACAAGCATAGTGATAAAGCCACAAGCCACCGCATGTTAGGGACAGAACATACACAGAGGGCTATATCATATCAGACAGTGTATCAATTAAGGCTAGGAGTTGAAAGCCTACGAGAAAAACACTGAGCTTGAAGCCATCATTGCACAGAGCTAGAGGGCCATGAAACCATGGTCGACGGTCACATTCACATAAATGAGCATTTAGGCTGTTAATTTCGACAAGGTGTTCCAAAGGTCCTGTTGCTAGTCTGGAGATCGAGTTCTAGTATCACATCCTTACAACTTTCTCCATGAATTTTCCTACGTCGCCTTCTGTCAGGGGCTATATATTAGTAACAATCCATGCTGCCGTACCGTGGCGGTTAGCTATAATGATATTCATGTAGACTATAATTTTATTCATGTGTCACACCCACTGTGGTCAATTAAATGTCCAAGAAATTCCTGGACACACTTGAACCAAACCTCAATGTGAGTTTGACCAGACTCAAGCTTTTAGGTTGAGGCGGGTATTCGAGACTAACCAACACATCTGTGAGGAAGGCCTGGAGGGACGGAGAAGAGAACTCGTCCTCTGGGAGCACAATACACAGCAGCAGCTCAGAGAGACGGTACAGGTAGGCTGTGTGTGTGTGTGTGTGTGTGTGTGTGTGTGTGTGTGTGTGCGCGTGTGTGTGTGGGTGTGTGTGTGTGTATGTGTGTGTGTGGTAGGTTTAACAACATTGGTCATACACTTTCTATTTTCTATTGAAAATCGCACCATCCACACTAATACAAACGGGAATATTGTCAATAGATATTCTATAAGAACTACACAGTGATACTAGGTTCAATGCTGGTACCTATCCTGGCTTCCCTGTCACAGCAGACGGCCCTCCACGGGTCCTCCCCACTCTCACACTTGAAGAACTCTGTCTCCACCGCCTCGTTCCATATTGCTGCACTTTGACCTGTAACCACACCCACTGATGCAGCCCCACACGCCACCTTGTACGCCCTCAGGTGATCCATAAAATCATTCATGAGTGTCTCTATGAAGAAGGCTAGGTAGTTAACCTAGCCGCGGCTACTTCTTGAATCACGTTTATGGGCGAGTTCTAGGGCTTCTTGGGAACACACTGGGTCGGGGCTGACGTGGGTGTGATACCAGCTCTCGAAAAGGTCTTGTAGTCCGAGGGACAACAGCTGTTAGGGTGTGTGGGTGGAGAGGATACTAGCTTTAGGTGTGTGTTTAGGGGAGGGGGTGGTTGTGTGTGTGGTGTGAGGTTGTGATCACCTTTTCTAGTTCTTCATCAATGCTCCTCACTCCAGTGAGTTGACTGTTGAACTGGAGGGGGCGTGGCTCAACGGAGGGTGCCAACACCTGGGGAGGTAGCAAACAATGAGACAATGACAGCAGCGAGGATTGACGAGGTTACCTTGTGACAGCCGACTTGTGTCCATTGAGGACTGCTCTCTGTCCACACTTTCCTCACATGACGGGCCTGCTGCCAACTGACATACAGTGCAACAGAGAGGAACCTGAAGTCAAACAGTTGTACTGACTGTATAGACTAGTGTAGTATATAGTGTGTGTGCATGGTGATGCATTCTTACCCTAGAATGAAGGACAAGACACAGAGAACCAGGAGTAGGCCACCATCCATTGTATCATGTCAGGAGTGCATGAACATGCCATATGCCAAGTCAGCAGAGTATGACATGCATGTGACATAATGACATTCATTGCATTGTCAATTAACATCACTTGTAAATCACATGTAATTAGTACATACGATAAACATGGCAGAATTAGAACCAGGTCCTCTGCATCTTGCTTGTAAGAATGGTCACTATCAGACTGTGGAAACTCTCCTGAACCATGGATACAATGTGAATGGAACAGATGATGATGGATTCACCCCTCTCATGTTGGCATGCGAATATGGCCACACTGACATTGCGATACTGCTGCTGAGTAGAGGAGCACAAGTAAACATGCAAGATAATCATGGGTGGTCTGCTCTGATGATAGCAAGTCACAATGGGCATAGCGATGTCGTTAAAGTATTGATAGAAAAAGGAGCACAAGTGAACATGCAAACGAATGATGGGCGGTCTGCTCTGATGATAGCAAGTCAACATGGACATAGCGATGTCGTCAAAGTATTGATAGAAAAAGGAGCACAAGTAAACATGCAAGATAATGATGGGCGGTCTGCTCTGATGATAGCAAGTCAATATGGGCATAGCGATGTCGTTAAGGTATTGATAGAAAAAGGAGCACAAGTGAACATGCAAGATAATGATGGGCGGTCTGCTCTGATGATAGCAAGTCAATATGGGCATAGCGATGTCGTTAAGGTATTGATAGAAAAAGGAGCAGAAGTGAACATGCAACATAATAATGGATGGTCTGCTCTGATGATAGCAAGTCAAACTGGACATAGCGATGTCGTTAAAATATTGATAGAAAAAGGAGCACAAGTGAACATGCAAACGAATGATGGGCGGTCTGCTCTGATGATAGCAAGTCAATATGGGCATAGCGATGTCGTTAAGGTATTGATAGAAAAAGGAGCAGAAGTGAATATGCAACATAATAATGGATGGTCTGCTCTGATGATAGCAAGTCAAACTGGACATAGCGATGTCGTTAAAATATTGATAGAAAAAGGAGCACAAGTGAACATGCAAACGAATGATGGGCGGTCTGCTCTGATGCTAGCGTGTTATAATGGACATAGCGATGTCGTTAAGGTATTGATAGAAAAAGGAGCAGAAGTGAACATGCAACATAATAATGGATGGTCTGCTCTGATGATAGCAAGTCAAAATGGACATAGCGATGTCGTTAAAGTATTGATAGAAAAAGGAGCACAAGTAAACATGCAAAATAATAATGGGTTCTCTGCTCTGATGATAGCAAGTCAAAATGGACATAGCGATGTCGTCAAGGTATTCATAGAAAAAGGAGCACAAGTAAACATGCAAGATAATGATGGATGGTCTGCTCTGATGCTAGCGTGTTATAATGGGAGAAAGGAAGTAGCTCAGATACTGCTTGACCATCACGCTGATAAAAATATTCGAGATAGAAATGGTAAAAATGCTCTTAGTTTGGCAAGTGAAGCAGGGTGCACTGAAATGGTTGAGTTGTTACTACCCTACGAGCACAGAGACACTACCTCAAGCAGTACATCCACAGAAGAACCTCCAGCGAAGCGGGTAAAGATTAAAAAAGGTGATTTATTATTATAGCACTTGTATTATAGATTGAAAAAGGTGAGTGTATTTTCTATAGATATCTCTGTTGATTTATAGTATAGCCACAATCATTGTTACTGACTAATGCTTTTTTTTAGGAGAAGACGATATTTCACTGTCTAAAGAGGTAGAAGCAGTCACTAACACGGATGCACTTCCCACACAAGATGTGCAGATAACTGCATCTCCATCCAAACAAGTCAACAATCACATTAAACTAAGTGAACACTAATGCAACCATTATTATGCATACAAGCACTTATGTTTCTATACAGAGTCTCCCGAGCTGTCTCTGAAGGTGTTGTCTATGGAACTGAAGACGGTGACTGACCCGATACAACTGGGCGTCTGCCTGGGAGTGAAACAGCATCACCTGGAGAAAATAAGGAAAAACAACCCTCAAGGTTTGTGTGTGAAGTGGTCAACTGTTTATCATCGTATTCACATGTGTACTCACAGACATAAGACAGCAACAGTTCGACCTTTTCTCGTTTATTGCCAAGAACTACATGGTGCTGGGGATCACATGGGAGAGGATTGCTGACGCTCTGGAGGAGTTGGTGGGCATGGGAGATTTGGCACAGGATGTCAGGAGCAAGTATAACATTGTCAAACCTCAAACAGTTACTGAAGGTATAGTAGTATATTAGCCTCGTTCCCAGGCCGATCCGTCTCTAATTGAACGCTAGGCCTGGTATTGATTGTATCTGGGCGTGGTTGGAATTTGCTCAAACGAGCGAATTCCTAAGCGATTTTAGTGTTTATATTAGCAAGCTACAGCTAGCTACCTGTGACTCGACTATGGAGACTTCAGTTCTGGATTTCGATGGACAAGGGGAGCGCTGGTCCTACCAGGCTTGTAGTCCATCAAAAAATTGTAGCAACTGGTAGCAGAGAGACTTGCCATACCCGGTACCCTGTTGGGAACCACACAAACAATTCCCTTCCCTCAGACAGTAGCTTGAGGGTATAAGGCCTTCCAGAACTGAAGTGTCCATAGTCGAGTCACATGTAGCTAGCTAGCTAGCTTGCTATAAATAATTATAAGGAATTTACTCGTTAAGCGAATTCCAACCACGCCCAGACACAATCAATACCAGGCCTAGGAGTCGACCAAAATGGTAAATATAATTACCTCATATGTACGATTCCTGTTATGTTACAGGGGCTGTAGTGTCATAATTATAATAAGGAATGCTGTATTAATGATGTCCAGGTGTACTTGAGTTCAAGCTTACAGTCTACGATAATTTTAGTGCTCTAGTATTAATGTCTGCAGGACTGTGCAATGCTGGACATATGAATTGTACGGCTGATTGATCTTGAACACTAATCAATATTCTGCTTCTACAGGACTACCCGCCAATCGAGTCACTCTCCAAGAACTAGTGAGGAGACACAGTCTGACTGACGAGCAACTCAACAGTGAAATAGTGGGGTCTGATATTCCCTACGTGGCCAAATATTTTGATGGGGTGATAATCTATTCGAGTGCAATGGGACTGACTCCTTCTGAACTAGCCGATGTGAAGGATTTGTCCTATAGGAAAGGAATTCAAGTAGCCATGACTGAATGCTTGATTCTCTGGAAAAGACACGATCCTGTTACAGCAACTCACAAAGCTCTACTGGAGCTGTTACTGAAATTAAGAAAAGAGGAAATAGCTGATCAAATCTGTCAGCACTTGACTAAATGTGAGTATACAATCATACATGTAAAAATGTACACAATTCTATATGTTATATTATGTTTTTACAGGTAAACTATCTTCATCTACTGCAGTAGCTAACAAGGAGCGTATATCGGAAGGCTTGTTCATTTTCAGAAATAAGCCCATTGGAAGTGGTGCATTTGGTACAGTATTCAGAGGTGAACTGGATGGTGGTTGTTGTGCAGTTAAGGTCCTTCGCTTAGTTGCTGATGAAATTCAATTACAGTTGCCAACAGCAAGTCTTGCCTCAACAGATTCTGTTGAGAGGTTTCGTAAAGAATGTGAATTCTTTGAGTCATTTCAACACCCCAACATTGTCCGTCACCTAGCAACTAAGGAATATCCCAAGACGAACCACCTCGTCCTTGCTCTAGAACTGATGGACTGCAACCTGCGACAATACTTCATTCCTCAGGCTGACAAAGAACCCATCAAGCTCTCACTAGCTATCCAGACCAGCCTCTGTCATGACATAGCCTCGGCACTCGAGTACATCCACTCACGAGGGGTGGTACACAGGGACCTCTGTGGAGAGAACATTCTGCTGTCCTGTGGAGGGGAAACCCCCGTTGCTAAAGTGTGCGATTTCGGAATGTCTAAAATCACCAAGAATGATACTCAAAGTGTATCACTGCAAGCATTCGCTCACAAAGGATACATGCCACCAGAAGCTACTGACATGGAGTCATCATCCTATAACTCGAAATTTGACATCTTCTCATTTGGTGCTCTAATGGTTCAAATTGTTCGCCATCTTCCCACCATTAAAGACGGAAAATATCGTAAATATGAATTGAAACTGATCGAAGATGCTCACCCCATCAAGGAACTTATAATAGATTGTTTAAATGAGAACAGAGACGATCGACCATTAGCTGCTCAGCTAAAGAGGAGACTGGTATAGTGTTATGACTGTCATTGTGTCTATGGACTAATGATTATTTTAGTCATGCTATTTATTTTTACGATGAATATTCTACTTTTCGTTGATTCACAATGTACATGCATGCATGTGTGTAGTGCATCATTTGTGGGAGAAGGTGAAGATCAAATTACCTTTACAGCCCTTACAGTGATCATAGCTAGAACAGATGTCATCTCGCCAATGGCTATGATAAGTCTAACCCACACATCCAGTATACCTTGTATGGTAACCTCAACAATTAGTAACCATGATAATTAAGGTGACCTCAAGGGAACACAACACAATGACACCAAAAAGACAAAGATAGAAACTAAGTGTAACACAAGTCCAAGAGTCTCTAGCTACCACTTGTACTTGAAGTTCATTTTGAGCAGGTACTTGATTCTTATCTGACTCACATCATACACAATGAACCTGAAGTAGAGTCAAGGTCCAACAAACGAAACTGTTCACAAAACATACACATCCAATGCACAATGCAATCACTGGATCAGCACTAAGTGCAGAGTGTAACAATTAAAGCACAATATACAATATACTCAATCAGAGGAGGTACGACACGCGTGCCTTGATTACACTAATTGCCTCTGCAATATCGTTGAGTGTGGGCGTATAATCGAGGCATAATTACGCCCACGCTCAACGTTATTGCAGAAGCAATTAGTCTAATCGAGGCACGCATGTCCTACCTCCTCTGCAATATACTAGTACAATACGCAATACCAGGAATGTCCATTATACAGTGAAAACAATCTGGAGTTTATACACAATGCACACGCAAGTACTCTCACTGTATAACAACACACACACACTCACACACACACACACACACAACACATACACACACACACACACACCCACACCCACACACCCACCCACCCACACCCACCCACACACACCCACCCACACACAGAGAGACAATGAATAGGATACTCATTATACAGTAGTGAGGTATTGTCGACGGCTGTGGAGGAGCCCTTGCCCATGGGGATGACCACACCCTCCTCAGTGGTCTTGTGGCCGTCAGTAGTGGGGGCGGTCCGACCCAGACCCTTGGTACTGTGCTTACCAGCTGGCAGCTTGTCTACATACTTGGAGTGGGTCAGCTCATACCTGCACACACAGTAAAATAATATACTCATGCATTTCAGCAGCGTACACTTAATAGGTTACAATATATGGTTTTCTGGAGTATAGCCTGCAAATTATGTATGTATCACCTAGAATATGCAGGACCAGCAGATAACACACAAAACCCAGCACAACAATACAGATCAAAGCAGCTAGGCTCAGGGTCCCAAAGACAACAAAGGGTTACACAACACTCTATGGGCTGCCAATAATTATCAAGATCTAATCAAGATTTCTAAAGAAAACCATGGATAATCATCAGGTGCACAGTGTTCAATTGCAATGAGTATTGTATATTGGGAGACAGTAAAGAAATTAAAATTACTCTCTTTATTTCCATAACCCTCACCCACTAAAGCACAACCCTCACACGTCAACACTACTCACATGTCTCCGAGGGCAACCTCACAGAGGAGCATGAGTCCCTCGTTGTCAGAGCGAGAGGTGCTACAGTAATTGGCACTCTTGGAGACCATGTCTGCAAAATACACCCCCTTCCCAAACATGTAGCCAGTCACAGGCGCCTCTGGTGGAGCTATTCGAAGACCCTGGGACAAATATCATGAGAGATATTAGAAGCCATCACAGTGAAGAGTATACTGTGGATGCAAACACACAACATACCTGGGATAGTATTCCCACAAAGTTGGTCTTCCTGGAGCCGTGCCAGAGTAGCTGTCTGTTATGCAGCTTTGAGAATAGTTTGTATTTCTTCCCCTCCCCTTCTCTGTCCACTTTGAACACCTCCAGCACCTCCAGTGAGTACTGAGAGTGGGTGACAGCGTGAGTGTTGGACACATACTCCTGCAGCATTGAGAACTCATCAGAGCCCTTGGGCAGCACCTGTGTGTGTGTGTGTGTGTGGGGGGGGGGGGAGGTAACATTGTTATTACAACCACAGGTGCAGGATATGAATATTATATATTCATGTTACTGAACAACATGTCTATGTTTATGCCTTGTTGACAAATAGAAACATAGATTCTGTGACATGATAAGGTACAGTACACAGAGATTACAATCAATGCAGAGATGGTCCGACAGGCGTGGTGCAGCTCAAGCTGATTAATTATCCGCCCACATCGTATGTTTTTGCTGAGTGTAATCAAAAGCTAATTGCTTGAGCTGCACCGCGCCTGTCGGACCACCTCTGCAATCAATGAATGTATACATACTCACATCCATCTTGGTCTTGAGCTGCTCATAATGCAGGTCCAGTGGGTCCTTCCCTCCACTCACACCATCCTCCTGTTTCAGTAGCGAGTAGGCCACCTCAATCTCCAGTAGATTATCCAACATTTGTGTCTTTATCTTTATAACCTCCTCTGAGTTCAGTGGGGGTGGTTTTGTCATGCCAAAGTCATGTGGTACTAGAGTGTAGAATCTGTTAGTACAGTCGAGGATTTTGCTCGGATTCTGAGTCCCAACTATCTCTCGTTGTAGCTCAGAAAGGACAGAATATGCACTCTCTATCTGTCGCCGTGACAACTTGCCCAAAGGCATCTTCTTCATATCAATCTGTGGCAAACAGAGTTTACAGAATTGCAGTTCATATAAAACTAGCTTGTAATAGGACAATCCCTAGCTAAGACATGGCTTGTGCATGTACCTATACGAGATCTTGTATGGGGAAATCAAGGGCTAGTTTATACTCTTTTAAGACCCACCTCAAACTCGAGCATAGCTTTCTTCATGCTCTCCACATCAAATATCATTCGAATGAGATCTTGTATCTCAGGGGCCAGTGTGGACTTTGAACCAGGAGCAATTCCAAGCTGTTGCCCAGTGTCCTCATCACCACCATAGTCTATCTCCAGGGGGTAGAACTTGCTAGGCCTCTTAACAAAGCTCTCTTTACTGGTGCCCCATGAATTGCCTGTCTTGTCTTGGTAGAGGAGCTCAAAGTGCTTCTTGGCAGCAGGTTTGGAGGCTCCAAAACTCTGTGAAGGATAAACAACAGTTATTTTCTAGTTTTCCATCGAGAAACAAATTTGCAGTAAGTATGCTGCCCTAAACCTTAAGGTTAGGGTATTGTGATCACTCATGAATATTCATGAGTTTAATTCTGTCAGCTTTTTCTCTCTTGCAGGTTCAAAGAAGTCTGCTGTACTTATATTGTATGATTATCAACTCTATTGCTATTGTTTTGTGTAAGAATGCCATAATTATGAAGATGTATGAATGAGAAAAGTGGGCATCAAAACCGCAAGTATATAGACTATTTTTTGCATCAATTTATAAGAGCAGTAAGTACTTTCAGCAATCTTTATTGGTATCTATATGTAGCTAAGTACCTTCCAGAGGGCTGGACGAAGAGATATTCGTTGTAAAACTTCATACGGGCGAGTAAAAGCTAAGAGTAGACGGTAAGTATCTAAAAATACGCTTGATCTTCCGATAAACAGGAGGCTAGCTCCAACCGGATTGACTTTTTTTAAATTTCTCTTCATCTGGCCCTGCCCCTACCTTTCTTTAATTGGATAGAGCCCTCAGTTGAAGATTCCCGGGTTTATCGATGCTAAAAATTGACGCAAGAAAACTCCAGTACAACTTGTCTGATGCTACACTAAAAACATAGCGATAATGATATTCATACTCCATAAATATCGCGGGGGCGAAACACAATACCCTAACCTTAAACAAAGTATTGCTTACCGTATAGCGGGTAATGTTCGTGGGGTAAAAATTCATTATTTTCGCTGACATCCACGAAATTTTAATGTAGTCGTGGAATGCAGTGCAGGCAACAAGACTAAACAAAATTTGTACTCACGAAAACCACCGTTTTCCAGATCAACGAATTTACCCCACGAAAATTACCCGCTATACGGTATACTGAATCTTTCTTCCCCCTCCCTCCCCTCTCAGTGGTTTAGCTGACCTCTGTCTTTGAGCCTCCTATGGTGGTCCCCACACGACCCCACGATCTGAACACATAGTAGTTCTTGCTGGAGTCTCCTTCGAGCAGCTGCAGCTTGTAGTACGAGTTAGTGCCTCTTATGACATCGACCAATCCAAGTACAGCATTCCAGACCACACCCCTCTCCTCCAGTACGTGGTGTGACCCCTCCAGCTCTGAATCAGGGTCCACTGCAGCACCACCCTTTACCATCACCTTGACCTTGCTCGGACCTGGGTGGAGGGAGGGGTGTGTCTACAGGCACATATATATACAGTCTTACAGAGCTTAGAGAGAGGTTGTTCAGATGATGTGTTAAATAAAATCAGAAGTCAATAATATATTAATGGCTTTTCCCGAAAATGGGGAATTACGGCCGATTCTGAATTTGAGATTTGAGCATACCATCTGAACGGGTTCCTTCTAAGCTTTCAAAAAAGCATAAAATCGTTGAATTTGGACCATCAGAATTCTAGTTACAGAGCCAGCCGTCTATTATCTAAATCATACTATCAATACGTTTCTTATCCCACCACTCACCTTGTGACTTGAATGACTTTCCCCCGTCAGTGTACTCTGATGAAGGGAGGGAGTGTCTCGGTGCCCCCCAGTCGCTGATTGTATGTGAGGGGATCTTGAGGAGGGCCGCTCCTTTACCCGCCTCTTCCAGATAGTCCTCACTCACCACTGGAACATCACTGTCTTCCACTTCCACCATTCGAGAGCTCATTTTTTCTAACTCAGCTACAAGTATGAGGAGGTATTTATCTAAGAGCTTCTACATTATTTTACAAGTACATGTATTTACCGAAAAAATGCACAAATTTGGAATTTTTGATATTCAATTTGTCATACTGACCTTCGCTACTAATACAGATGGTGGTGTTGTCTGTAACCTTGGAGACGACCCTCCCTCCGAGACTTTCAATGAGCTGAGTCAGCTTCGGCTTACTTTGACTCAGACGACCAATAATTATCACCGTGAAACCTTTCAGAGGAACTTCAACTGTCTTCCTGTGTGTGGTGTGATGTGTGTGTGTGGTGTGGTGTGTGTTGTGATGTGTGTGTGGTGTGTGTGTGGTGTGTGCAGTACATTACGAGCAGCTTACTTGCTATCAGACGGCTGTGATGGACCGGGGCCATCAGTAGTATCCATGGAAGCATCCATGGTAAAGGACTGTGACTGTGATGGAGTAGAGTCCTTACTAAAGACCCTCTTACGCGCCTTGTATTTGTACTTAGACCTGCAAAAAAAGCCAGAAAACTAAAAACAATGCTTTCTAAACACAGCAAAATACTCACAAAAATGGTATCTCTTTGAGGCTCTCAGGAATGATCCATTTTGTGCGAGATGGGTCATCCGTGGTGTTGATGCATTTGGTCCATGCTGACATGTTCCCTGTGCACTGGTAGGTGTGGCTACGGGCCACCAACTGACCACTCTCACACACTGAGCACGGCTGGAGCGCACCGAACACCATACCACTAGCACAACGATCCAACAGCTGAAAGAAATGGCGATAGAAGTAATAATGATTATTTAGAAGAAAGGGGGGGAAAGAGGACAGTGGGAAAGAAAATTAATGGGGGAAAAGTGGGTAATAATGCATTACATTTTAGTCCATAGCCAAGTTTAGATTTTTTAGCCTTACATTGCTCTCCCCTACAGGAACCTTCTGGTTGTTATCCTCGAGCATGAGTTGGAGGTCTGTCTTCCCAAGCTGCTCCTTGAGCTGGTCTCTCACCTTCCAAATCATCTCACTTTGAACCTGGATACACAAACCATACAACAATAAACACATTGGCATGTTATAACAAACAACCACAGTAGTTCGCAGCATATATCTTCACCTTTAGTGCCTTTTCATCTTGCAGCTCCTCCTTTGTCTTCTTGACAGGTGGTGGCTGAGCATCCTCCAACTTCCGCTTCTTCCTATAATTATATGCAGAATTCTTGAGGTACTAGTTAGAGAGAGAGGGCTACTAAGATGCAGATATGTATATTTTTGTATTGCCTATCGTTCAATCAACATTAGACTGTCCCTCACCCTTTCCCTTTGGTTGCAGAATTTGGTTTCAGTTTCAATAACAGTTCATCTTTATCCTCCTTCTTGAGTTTGGTGAACCCTGAGAGCTCGTCCGCTGCCACACCTACTGCGTCCAGATCATCCAGATTGTCAGAGAAACAATCGACATGGTGCCATGCTGGAATGAGACCTCCAAACTTTTTCTGGTCCGCATCTGGCTGTATCATCTTAGCAATTCTGATCTCATCCTAAGTAAAACAAAAGGAGCAGTTTGCTCAATCACAATCAGGAACAAGTCACTAACAAAACATGGACAATTATAATTCTGTTCTACCTTAGCGATCTGGGAGTTACAGCTCTTGCAATTGCTTCTCCCAGACTTTGCATACTCCACTTGTAGGTCGCTACGAGTTGTCTTTCGTTTCGCTGCTTTCCCCTTCCCCTTCCCTTTATCAGAGGGGGCGGCACCATCGGGGACATCCATCGCTGCCCCTGAAATCTTCTTCTTAATCTTCTCTTGATCGTCCCATCGCAGGGAGCTGAAACCAGACACTTCGTTGACTGACTTCATGGTCGCATTCTTGAAAAAGCATCCAAAGTGGTACCAGTTGGTCTGTTTGCCATCAAAGAACGCGCTCTGTACCAGCTTAGCCAGCCTCAGTGAGTCCTTGGAGATATTTCCACGACATTGCTTGCAACCTGCCCTCCCTGATTTGGCATACTCGGCCCTGAAGGGACGCTCTTCCTCCTCAGCCATTTAGTAGAAAAATACATACACTGTTCTGTCTTGTTTTGATGTGATAGCTAGAGGGGTGGGAACTTGCGCTTATTTCAGCCACGTGGGTCGGTAATGATCGGCTCATATGAAACTCTTAATTGAGTTAATAGACAGATAGGCGTATCTGATCCTAAGCAGGTCAAGCCCACCGAACAACACAGACTGTCATGTGACAAGAGAAGAAGAGTGATAGTTCTGATTCTGTACATGTAAACAAAGCTCAAGAAGACTGAGGATCTACTACTGAGAGCCATGGCACACTGGTTCCATAGAAACCCACTCAAGGCAACAGTTCTGGTCAAATTCGAGGCACTCCAGAAGAGTTCCAAAGGAGCCACATGCAAAGAGATCATCACGTATGCACAATAACACCATCCATCCACTACACTAGCTAGATAAACTCCACTTGATAAAAAAAGATATATAACAGATTCTAGGCTATGGTGCTACCGATCGAAAAGGGTTGTTACGTCACACTAGGGTTCAGGCCATAGAACAGCTAGTATCAATGTTCATATAATTTTTATCTTTCATCCTCATCCTCTGTAGTAAACTCAAGGCTGGTCGAGCGTGTTTCCAAGAGTTAGTGTCCAAGCACTCGAGTGCAGTAGATGAGGTCACGGTGGCGTTCACAGAGTACGCTGGCCTGCTCCGAGGGTTGGTGGATGCTCCAGAGGGAGGGGACAGTAAGCTGAGGGGACTCACTTCCTTCAAGTGGACTAGCTCTTGTCTCGGCCGCACTCCAAGGTTAGGAATGCGTGAGCTTGTGTGTGTGTATTCTATCGTTGTACTAATGTGCATTCAACAAGCTCTTGTACAGTACAAATACTGTGCAAACACTTGGCTGTTTGTAGTCCTGTTATGATATGGCAGTTCTGTTAGAATTTGTTCCTAGCAGCCATGTGACTGGTCTTATGACAGTGTATAGTGGCAGTACTGTCCTCAAAGGAAGTTAGTGTTGATTCAGTTCACCTTGTTTGGCTAGCGTTTAAGGTTATTTTAACTGAATACTGTCAATGTACAGGTCTGTTATAGAGTATTACTCTAAATCTGTCCCTCCCTCTCTCTACAGTATACAGACTGATGCCTGGTTTGAGGTGATCTCTGTTGTCATGCAGCTAGCCATCTGGCATACCAAGCACGCAGCACACATTGCCATGGACGACAGGTGAGTGTAAGCACTAACTAAGTAACTAACTCTTAGAGCTATTGACCCTTCGTGGCCGGGACATTATCGTGCGATATACAATGTATAGATATACAGGTGCTATACATAATATAGGCGCACGAATTGAAATCGGTTACTCCACACACACACACACACACACACACACACACACACACACACGCACACACACACACACACACACAGTATCTCTGTGGACCAAGCTAAGGAGGTTCACCGGAGTCTCAAACTAGCAGCTGGCATGTTCCTCAACGTCAAGGAGACCCTCCTCCCCAAGCTACAGGCCACACCAGACAAGGGAGTGGATACTGACCAGCGAGTGGTAGATGCATACGCACAACAAGCACAAGGTGAAGCACAAGAGGTGACTATAGGAAGAGCCCTGGAGATGGGCCACAAAGCCAGCGTTATATTCTCTCTGGCCATGGAGACTGCAGCCATCTTTAAACAAGCTGGTATGTGTATGTAAGTGCATGTACGGGCATCGCTACAGTACATGCTAGTACAATGATAATTGGAGCATTTTAAAGTGTGTCTCAAGTACTGTACATGTACAAAGTAATTCAGTCATTGTATTGAATATATCTTTCCCTCGCTGCATTGTAGCTGATGCTCTGAAGACGCTGGACCCAGTGTTGTTTGGAAAGTGGGGCCATTATCTCGGGCTCAAAGCAGCTGTGTATGAGGCCTATGTGAGTCCACTCTCCTGTGTAATGTGTGTGCAGCCTGGTTACATCTCTTCCATTGCAGGCCTACTGTTTCTATGGCAAGGAGCTATTGGAGCTAGAGAAGTGTGGAGAGTCCATTAGAGTGCTAAGGCATGCTCAGGCCTGTAAGTAGTTTAATCTCTGTGTGTGTGCTAGTGCTGAGGCATGCTCAGGCCTGTGAGTAGTTCATCTCTGAGTGTACTAGTCTAGGATGAAGTAGCTAGTTGCTATTTGCATTCTGCACTGTTTGCTGTAGCGCACTTGTTTACTGCCTGCAGCATAAATTAACCGTTTAATATCTGTCCACAGAATAGTACTTGTAGGTACACATGCTGTGTTTGTAAATGTTTCATCGTACAGTACTTTCATATTACCACACCCACACACACACACACACACACACACACACACACACACACACACACATACAGTGAGCACCCAGGCGAGCAAGATGTGTGACAGGTACAATCGTACCAAGGGAGCGGGTACCATTGCTCACCCGGAGAGACATCCCTTCTTCCAAAAACTGGCACCCATGGTCAAACTCCACCTGGACAAGAGCGAGAGAGAAAATGGATTCATGTAAGAACATTAATTTCATGCATAGGGGCAGCTTGTTCGATTAGCTACGTATGTCAACCATCGTCTCCCATTACTCGAACAAAAGCATCATGGCCTCTGTCATAGCTAGCAACTTTATACAAATTTACACCGTACATTGTGAACTGTCCATTCAATACTGTACCTCCATTATACATGCACAAATCTAGTTACCATCACAAGGTTCCGGAGGAGTTGCCTGTGATAGAGAAGAAGCAAGTGTACGGACTAGCCACACCCGAGGACTTCACCCTCCCCCCACACCACCCCCTCTGGACCCCCGAGGCATACGCTGCCTTCGAGGTCTCAGCACAGGCCAGTGAGAAGTATGACACCAAGGTGGGCATATCTTATGCTATATTATTAAGTAGTGATGCTGGGAGAGGTACATGTGTGAAATGTTATGTGTTAGGTTGGGTTGGGTTGTTACAGTATATAGCTGTTGAAACTATGATTATAGTCACTGCATGTTTAATCTAGCCTTAGTCAATAGCATACACTGGTACTCAATTATTTTTTTAATCTCTCTATTGTCAACATTTCTCTTGCTTGTGTGCATGTACAAACCTTCACACACTGTGCTCATCTGTGTAGGCCTCGGCAGCTCAAGAGGAAATTGCCCCTGTACAAGAGCCAGACATTGCCCCAGGCAAGATACCACAGCCCAAGTCGACCAAGTCAGACTGCACCATTTCCTAGCCTCAGACTTGTATGCACATCTTCGTTAATTTGTGCTATTTTGCACTTTTGTTTTGTCCATTTAATCGTCATTGTACGTACGTATAATTATACTGTAGCCTTTTATCAGCACCGTAACTGAGGATTATTATTAAATCGGATCCGGAAATGAAAATACAATTACACAAATGAACAAAATTAAGAAGAGAAAAAGGTATATAATTATGAGCAACTGAATGAGGTCAAAGTTTTTTTAAACTGTCAGTTTGTGAGTTGGTATCAAATAGAACACCAGTAGCTGCCTTCCTCCTGTAAAGAAAGAAGAGAGTGTGAAGTCAGGGAGTGCTATACATATACTTATATCAAGGACCCACTTTTTGATGCTGGGGTTGAGTAGGCTGGACCCAGCTGTCCTCTTGGGTCGACCAATCCCCTTCTTGCTAGAGGGACCCGGCCCCAGAGTGACGTCAGTGTACACTTGCTTGTCAACAGCTGCTTGCCTCCGTGTAGACTCCAACTCTCTCTCACATTCTGTAATTATTACATTGCTAAGATTAAAAACGACCTTGAATTGTAATATGCATAATGTGGAGAAGCCAATCTCAATAATTATGTTAACTGTAATACATTAGGACCAAGAAACGTACTGAACCTAGGAAGTGTATATATTATATAGTATGGAAGAGTGGGGAAGATGATAATGGGGAAGAGAGCACCTTTTAGTCTAGTCCTGGTGGATTGTAGCTGCTCCACTAGATGGAAGAGTAGTGGGCCGGGACCACTGCTCTCTCTGGGCAGGCTGAACGTGTCCACACTACCACATTGTAGTGAGACTGTATCACCAGACAGGAACACAGTGACCTCTCCATCTTGAAGGGACTGACTGTGTGTCAGAACAAACACATCATGGAGTGTGTGTTGGTCAGTGATTGCTCGTACCTGAGGCTGTTGAGATAGCTTGTTAGGTCGCTAGATACACAGCGATCTTTCTGTGTGAGTGAAACAAAACAAGTGTGTTTTACTTAATACCATGTCGAGATAAAACACTCACCAACTCATTCTCTGTCAAGCCTATCGTCCAGACTGCTTCGCCATCAGACAATCTGTAGAAACAAGCTTGGATCACACACTTAGGTAATGCCAACTCATATGTACATGCATGTACGTACATAACTACTACCATCCAATCATCGGCCACACTATAACCCACACATGCACTGCTTACCCAATAATAAGCCTCTGGTCAAGCTCCGAGTACCTAGTATAGCAAGCATACGTGTCCGTTCCTGTCCTCACTTCCCTCACAACACTCAAGCATTTACAGCTCTCCAGAATCACCTTGAAACCCATTATTATGCCTCGGTGCGCATGCGCAAGCGAGGTATACGGTAGTGTGTTTGTGTGTCTGTGTGTGTCTGCTGTGTGTCTGTGTAGACTGCTACAGCTGCTCAAGGATGAATCAAGTGCAAGTAAGAGTTTCTATAGGCTTCTAGTCATGTTTACTTGGATTTTAATTCGTGGATTTGCAAAATAATGCTTCGTTCTCAAGTTATGCCTAATTTTGCTTACTTGGAATGCCATTGCAGCCTTTTCAGAAGAGCACGTAGCCAAACTTGTTTACCGAGTGTTACTACTCTACTTAGTAGTTAGCTCTGCACTAGATCGCTAGCTATTGGTAGCTGCAAGAGTGAGGAAGAGAGCTGCAAGGCTCTGTTGATGGCAGCCATTAATTTTAGACTTGAACTTTTAGCATCGATCGTTTTTAACAACAATCATGGTCGATCATTACCAACTCTTTGAGTTTGCGTGCAGCAAAAGTAAAAATGTTCATCAGTATAAAAGCTATTAGTAGCTTCATGTTATGTAGCTTTGGCATCTCCACCGAGGCATCAGCACCTGCGGTGCTTTCATTATCTCTGCTGCGCTGGCATGCTAAAAGGGAGTGTCCCATGGCTTCTGGGGGGTACCAGGTGGGGAGCCCCTCGATCCCAGGCCGAGTGTTTGCTTTTATAAGGGCTAGGTGAACTAACCCTTATAAAAGCGAAAACTCGGCCCTGGGGTGGTCAGCACCTAGTCTGGCCCCAGACCACTCCCTTGCACGTGATCTGACATGTGCCAGGGAGAGGGTCTGGCATTTAGAGTCACTTTTCTTGGTTCATGACATCTCCAATCAGATTCGCAAGAATGCAATTAAACTGTCACATGATTCCACTTCACAGAGGCGGTTGATGTTCTGATCATGAATCCACTTTAACACAGAATTTGTGCATAGCTTCATAGTATGGAATTGATTTTTGAATATTTTCTTTCACAATGGCTGGGATAATTTCTGGAATAGAAGGAAGCTGAGAGGTGTCCCGAGGTGGGGCAAGTTTGCCAAATCCAGAACTGTACATCGCATTCCAATGCCATTCTTTGTAGTTTTTATACTTGGTCGCCCAGTCTTCCACTTTTCCTGGTGTCCATGTCAGCATCTTTTTGTCGTATGGCAAGCCCGTTTGCCGGCAATACACTTGCATGATGTACTCAGGATTTTTCAATAGATCGGCTGCATCAATAACGGTAACTTCTCTCCCTGTGCTTCGAATAAAATCGAATAACTCATACAGCTTAGCAAAGCCTTTCACACCAGATCCGAACCCATCTCTCGTGTAATCAAAGCCACTTCTTACAATTGCCTTCCATTCTGACGGAATGGACTTTCGAGGATCTCTTATCAGAAAAGAATGTTTGAAGTTGACAAAATCACCTTCAATATATATATCTAGCGAACCTCTCTTTTGGAATGTAGAATGCCATATCTTTTGCAAAAACAGCATTGCATCCTTCATAGTCTGCAAGGAGTATTTGATCGGTATAGTCGTAGGTATGCAAACTGTTAGAAAGAAGGTCTTCATCAGTAAGAAATTCGTTTTGCCTCTCTGGACCGTAGTAGAATGACGTTAGATGCGGCTCATAGAGGGATTTGACTCCTTGAAGCTCTCGGATCGATCTTTCAAAGGCACTTGAACAGCACCTCATGGCTGTCCAGAGGATTACACGTGATTGAGGCTTCATTGAGGGAGAGGTGGTAGCTAGCTGTGCCTCCATATCAGTCATGGAGCCAGGCCTGGTATATATCAGCGATTAGAGGTTTCTCTTTAGCTAAAATCTCCAAAATCAAAATAATCTTCTCTACTTGACTAGACTTGCTGTGTGCTGTAAATTGATCTGAGGTCACACTGAGTGAAACAACAAAGACTCTGCATGTGCATGGTCTCTGTGGTCTCTGTGGTGAGACTAGACTGTGGGTGACTCTGTGGTGAACATCAGCGGCTTCTATAATAATATACCATTTGTAGCTGATGCTCTGAAGACACTGGACCCAGTGTTATTTGGAAAGTGGGGCCATTATCTCGGGCTCAAAGCAGCTGTGTATGAGGCCTATGTGAGTCCACTCTCCTGTAATGTGTTATGTAATGTGTGTGCAGCCTGGTTACATCTCTTCCATTGCAGGCCTACTGTTTCTATGGCAAGGAGCTATTGGAGCTAGAGAAGTGTGGAGAGTCCATTCAAGTGCTGAGGCATGCTCAGGCCTGTGAGTAGTTCAATCTGTGTGTGTACTAGTCTAGGATGAAGTAGCTAGTTGCTATTTGCATTCTGCACTGTTTGCTGTAACACACTTGTCTACATTATGTAAATTAACCGGCTGTCCACAGAATAGTACTTGTAGGTACACATGCTGTGTTTGTAAATGTTTCATCGTACAGTACTTTCATATTACCCCCCCCCCCCCCCACACACACACACACACATACAGTGAGCACCCAGGCGAGCAAGATGTGTGACAGGTACAATCGTACCAAGGGAGCGGGTACCATTGCTCACCCAGAGAGACATCCCTTCTTCCAGAAACTGGCACCCATGGTCAAACTCCACCTGGACAAGAGCGAGAGAGAAAATGGTTTCATGTATGTACACTACAAGTACAGAGACAATTATGACAATCATTCTGTCCAATTACTCGAACAAAAGCATCCTAGCTAGCAACTTTATACAAATTTACACCATACATTGTATACTGTTCATTCTAGTTACCATCACAAGGTTCCAGAGGAGTTGCCTGTGATAGAGAAGAAGCAGGTATACGGACTAGCCACACCCGAGGATTTCACCCTCCCCCCACACCACCCCCTCTGGACCCCCGAGGCATACGCTGCCTTTGAGGTATCGGCACAGGCCAGCGAGAAGTATGACACCAAGGTGGGCATATCTCATGCTATAATTATTATTGAGTAGTGGTGTTGTAGTGTAGGAGAGGTACATGTGTGGGGTAGTGGTGTTGAAGTGTAGGAGAGGTACATGTGTGGGGTAGTGGTGTTGAAGTGTAGGAGAGGTACATGTGTGGGGTAGTGGTGTTGAAGTGTAGGAGAGGTACATGTGTGGGGTAGTGGTGTTGAAGTGTAGGAGAGGTACATGTGTGGGGTAGTGGTGTTGTAGTGTAGGAGAGGTACATGTGTGGGGTAGTGGTGTTGAAGTGTAGGAGAGGTACATGTGTGGGGTAGTGGTGTTGTAGTGTAGGAGAGGTACATGTGTGGGGTAGTGGTGTTGTAGTGTAGGAGAGGTACATGTGTGGGGTAGTGGTGTTGTAGTGTAGGAGAGGTACATGTGCAATGTTATGTGTTAGGTTGGGTTGTTACAGTACATAGCTGTTGATTATAGCCACTGTTTAATGTAGCCTTAGTCAATAGCCCATTATACACTGGTACTCAATTACTTTTTTTCATCTCTCTATTGTCAACATTTCTCTTGCTTGTGTGCATGTACAACCTTCACACACTGTGCTCATCTGTGTAGGCCTCGGCAGCTCAAGAGGAGATTGCCCCCGTACAAGAGCCAGACATTGCCCCAGGCAAGATACCACAGCCCAAGTCGACCAAGTCAGACTGCACCATTTCCTAGCCTCAGACTTGTACGCACATCTTCGTTAATTTGTGCTATTTTGCACTTGTTTTATCGTCATTGTACCTACGTATAATTATACTGTAGCCTTTTATCAGCACCGTAACTGAGGATTATTATTAAATCGGATCCGGAAATGAAAATACAATTACACAAATGAACAAAATTAAGAAGAGAAAAAGGTATATAATTATGAGCAACTGAATGAGGTCAAAGTTTTTTTTAACTGTCAGTTTGTGAGTTGGTATCAAATAGAACACCAGTGGCTGCCTTCCTCCTGTAAAGAAAGAAGAGAGTGTGAAGTCAGGGAGTGCTACATATACTTATATCAAGGACCCACTTTTTGATGCTGGGGTTGAGTAGGCTGGACCCAGCTGTCCTCTTGGGTCGACCAATCCCCTTCTTGCTAGAGGGACCTGGCCCCAGAGTGACGTCAGTGTACACTTGCTTGTCAACAGCTGCTTGCCTCCGTGTAGACTCCAACTCTCTCTCACATTCTGTAATTATTACATTGCTAAGATTAAAAACGACCTTGAATTGTAATACAGGTATGCTAATGTGGAGAAGCATAATAATCAATCTCAATAACTGTAATACATTAGGACCAAGAAACGTACTGAACCTAGGAAGTGTATATATTTATTATATAGTATGGAAGAGTGGGGAAGATGATAATGGGGAAGAGAGCACCTTTTAGTCTAGTCCTGGTGGATTGTAGCTGCTCCACTAGATGGAAGAGTAGTGGGCCGGGACCACTGCTCTCTCTGGGCAGGCTGAACGTGTCCACACTACCACATTGTAGTGAGACTGTATCACCAGACAGGAACACAGTGACCTCTCCATCTTGAAGGGACTGACTGTGTGTCAGAACAAACACATCATGGAGTGTGTGTTGGTCAGTGATTGCTCGTACCTGAGGCTGTTGAGATAGCTTGTTAGGTCGCTAGATACACAGCGATCTTTCTGTGTGAGTGAAACAAAACAAGTGTGTTTTACTTAATACCATGTCGAGATAAAACACTCACCAACTCATTCTCTGTCAAGCCTATCGTCCAGACTGCTTCGCCATCAGACACTCTGTAGAAACAAGCTTGGATCACACACTTAGGTAATGCCAACTCATATGTACATGCGCTTGCATGTACGTACATAACTATACTACCATCCAATCATCGGCCACACTATAACCCACACATGCACTGCTTACCCAATAATAAGCCTCTGGTCAAGCTCCGAGTACCTAGTATAGCAAGCATACGTGTCCGTTCCTGTCCTCACTTCCCTCACAACACTCAAGCATTTACAGCTCTCCAGAATCACCTTGAAACCCATTATTATCTCTGCTGCGCTGGCATGCTAAAAGGGAGTGTCCCATGCAAGCTTCTGGGGGTGGAGCCTCGATCCCAGGCCGAGTGTTTGCTTTCAGGCTAGGGTAACTTATAAAAGCAAAAACTTGTGGTCAAAGTTTTAGTCTCAGAAAGTAGCCGCCCTCATTAAAATATAATTATGTTGCCAGCCAGCTCCCGCCGGGCCCCTGGAATAGCCTATTTTTACTAGTCTCGAATACCCGCCTCAACCTAAAAGCTTAAGCTTTTAGGTTGAGGCGGGTATTCGAGACTATATTTTTACATAAGACTTATATAAAATTATATATAATTATGATAAGTGTACACACACTGATTACTCTAGATACTATAAATTGCAACATTACGTACGTTTTTATTGTCTAAAATAAACTCTATAATTGTGTCTCGGGGGGGGGGGGGGGGGTTTCCATTCTATACTAAAAATGGCACTGCACTATAATTATATCCTCTGATCATGGATCCACTTTAACACAGAATTTGTGCATAGCTTCATAGTATGGAATTGATTTTTGAATATCTTCTTTCACAATGGCTGGGATAATTTCTGGAATAGAAGGAAGCTGAGAGGTGTCCCGAGGTGGGGCAAGTTTGCCAAATCCAGAACTGTACATCGCATTCCAATGCCATTCTTTGTAGAATCTTTTATTCTTGGTCGCCCAGTCTTCCACTTCTCCTGGTGTCCATGTCAGCATCTTTTTGTCGTATGGCAAGCCTGTTTGCCGGCAATACACTTGCATGATGTACTCAGGATTTTTCAATAGATCGGCTGCATCAATAACGGTAACTTCTCTCCCTGTGCTTCGAATAAAATCTAACAACTCATACAGCTTAGCATGGCCTTTCACACCAGATCCGGACGCATCTCTCGTACTCGTGTAATCAAGGCCACTTCTTACAATTGCCTTCCATTCTGACAGAATGGACTTTCGAGGATCTCTTATCAGAAAAGAATGTTTGAAGTTGACAAAATCACCTTCAATATATCTAGCGAACCTCTCTTTTGGAATGTAGAATGCCATCTCTTTTGCAAAAACAGCATTGCATCCTTCATAGTCTGCAAGGAGTATTTGATCGGTATAGTCGTAGGTATGCAAACTGTTAGAAAGAAGGTCTTCATCAGTAAGAAATTCGTTTTGCCTCTCTGGACCGTAGTAGAATGACGTTAGATGCGGCTCATAGAGGGATTTGACTCCTTGAAGCTCTCGGATCGATCTTTCAAAGGCACTTGAACAGCACCTCATGGCTGTCCAGAGGATTACACGTGATTGAGGCTTCATTGAGGGAGAGGTGGTAGCTAGCTGTGCCTCCATATCAGCCATGGAGCCAGGCCTGGTATATATATATCCAAGAGTTTATGATAATTATACTCTTGATATTATCTTAGACTAAGATGGGGCGTGCCCGCGCGCCGTCCACAAAGTTATTTTGATTTTATCTGTTGCCCATAAATTATCATGACAAGAATTTGTGAAAATAAACTCACTGATCACCCTCCATAGCTAGTTTTTAGCCATCGTTAATATAAATGTTCTCAAAGCACAATTTTAATTTATGGCATCATTACTGCACAAAATAGAGAAATAGACGTCTAGTTATGACACACTGCACTTGAAAAATCAATGAACGCATGATGATGGGAGGGGGTACATTGAGCAGCTATCTATCTATCTATCTATCTATCTGGTACGACCCAGCCACAGCTTCTCCCTGTCTTATAGAGCTCCTTGAGTGACTCTTGTAGCGTACCAGCTGCCTCCAACTCTTTGAACTTGTGATACAGCACCACAGCTGTACGAGCATCCTCGGCACTGTCGTGAGCACTCTCCTGTACTCGTAGGCCTATAGAGGGAGGGGGCGGGAGGTGGAGATGACTAGCATAATACAATTATAATGAAGTGTGCACAATTAATGAAGTAACAAACGCAAGCTTTAATTAGTACACTAATAACGAGTGTACTAATTAAAGCTTGCGTTTTGTTTCAAGCTGTTTTTTCCCATTAATAATGATATTGGTTGCTACTACTGTACAGCTACTTGAAATGTACTCCTATTCTAACCCACTCACCAGCATAGAACCAAGCAAGGAGCTTGAGTGAGATGTACCTCTGGTTGGGCAGGTGGAACAGCTCCACAGTGTCAATGACTTGCTCAGGGGGGACCTGCAGGAACAAACCAATGAATCACACAAAATGTTAAAAAAAACAGAGGATATTGTGAGCTAAACAAAATTGTAAGAACGAAATGAAACCCTGTTGATATTAATTCATAAGACATTTTAGAACCACCTGAAGATGTGAGCTACTTTCTTTCTGCTTTATAGTCAGATATATACGGCTTTAGAATTAAACATTTCACTAACCATGATATTGATGACTCTAAAGTCTTTCTTAAGTCCATGGCCGACAAATATCACCCCTCTGTTGATGAGGAAGAGAAGCTTGAGATAGCTGGCCTTGAGAGTGGTGAGGTGTTTAGAGCTCATCACAGCATCCAAGTCCTCCGGCTTGATACCAGAGAACCTCGTCACATAGTCCACCACCTGAACAGAGGAATCACTCACTCACTCACTCACTTACTATTAACCTCGATCCATAATGACATTATTACAAGCTATTTTTTGTTCTTCCCTGTATGCATGCCATGCATCAAATATAATTATAAAAAAAATGCAAATACGTAAGGTACACTACACGCATACGTGTGTAAATTCTCAGTGGACAATAGTACTGACTTGTTCTGAAGTGGCTATGTAGTCGTCAATGAAAGGGCTCCCCCCAGCTGTACCCTTCCTGTACAAATAAACAAAACAGAAATTTTAATATTATGGGTTTGCCCCCTAAACCAGTTTCTAAGTTATTCTTTGACAAACAAAATACAAGTATTATTGTGTACAATTTCGGACCGATCAAAAGCTTTGAGTTAAGCATGCCAAGCTACTGAATAGTTTTAAGCATTGGAATTAGACTCAATTTGGGCCCCTTCAAGTTAGTCACAATAGCTCACCCCCTAGTGACAGTGATCCTGGCCACACTGAGCTGACTGGGCTTGAGGGTGGTGTGTGTTCCGTCACTCTTGACCTCCGCCTCCTCCTGGTTTAAGGTCACGAACTCTGCATCCACGCCCACCACATCACCTTCCTCAGGAATCTCAGCCAATGAGAGTGGTGTGAACGTGACGGGGGATTGTACGGGGCGTGGTTGGTGCGTCTCCGCTAGCAACACTGAGGGCTCCAGTTGACACGAGACTGCAAAGGGGAGGAGAGAGTATGATTGAACTGCATGCTCTTGCAATCTTCAATCCATAAAATTAGTGTCAATATAAAAATGAACACAAGCATACGGTAGTAGATGGTTTACCCTCGGTATTGAATTCATCGCTGTACCCTCGCTGGGCGTAGATAAGAACACAGGGGGTGAGCCACTCAGTAGGGAAAACCCCTACTTCAGACTAGACGGAGAGACAGAGAAGCGTACATAACATAACATCATTGATGATCATTACCTCCTGGAGTGGAGTGATGTGGAAGTCGTTGAACAGGTACCACTGTTGCTTGTTCACCCCCTACACAGTCAAGCACATCAAAGCAATGCCAATACTACATCAAAGCAATCCTAACACCACATCAAAGCAATGTCAATACCACATCAAAGCAATGCCAATACCACATCAAAGCCATGTCAATACCACATCAAAGCAATGCTAATATCACATCAAAGATATCTGGGAGGGGATGCAGTTGAACAGCAATAAACTTACATGTAGTATCATTGATCCAAAATAAAAGTTTAGAAGTGGCCTTTCAAATTATGTTAAAATGCAAATTTTTGCCATAGTCATTTATCGTGGATCAGTTAGCACATTAAGCCCATGAATACACACACCTCTTTCCTGGAGTGGTAGTTGTCTCCCACGTTGATGTGTGCCACTAGATTACCAGAGGACTCCATCCACGGCTCCTTGACATGACTCACAGCCATGAGCAGCTGGTAGTCAGCACTGCTACCATCAATGGAAGGGGGTGGGCTGGAGGGTACTGGAGAGACACATGTAGGGTAAAATCACTTAGAAGAAAGACGGTATAACTACATGAAGACTATACCATCCTTTGACAACAGTACTACAAAATTAAATTAATACAACCACCCTCTTCTGGAGGCCCCTCCCTCACACACACAGAGCTACCACCCACCTTCCTCTGGAGGCCCCTCCCTCACACACACAGAGCTACCACCCACCTTCCTCTGGAGGCCCCTCCCTCACACACAGACTGCCATCTTCTGTCAGATTCAGTGTCATCTCCAGAGGGACCCATCTCCGCTGTCTGATTTCCCCCGACACTGGAGCTTGTTGTCGCTGCCAGAACTCTCGATCCTTGTCAGTTTCCACACGGCAGGTGAGGGCCAGCACATAGGGCAGTCCACACAGCTGCTTAGCCTGTGTCTAGGGAGCAACCATGAAGTGTAGCAATTAAAAGGCACGTATTATGGTTTAGCAGCAAGGTATATAATTGACGTTTATAAATGACGGGTACATGTACAATGTATAACAGGTTAAATTCAAGTTGCTCAAAAAGAGCTGTAGTGGTTAAGATTACTTTGAGGTTTCTGGTTTTTAAAGGTGAGGGTAGTGTTAAAGAAAGGGGGAGACAGAGGTGGGGTATACGTACAGGGATGAATAACTTAGTGCAGGTCCACTTACTGTTGACTTGTACTTGGCACACTGCCCACACCAGGCTGGCAGACGCTGCTCTCTACAGATACTCTGTTGGAGGATCTTCCCAAAACTCACTGATCCCTCAGAACTGACAGAGACAGTGGAATGTACTGGGGGGGGGGGGGGGGGGAGAGTACAGTGTTACAGTAATGATCTCCAACCGTGAATGGTGTCTCATCACACTATTACCAGTAGCAACTAGTTAGTTTTGTCCGTAATGCAGTGTACCTACGTACATGTAGAATTATACATGTACATATAGCTATCTAAAATCGGTACATGTCTGTACGTGAGTGCATGTATAAATACAGGAGCCCATCAATTCTCTTATTTATGGGCTCCTGACATAATATACCTACATGTATAACTACTAGAATAAATTGAAGACCTAAAATCGTGTAGAGAAGGACTCACCTGACTTAGCCTTGTGAGGGTAGAGGAGTGAGTGGAGTAGCTCTGTCCTCTTAATGGCCGACCTCCAACCACACCCACACTCAATACGAGTCTCCATCTCAGAGCCAAACAGTCGCTCAATCACCGAGACTTGTGTTGGATCGCCTGACACGTCTTTTGGTGCCTCCTTGAAGAGAAAACTGGGCTGACCGGTTTGAAAGGTTGGGCTAGTGAGGGTCGTAGCTATAGCGGAGAAACTGCCAGAGGCCCCCAGCTGTTGGGAATGAGTCTCCTGTGTATGAGAACAAAGGTCATCGATCTAAATAACACAAGCAGGTACATTGTACAATATTCCTCTAGTAACGAAAGGGGGATTCCCTTACAACAGTATAATGTACACTAGCTATATGTACATGTACACGTATACAGACAAGGATGCATGGACCCAACTGGTAAAGATCGCAAAGATTGAGCCCCGCCTCCAACTAGTTGGAGCATACAACCTACAATCTTGTTTGCGAACTTTTGTTATTTCAGTGCACATGCTCTTCCAACCCCATTTTTTCAGAAAATGTTTTTGCACTTGTTTGTAAACTTTTTTCACTGCATTATAAATGTGGAATTATATGATAGAAAGGCCGAGTTTTAGTTTTTCAATGGAGATCTTAATTAATGACGTTTTGTGTCTATTCTAATGACCGTTCCTTTTACGATTACCCATCTTATACACGTCCTTTTTGGTAGGTGATCTTTGGTAATTTACTCTATATACAGCATGGTTGTGTGTTGTGTGTTGTGGTTCACTTTCTGTTGCAGTACACATAATTATATCAATACACTCACTATATATAGCGAGTGCATTGATAAGTATTACAAAAACACTGTAACATTATATTTGTTATCTTTATGCATGAAACGAAAATAGAACCTTGATTATTATAGCATTATAAGTAAAAGAAGTACTTCCAGAGAAAACTGACAAAGAGCATCAGCTTGAAATAAGTGAGAGAATAGACACCACAAACAGCAGCTCAAGGGAGCACCACACAAAGCCAATGATGGAAAAAAGATGCAAGTATCAAGTGAGGTATTTCTATTCAAAAGGGGCATTTCTTGTTCTACTTTGGAGTACACTTATCAGTGCACTTCTGGGGTTTTATGCAACAGGTTTGGGACAAACTATCCTTTTAGGACTATTCCAACAGCAAGATTTGCCTATAGTATTCCTAGCACCGCCATTTTTAACCTTCTTTGCTATTCCACTGCTAGGATGGTTAGCAGATGCTAAGCTTGGAAACTACAGAGTCTTTAAATTTAACTGCTTCTTATTACTAACTGGAACAATCTTCTGCTCCATTCATACTCTCTACTTTCCCATGCTAAACTCTATTGCACTACGATACACAAGTGCTGTCATTGTAGTACTAGCATATGCAGTGGGTGCAGCAGTTATAGCAGTTTGCATAATGACAGCCTTGCAGCTTGGTTTAGATCAAATGCCAGACGCTTCATCCACAAACATTTCAAGTTTCATCAGTTGGTTTGGGTTTTCAATCACTTTTGGGTCCTGGATTTCTAACTGGGTATCGAATACATTCGTTTATTGCGTGCCGAAAATCGACGATAGTTTGAAAATGCAACTGTTCAGCCTATTTCCAGTGATATGCATGGTAATTATCTGCTCTTCAATGTTTTTGTTAGCCTCAAAATGGCTAATTATAGAACCAAAGTCACCTAAAGCACTCAAAACCATCTATCAAGTTCTCAAGTTTGCAGCCAAGCACAAGGCTCCTATTTATCGCAGTGCTCTCACATACTGGGAGGAAGACGTACCCTCTAGACTAGACCTTGGGAAAACAAAATATGGTGGACCATTTTCTACAGAGCAAGTTCAAGATGTGAAAACTTTCCTAAGAATACTTGTGATGTCTCTCCCAATATTCGTCATTTTAACAGCGTGTGGGAATATACTAGTCAATTTCGTGGCTATTGATCAAGTGGTAATATTTGATGCAGTTCATCATCTTAACCCTAACATTACCAATTGTACATCTAGTATCATTTACAATTTTAGTTGCAACTTTTGGTGGAGTGGTATTGTTACAACAGTTGTCTATGAGTTTATATTGTATCCATTCGTAAGAAACAAAGTACCCAGCTCTATCCGGCGAATTGGAGGTGCGGCTCTATTTTACCTGCTACTGAATATTCTAAATTTGGCTATGCAATTTGTTTTGTATGTATGGGCATCAGTACTTTTCATGGGGGCTGTCAGTGGCTTTTTATCTGTACTGTTAATAAACGGGATAATATAATTTGTGTGTGCCCAGTCACCGTACAACATGCGAGGACTTCTGACTGGCTACATGATTTTTATTTTGCTTATCTCAACATCTTTGAACTTGATAATGGAATTTTTACCTTTCTTGATCTATGTACATTTGCAAAACTACATCATCCCTTCAATATCAACTGCACTGAGTGTGATTGGATTGGTCCTGTACTGCCTCCTAGCTCGCTGGTACAAGAGGAGAGTTAGAGACGAGGACTACAATGCACACAGAGTGGTGGAGGAGGTCTACGATCGATACCTCTCTCATGTACACACATGCAATTAAGAACAACCGTGTACCTTTAGTCAACTTAGTAGTCTATACGTCCATAACATACACACTAGTCCAAGCTTAAACATTATTTTAGTTTCATTGTTTCAATGGCTATTTTGGTAAAGAACCTACAACACAAACAAATTACATGATTGAGAGTCACTAAGTACATCCATATAACATACATACCACATGCACATAATCACAGCTAACTTAACATTTATGAGTGCTATTGTGTTGTTCATATTTAAAATGGTAACTTGTTTGTAACATCGGGCAATTGGTACCTTACAGTGTAACATACATGTTTGTTTCGGTGGTTAGGGAATTGGACAGTCTCGGTTTGTGCAGCATCAACTATATAGTCTCATGAATCAGCCGCACCTCTCAGGGAGGAACGTCTGAGTAAGTATGATAAAAGAGAAGAAGAAAGGTGGACGAAATAAATGAATTGGAAGAAAAACGAAGAAAGGCAGACCAGGAGCATGAGTACTGTACATTTAATAATAATGTTTTTAAGGTAACTATAATTATTGCTGAGAAAAGTACACCATTAAAGATTTTTGTACATCTTTGCCACTATTAGCTATGTTGAAGACGAAGGTAAGCTGGGGCTGTTTAGAGTATAGAGTCAGTTTTATCTTGTATCCAATCATCACGAATGTCTCACGGCAGTCTTCGCATATGTTATGGAGAACACAACAAGCAGCAATTAAGCAAGGTACGTCACTGATTTAACCATCATTTCTCTTTAGGGGACATAACACGGGCTTTGCTTAGCCTGTAGTTAAAGAGTTTCTGCTCAGCTGTCAATGATCCATGATCAATGAAAGCCTTTAGCAACCATGGGTGGAGAGGGTACGCAGGATCACCAAGCACCAACAGTGGAACAGCTTGTCTTGTGTCTTGGGTGAGATCCAGAGGGGGGCTTTTTGCTGTTTTCAACCCAACCCTACTATTAGACTATATAGTTGAGCCTCGATTATCCGAACCTCGATCATCCGAACCCTCGATTATCCGAATTGTAGATACAGCATTTTTAATGATACTCATACTCATAGTAACCTCCACTCGTGCATGCGCAGGTAGGCGTATAGTCCCATGTGCGTTGTGGTATCCGAATATTTCAGCCATCCGGATAAGATGAGGACACCAGGTGTTCGGATAATCGAGGCTCAACAGTACTGTGCTAATGATCAGATAAAGGGTATTGTCGATCTTCCAACAATTGAGGCACATATAATGTACACTAGCTGTATACATGTACAGACAAGGCATGCATGCATGCCTATTTTTGAAGATCAATCGAGCATTTATATTTTAGATGCAATAGCTTTGTACAAAAACAGCTTTTTACACTTTTAATGTCGCTATACTACATGCAACTATGTAACTCATTAGGAATACAGCAATTTGTTGTCTTGTACATGCAGTAACTGAACTCACTTGAGAGACTTGCTGTAGCACGAATCGTGTCCAGCTTTGTATGAGCTTGGAGAGGTCTACCTTCTTGGAGAGTTGCTCATCCCCCCAGTTCAACAACAGACCAAGCCCTGAGGCCTCTCTCAGCGTACGAAACGCTCGTAGGAAGTTACTAGCCTGACAGCTGCGGCCATCGGAGCGATCAAGCATCCTGAAGAGGAACCCAAGCTCACAGGAGAGGCAGAACTCTTTAGCACAGAGGTGGCTCTGCATGGCCGCACGAACGGGATCCAAGAAGTAGAGCACCTGCACGTTGAAGAGGAGGCACATGACACAACACATTCAATTCTGCCTGCCTGCTACGTACTACAATGACAACGCATAATGATTGAAAAACAATACCGCAATAATGTACTGTACAATTTGTATACATGTATAATTATAGGCATGATGTCTGCACTGCATGCAGTGATGAGAGGGAGGTCACATGCATGTACTGACCTGGAGCATGGAGTTACAGTAGGCATTTGGAATATGGATCTCAAGGCCAGCAAAGTTTGTCCTGTTGTAGTGCTTGAAATCAAACATCTCAATACCTGCATGGTGGTACACGAACATGTACGTAACTATACATGGGTACTAAAATACTGTAACATTATACATAGACTATTTTGATTAACACTTGTCTTTATACACTGCTTACTATACATCATGCTTCCTCTCCTCTCTGAAAAACCAACAACTTACCAAGCTTTGAATATTTGATCTCCACTTGTCGATAAGGCTTTGGCACCAATGTCAGTGGATTATTCTCTGAGAAAAAAGAGAGTAATAATTACTGAGACCTAATTACCAGCAGGGACATACCCCTCATCATAGGGGACTCCGGTACACTCTCTGAGCGATCTTTCTCGAGGTCATAGGGCACCTGGTTGCGGAGGATATGGGATGGTTTAGGGGCGTGGCCTATGAACTGCTGCATCTTCATGTTCTTGAGCACCTCAGGGTCAATGGGCGGAGCTTGTCGTCTCTTGAACCTCGAGTTCTTGGGTGGCCAATTGGAGAGCAGTTGACCACTACTGACAGGGGGGAGAGTATAAGTTGGTACAGTGAAGTCTACATGCATGTATAGATGTGTACATGGTCACACTGTAAGTATGACACCCTCTAATCTGTAATACAGCAAGGTAATTAATGGGCCCCAAAAAAGAGTTCTGGAGCCATTGAGTAAACGGGGGGGGGGGGGGGGGGGGTGAGGGTGTAGTCTTTCAACACACATTACTCGCATAACTAAGCATCACATTGATCAAATTTCAACAATTTCATGACTTTATGAACGCTTTGAAAGAGACATTTCGCGAACATTTTGTTGGGGTCATATCTTTTTCAGCCTTGCAAGGCCCATGGGCTATAATAATGGTATTTGGCCGAAATTGCTAATTAATTCTGTCATCTCCCGTTTTTTTGAGCTGTATTTAGTTGTTTAAGTAGTTGGTACTCTTCTCTTGTTTTCGTATATTTATAGCATGCACGTGCATTAAATATTGCTAGTACTCGTTACGCATTCATATTGTATAATTAATATGGAGCTGTAGAAAAAACTTCTTATACACTTACTTCTGAGCTGCCAGAGGTGTTGGAATGACAGAGAGGGGGGCAGAGTCTGGATCATTATCGTCCCAGCTGATGTAGGGCAGCTCCTCCGTTGTCTCGCTCGGCAGCACGGTCGGCTGAGTGGTGTAGGGGTTAAACACCACCTCCTCGTGATCCGCCCACACATGCACAGCTCCACACGAGTCACCGAGCGCCACACAGTGACAGGACGGACCTACGTCCACTGCACAAGCCATGGCACCCTCGGTATCCATTGAGAGTTGGTGCACCACCATTGTGGAGGGGGTGACTAACCCACGGAGGTCCAAGAGTTGAAATTCTCCCATTTGTGAGAGCACGAGTACAGTGGAGTTTAGAGCAGGGACGGCTTTGATGAGGAACGGCTGGAGCATGACAACATCACACGGTGGGAGTGGCCTGTTGGCACGGAGATCAAACACTTTAAGCCGACAGTCGATGAGTAACTGACCAAATCTGCCCAAGAGAGATGTTAGAAGCATAATGGTAAAAAATTACAGAATATGTACATGTAGTTACGGCGAATTAAAAGAATTTCGTTGACTCCCATCCACCAGAATGCACGTATCGTTATTTTCATTCCCATTCCTGGCCACTCACCGTTGAGTTAGTCCACAGGTGACGAGGTACGGGCCCACGACGTCCATATCACACATCCCAGCAGAGTGGGCGGAGTAACTGTGAGCCGGGCGGAGGGTGTGGGGGTCCAACAAGTGCACCTTCCCTGTCACGTCTCCACTGCACACGTAGTACTCGGAGGACTTGAGCAGACACACACCGGCACCAGTGGTCACCTGACACAGTGTGTGTGCGTGGCAAGAACAAATATTAGAAATACCGGTAGGATTCCTTTGCAATGAAGTCCATGTGTACCCCGTATTCATAAGGCTCCGGAATAATACGCTTGCAAGATTACGTAAACACATTTTAAAAATGTGCGGGCGAAATCCAGGTAGTGCATATTTTAGAATGGTGCCTTAGAATACTTTCAGTGAAAACAGTGAAAAGTCTGAAAATTGTATACACCTACACATACGTACATGTACATGTATATAATATAAAGTTTTTACAACCTCACACCTCTCTAGTTATTTTCGCTCGAGACAGGTTCACGGTGGTGATCTTGTTGCCTTGACAACCAACCAGGAGGGAGCTTTCGTCCAGACACAGCGTAGTGTTCATATCCATCAGAGCATTCTCGTCCTGCATAGTGAAGCGAGGGTGACCTGTACGGGAGGTCAATCGCAGCTCATCACTCGATACACTGACAATGCCACTCGGAGTGGACTGCAGCTGTCGTATATCACTGTGGTGTGCTTGGAACGCTGTGTACTTCTCCAGCGAGGGACCATAGAAAGAAGTCACATGACCCTGCAGGAATGGAGACATTAATTAAACAATACACGTACGGAGAAGAGAATTTGAACAAGTTTGCGTACTCCATAAGTGCCAGCCCAGAGCAAGTCTTCTTGCAGATCAAAGGCGACTGTAGAGATGCCATACTGCTCTCCCTGGTACACAGACGATAGTTTGAGCTCCTGGTACTGTCCAATGTCTTCATGATACTCGTATCCATTGAACTCCATCTTTCTTGGCCATGTGTGCACACTGCACTGTGAGCGAATTTGACGTCATTTGTTTACATCCAAGTTTGCTCGAGCCCCACCCTTCTTTTACTCCAATAAAGGCACACTCGCACATGGTGACGTTGAAGTGTCGAAGACAAACGTTGCTAGAGCGTTCTTCTTAACCTTAACCTTAAACCAAAATGCTGTAGAGGCGCTAAAGAAGCTGCGAGTGAAAGGTCCAATCAAACATGAGCCTTAATTGCGGTGTAACGCAAGCGTCTGGTGGAGACAGCCAGCCCAACTCTCCTACAGACATGGTGAGTGTGCAGGGCTAGGGAGTATAAACTCACAGTACATTTTATTACTACGTGCCTGCAGGTGTCCAGCATGACTCAGAGTCAAATGAAGAATTTTCTGACCCTCAAAAACAAGATTATTCGAACAGAGTAAGTTGTGTCTTACGCAAATCTCATAATAATTATACGTACTGTACCCATCCACTCCAGTGACCTCATTAAACGTCATAAAGATGTGCTGAGTCAGCTAACGGAAACGCAGACTCGACTGGTTTCCACGGAGAAGGGAGCGAGGGGGCTCAAGGCTGAGCTCCACGTGCTACATCAGGTGAGAGTATGCCCCTTAAATTTACTCCCTTACTTAGAGTACATAGCAACAAAGATCACCTCATGAGTAATGTTAGGAGCCAATGTACTTAGCAGCAGTGAAACTAAAACCATGCAAACCAACAGTGTTCCCCCACCTCCTTGTTGTGCTTGTAACATCGTGTTGCTCCACTACATGTACAATAGTATCATTATTTGATTCTTAATGTTTCCTAGGAGAAGAGAAAGCTGGTTGCGTCACTAACGATGTTACGTGAGGAGGTGGCCAGCCTGGGAGATAGTAAGAGAGAGGAAGAGCAGCTAGTTCAACAGCTCAAGGCGAAGCTCGATATTCTGGAGAGGAAGAACAAACAGTACGAGAAGAAAGCGGGAAATGCTCAGGGACTCTTAGACGAGTAAGTGTGTGTGTGGAGGGGTGAAGCTTGTCAGTGTGTGTGAAGGGGTGGAGCTTGTCAGTGTGTGTGTGTGTGTGTGTGTGTGTGGGGGGGGGGTGGAGTAGAGCTTGTGTACGTGTATGTGTACATGTACTTGTTATTTATAAATTATGTGTGCATGTATTTGATTTGCTTGTGCGTGCAAGAGGCTAGGTAAAGAGTTACGTTGTTCTTGTTTCTGTGCAGGAAGGAGAAATGGAAGAATATGTATCAGAAACTGAAGAGGGAACATAAATCTTACAGTAAGGTTTATTATAGATCTATGTACTACACTTGTCCTGTGACTCTATTTTTTGTCCCCACAGGAAGCCGTACCAACTCTCGCAAGAACAGTCCAATGTGTCCCCTCGTTAGTCCACCATACTTATCGTCCTCCGAGGAACTGACTCCGCCCACTCCATCACCCCCAATCACTTTTACTGTCGAGGAAACCAAGAAAAAAACTGTTGTGCGTGAAGAATTGTTTGTGAATGAATCTAGATGCCTTGGTGTCGAATACTCTCTTGAGGATTATATGGTACCCATTCAAATGGAGCATTCCCCAGAAGACGCTACAGAGGCAACAAAGAAGAAGTGTGCTATACTGAAAATGCCTGAGTTCTTACTACCGCCTGAAAAAATGCCACAACCGGAAGTTAATACAGAGAAAGCAAACGTCGATTCTTTTAATGGTGATATACATGTAAATTCCCCAGAAGACGCTACAGAGGCAACAAAGAACAAGTGTGCTATACTGAACATGCCTGAGTTCTTACTACCGCCTAAAAAAATGTCGCAACCAGAAGTTAATACAGAGAAAGCAAACGTCGATTCTTTTGATGATGATATGGTACCAAAGCATTCCCCAGAAGACGCTATAGAGGCTACAAAGAACAAGTGTGCTCTGAACATGCCTGAGTTCTTACTACCGCCTAAAAAAATTTTGCAATTGGAAGTTAATACTGAAAAAGCAAACGTCAATTCTTTTGTGCAAGATGAACTTGTTTCAGCTAAGGATATCACGGACCATGCTCCAATACACGTCCAAGACGTGATGGTCGCCAAGCGTCTTGAAGTCACTGATCCAGAACATTCGATCACATGTCCTCATATATGCGAACGTCTAAGGAGTCCCACTGTAGCCCCTCCCCTTTCTCTGTCAAACCAGTTATTTGGTGACAGTGACTCGGACAATGCTCTGAGTGTGTCTGATGACTCAAGCGACGATGAACGCGATGACCTGGCCGAAATGTTGGAATCTAAAACCACCACCCCCAAAGACAACGATATAACGAACAAACCTGCAAGCTCGATAAACAAGAAAAATTTTGCGAATATCACTACAGTAGGGTCAGCTGCTGATGATGAAGTATCGACTTCACCAATGGAGGATTGCAATATTAGCATTAGTGAGACTAATGTCAATTCCATTATTACTAGCGAGGTTATAGTTGCAGAGGAGGAACAGATGGCAACTGGGCACGTTAGCTCTATGACTGAGGGATCTAATTTTATCGTGCCGTGCGTGGAGGTGGAGTCTGTTGCCGCGGATACACTCAGCAGCGAAGACGAAATGGATGTTAGTTTCAACGAAGGCTCTGTATTTGTCCTCTCTCCCCTGCCACAATCTCCTATCGATATGGACGCCCACGACCGCTCACTGGACACGCCCATTTCTCCACTCCCTATATCCCCTACGAATGAACTCCCTCTCTCTCCCCTACCACAATCTCCTGTCCAATCACATGACGACGATGAGGACATGACTCTCTCCCCTCTGCCACCGTCTCCTATCCAATCACACAACGACAATGAGGACATGACTCTTTCCCCTCTGCCACCGTCTCCAATTAATTTCCGCTTGCATTCTGGCGTCATTTCTCCATTACCTAATTCACCTGTCTCCGCTCCAGGGTCAAAGGTTATTACTCCACTACCAGCTTCTCCTGTTTCCGTGCGGCGACTGACCAATTTAGCACCTCTCAATTTTGCTGACACTGCACCCTGTGGAGTACAAGCCCCCACACCTTGTAACGTTGTGGTCATGGTAACTAGTCAGAGTGAGGAGTACAGAGAGACCACACCCACCAGAAGCGAGCTAGTACTATCAGATGGAAGCCCGTTCTCTCCACCTCCACTCTTTATAGATTCAACAAAGTATTGTGAACTGGTCAGCTCTTACTGTGAAGAAACTCAGAACGCAGCGAAAGCCACGGTAACAGTAGATACACTGGACTTGAGTGCCTCAGGAGATGTTGATAATGGCGGATACTCTAGCGACTCAGATAAGGTATGGACTAGTGTGAGCGTTGTGATATCTGTACGCTGGTCTTTTCACCTCACTTGAAATGTCATTTTAAGAGCAAGAAGCTGCCGCTTCTACTAACTGACTAATTGACCTCAACTATAGAACTGCTGTCCTTGTGTGCACTGTAGTACAGTTTCTGGGTTTGTTCTAATAAGGTTTGCATTTTCAAGTGAGGTGAAGGTTGTAATTTAATTAATGGTTAATTAAAGCTTTAGTTTCAGGTTTGTTGTACATGTACATGTACATGTACATGTATGTACATGTACATGTATGTAGTACAGGATGATTGTGACCTGTGCATGCATGTGCTTGGTTCATGATGTCATGCTGTTCCATCCTTTCCCGTACAGGTTCCCTTTATTGGACCTGTGCTGCCTCCAGCCCACCCTCTGAACAACATACCCATTGCCCCGCCCATTGACACACCTTTTTCAATAGACTCACAAAACTATTCTACTCTAACTGTTCCTACGGCTACTTCGATTCCACTAAATGACAAATACAAGTTGGACCACTCCACGAGATCCTCCACGAGATCAGCTACTAACAATCAGAACTCCACAAACAAACAGCTGCCCGGTGGTAATACGAAAAAAAAGAAGGGGAAAATTAACCCATTCCAAAAACCAGTGCCTAAAAACAACAGCAACAGCACGAGTTTTGATGACCTACTCCAGTCCTTCCGGCAGACATCACAGGTCACAAACCCTGCACCTCGTGTGGTTAGCAACACACAACAGACATCACAGGTCAAGAACCCTACACCTCGTGTAGTTAGTAACATGCGCCAGCCATCACAGGTCACAAACCCTGCACCTCCTGCAGCTAGCAACACTCACCAGCACACTCTGAAACAAGATCGAAGAATCTCTGCCTCTGTTGAAGTGCCTCCCAGTAGTAAGAGACCTCGACTCACTTCCTCCACTTCCTCCACCTCCTCCACTGTCAGCAGCACTCCTCTACTCTGCTCACAGCTACCACGGGCCACACCTGTACAAGCGTTACCAGGATACCAAGGGGATTCCCCTACGGACACGGCTACTTCAAAGGGGACTTTCCCTCCTTGCTATCGACTGAGATCGAGAAAAGTGGACTTTTTCGAGACGGTGAAGCGAAGAAAAAAGTCGAGCAGCTGCAGCGATGACAGCCTCTCCAATGAGACACCTGTGCGCGAGGTGAGTGGCTATTATTAGAGCTATTGTATGTACATGTAAGCATGCCATTTGTTGTGAAGATTTTGGCAGCACTATAGAAGCCCAGCCTCTGTTTATATCATAATTATAATTATACGTACATGTATAGTACTAGTTAGAGTAGCGGAAGTGACCTACTGTGTCATTGTATTAATTAAACCACTGCTTTTTATTGATTTATTTCAGGGTAATAGTGACTCTATCAGTGTGCCCCAGGGTATCCATGGCGACGCTATCCTCTCCGATGGTGAACTTAGCGAAAGTGAAGAGGAAAAAAGCAACCAAAAACCACCCCCTGTATCCATGATAACCAGAAAGAGACGTCATACGGACGGTGCTACTGGACAGGAGGAGGACCAGACACCCTCCAGCTCACCGCTGCAACTGCTAGCTCCTCCCACACTCCTACAATCAGACCTCTCTCACGTCAACTGTGGGTACGGGAAGAAAGAAACTGAAGTGTCTCAAACTAAGGCTGCAACCCAGACTCAGAGTGTTGATGATATATTCAGTACCAATCTTCCACTACTGGGGCAGTCAAAGTTGTCCCTGGCCACACCCACTGTCACGCCCATTCAACATAGTGGTCTGTCGATAGTCCAGCAACAACTTCCTGTGTGGCTGAACTGTCCCCTCCCACTTCCTGACTGGTTGGTGGCGGCGATGGTGGGCTTACCGGGGTTGATGAACAAGAGTCATGCCAATGTGGTCAATACTCCAAATGTGGGAGGGAAGAAGAAGAAGAAGCGTACATTTGTTGGTGAGTAGGCATGTGTTCTACAACTAGCTGTATGTTAGCACGCCTACATGGATTACCGTATTACGAATATTTTGCGGGTGAAAAACCTTTACGAATGAGCCAAATCAGCAGAAAATTTGACCCTTTGCGATCTAACTATTGTGTTCTGGCAAGGATCGTGTGTATTTACTAGCAATAATTTAGGTTTTGCGGATTTTATTGTTGCGAATTGATCGACCATCACAAAGTTCGCAAATGTTTGATGCTCGCAAAACATTCTAGTAATACGGTATGCAGTGTATATATGCGTACCGTACATGCACCTAGCTCTACTGTACCGTATTAGCTAGAAATGTCTATAGCCCAAAAAGTGAGTAAACGTGAAATATTATCTGCAAATGCTTATTAACCACGCCTAATTTAACAGTTGAAAGTTCAATTTGCAGAAATATTATCCACAGAAGGTATTTTTACAGCTATTCGAATAATTTTTGGGCTGCAAAAATTTCTAGCTATACTGTATTATGTTGGTGAGTGAGTGTTCTCTGTGAATATACCAGACTAGTACATGTAGCTGATCGAGTCTATTGTATAACTGTATGTAACTATGCTAACACAGCAGAGGAGGTACGACACGCATGCCTCGATTAGACTAATTACCTCTGCAATAACCTTGAGCGTGGGCGTAACTACGCCTTGATTATACGCCCACGCTCAATGTTATTGCAGAGGCAATTAGTCTAATCGAGGCACGCGTGTCGTACCTCCTCTGCTAACACAGTGTACCATTGTAGCACTGTATTATTATTATGTGTACAGTGAGTGGTGTGATACAGTGATGACGTGCTGTGCTTGTTTCTCTTTCGTGTAGTTAAGGATCCCATACAGAGACAGAGCAGCCAAAAACCTTCTGCTTGTGAGCCACTCATACATACTTTATTATAGTGTATGCAACTGTCTTTGTGTCCCACTATCCCGGCCCACTCTTCCCCCTGTTTCTTCTCCAACTGTCTCCCCACTTTCTATCAAACATGATACACCACGTACTTAGCAGAGTACTGAATAGATGTACAATAATGTGCTTGTTCTTGATATTTGGCGAAGTTTGCACACTATCTGTTCACCTTCGTATATATACATACTGGAATTCATGTGTATAAGTACTTCATTCTGCACTGTACAGTGTGTATGATTATAAGATCACTGCTGTGTGTCCCCTGCAGTCATTCTGGCTAATCTAGAGCGTCTGGTGTTGGGTCAGATCTACCTGTCCGCCATTATCCCCATGCTCTCTGATCTCAAGCACATCTCCTCATCCTCCGTCCTCATCAAAGCAATCATCGAGGTGTGTACAATAAGTACATGTAAGGAGACATAGCGTTGAATAGAGCATCTTTGAACAGCCATAACTTTAGCTTCGTTGGTCCAATAACGTTAATTTTTGAAGCTTAGAGAGAGTCCATTCAGATGATGTGTTAGAAATGTTGGCCCTGTTTTTAATGTTCCAAATCTTTTCAAGATTTGAGCATACAATCTAAACCTTCTAAGCTTTCAGAAAATCAATCAGAACTCTAGTTACAGTAGGTACAGAGCCGGCTATAATGCAACACATGTGTGAACAGTATCTGCCTAAATTCTCTCATTGTAGACCAGAATTCATTTTTGAATCTTAACTTCACATTATACATGTACACTCCTCCTCCAGTTTCTCCTCCACCATTACATGCCGTCAGTCGACGTAGTGGTAAAGCTGTACCACGACCAGTGTGACTCAGTCCGTACCTCCCCCCACGATTGTCAACCCCTCAACCCTTCATTCCCACCCGCCCTCCTCAAGCCAGAGTGTCAGCTGTTAGCTCTCTTTGTTCACTTGCCACGTATGAACAGCAATATGGCCACCTTCTTGTCTGAGCTGAGCACTGCATTATACCAGACCATTGTGACTCCTGGAATGAAATTTCATCAATTGGCAGCTGCCGTGTAAGTGCCGTAAAGTCAAAAAGAATTCCCCTTTTTTCCCTAGCCCCAGTGTTATGTGAGTACAATTTTTACAATGCTACTTTATATTATTAGTCAGTATAATTTATTTTGAAGGTCAAAAAACTTGAATCCATTTCTTTAGACTACTGTGGCTCCATTTTCTTTTCATTCGTACAGTCGATTGTTCACTGGAGTGTGTCGTCTCCAAGGTGACTCAGAGAGGGTGCTATTCATGTGCTTTGATCTAGTGAGGAAGCCCCTCCTTGTTAACGAGCTACTCGTCATCTCTGGAGTGGCAAGCGTTTGGCCACTGCCGTTAGCACGATACTCAGGACTGATAGTTCAATCTGATGGAATACCCGAGGTGAAGGAGCTTGAGAAGCAGACCCTGTGTTTCACCCTGGAGACAGTCATCATGACCATGGTTAAAGAGAAGGCCTCTAAACTCAACTCTTCAGTGAGTCTTGTTTCATAAAAATTATGTATCCTTCTATGCTCATTAAAACAGTGTGTAACTACGCACATGTTCTATTACACGATTGCACTGTTGTACTGTACATGTACTCGTACTAAAGTGTCTGCAAGAAACTGCCTTGTATAGAATGTCTACAGTATGCCTTTACCCTCCTCATCCCGCCCACATGCACACAGCTCTCCCCTCACATGCACACTCTGTGTGGGTGGGTCCACGTGAGTGACAACACTGTTAACCTCCTCACTGAGAAACTACTGCACATGCTCAATACTAGCTCTGCCGTGTACATCGACCAACCTCCCCCGCCCCCATCACCATGGAGACGGCCTCGGCCAAGTGTTCAAGCATTCCATATTGTTCACAGCCTCCGACTACTCTCATACTCTCGAGGATGGGTGTGGACTAACGACACTCTCATTAGAGCTCATCTTTGGCCGATTCTTAAGAAGTGGAATAGCAGCGAGGGGTCAGAGGTCAAGGACGCAGCTGCAGTGTGCGTTGTACGCCTCATTGGTGAGTGCATCTCATGTGAACCAGTAGCTAAGACTTCAGAATTTATGTCCCCTAATCCTGACCTACATTGTATGTGTACTACATTTCCTTGTTGAAAGTCTGTTGCTTGTATTCAGTTTACTATTGTGTATCCACTGAGTCCCTTATACAGTTAGATCCTTCATGTACATGTAGTTGTTGAAAGTCTGTTGCTTGTATTCAGTTTACCCCCTCCACACTTCATTACTGTATCAACTGAGTCCCTTATACAATGCAGTTGTAAGTTGATGGGTTGTTTTCTACATGAACTGTTCATTTGGTGTGATTGAGTGTCTGGCCGTTATATGTATTTGGCTTTTCTTTAGCATTACATGTAAGAGAGGTTCCACTGTAGTTGCCAGGATATCTAGCCCCCCCCCCCCACACACACACACACACACACACACACACACGCACACACGTGGATAATCCCCACAAGTACATATACTCATGGTAATAAACTGTGAGCTGGCTACTTATTATGCTAGGCTATAGTTATAGTCACTTTCAATTTCTCTAAAAATCTGCAGGCTTTGTGTCGTCTCAAGGTGTGACAGCTGACCCTCTCTCCTCGTCCATATTACAGCTGCAACGAGTTCTGATTGCCCTACTCACAAAGTCCACTCCGGGAGGCTTCTCCGCTCTGCAGCTGGCTGCCGTAGACTCTTTGCTTGAACTTTGCCCCCCGGCTCACCCCCGAGCTGCCGAGGCAGTGGGTGTGGTCAGGGTGTGGCTGAATGGTCTGTGTAAACATGCAGTGAACAGTTTAGCGAAAGAGTTCAATGAACGATTATTAGTCTATCGTGTTGGCTCATGATTTTTTTTATTTTTATGATTGTGCTTCCTTTTGTTTGATTCTCTGTACCATAATTGTATTTTGCTTTTCCTCTGACTGGACTAAATGCAGACACAGTTAGTAATTCTCATGCGTGAAACCACATGTACATGGCATGTCCGATAGTAATGAGCATGCGTGAAACCACGTGGCATGTCTGTTATTAATGAGCATGCGTGAAACCACATGGCATGTCGTGTGTGTGTACGTGTGAGGTGTCTGGACAAGAAATAACAATTATGCGTGTGTTGGCTCTAGTAAGTGGGGGGAAGGACAGCTGCTATAACATGATGAAGTGTGTGGCCGCTGGCCATGAAATTGTAGCTCTAGCCAATTTACAACCAGAGCAAGAACTTGGAGGTAGAGATAATTGGCGTATAATTCGCACATGTTTTGAGAATATTTACTTTAAGATGAGTTGGATATGACAATTGGCGTATAATTCGTACATGTTTTGAGAATATTTACTGAGTTGGATAGTTTGACAATTGGCGTATAATTTGCACATGTTTTGAGAATATTTACTTACAGATGAGTTGGATAGTTTCATGTTCCAGACTGTCGGGCACGAGGGCGTGTCACTCATAGCCGAGGCCATGGGGATTCCCCTGTACAGGACATTTACGAAGGGAAAGTCCCTAACAAGAGAGCTAGTGTACACGCCCACTAATGGCGATGAAGTGGAGGAATTGTACGAGCTGCTTGTGAGGGTGTGTGAAGAGTGTGGAGGTGTGGAGGGTGTATCGAGTGGAGCTATACTCTCAGACTACCAACGACTACGTGTGGAGAATGTGTGAGCTTTGTATCATAATTGTAATGATGAGATTGACAGCTAGCACTGCAGGTATGTGTGCTAATAGGCAACAAGCCATGCAGAGCTTTGGTCTCTAATAGCAGTTGCATGTTTTAACTTGTCCTGGCTTAGCACAATTGAAGTGTATGGTATCGTGCTAATAAAATAATTATGATTGATCTGGAGAGCCAATTTTCAGTTTACTGTATCATGACTGTCTATCTCATCACACCAGGTGCTCTCGTCTAGGTCTGGTGAGCCTCTCCTACCTGTGGCGTAGGAACCAGGAGCAGCTGCTCAGGGAGATGATTGATAACGGCGTGCAGGCTATAGTCATCAAGGTAGCCTCTATGGGTGAGGGAATATTGGTCTCAAAGTCAACCCATTCTTTTAAATTCACTTACAATTTGTATTAGGATTGTATCCAGACAAGCATCTTGGGCGGACCATTAAAGACTTGTACTCTGACCTTTGTGAGCTGGTATGTCTCGTATACGGTATGGTTGGCATGTTGTTTTGGCATTAAACAATGTTATAACAAATGTCAATCATGTAGGCCGATTTACTTATTCATTACCATACAAGCGATATCTGTACGTACCAATTATAATAACTATATATCTATTATGAGGTCGAGTGCACAGAACCGTCGCTATGGGGTCAACGTGTGTGGGGAGGGAGGAGAGTACGAGACATTCACTCTGGACTGCCCCCTCTACAAGAAGAGAATTAATTTGTGAGAGAGCCCCCTAATAATTAACTACTAAATCTCCATGCTTGTCGGTGATACCTGGGTTGTTGTGGGCAGGAGTTTTCACATTCGTCTATTAGCATAGACATTACAAAGTCACCCAGAGTAGGAATGTTAATTTGCTTCAAAGGAAACGTATTCCATCCTTAAATCAAATTAGTCACTGTGTATGCATTATGCTGTCACGACTAAATAGTTTCACACAGTACAAAGCCAAAGCAACCCTCTAAGAGATACGTGGTACTACTAACCATGTGTCACTAAAGCCATATTGCATACAGGTTGGCTTCTGAGGTGGTAGTCACGACCTCTGACCCCTACGCTCCAGTGGGCTACCTCAAACTAACACAGCTGGCTCTTGAGACCAAAGAGCACACAGTGAGTGTAACCACAGCGTGATGCCTACTTGCATAATATGAGACTGTATATTTATTATTTTTCATCTCTAGCCATTTTCTCTGACATCTTCCACCAAGGTCAGTCACATGATCTACGATACCGTCACATGACCTTACGGCCCCATGTGCTCTACAGATGTGCCTAGCGTCCCCCCCTCTTCCGTCTCTGAGTCTGAGTGGGGAGCGACAATCACAATGTGTGTAGAGTACAACTCATTAGAACTAGCACTCTGTGTACACATCATAGTAGTAGTCTGTATCGATCATGTTACATCACTGTATCAGTATGTAATTGGCCAGTGCATACCCTACAAGAATATAATTAGCTAACATCGTTATTATTATATATTCATCTGGTGTTGTAGTGTAATGTGAGTAGACACATTTTTTGGCTGTTATTATGTTAATGACAATTGCTAAATGTGCACACAGGTCTCCAGGATGGTTGTCGTGTCTGGCTGGCCTTGGATGGTGACCCCTGTGAACCCTCGACTGCCGTCCAATCTGAACGTCTGTTTGAGGGGGCGTGCTCACGACTGTGTGCATGTGGGTGTGAGTGGCGTGATGCTGTGCTTGTGTACCTCTACTTGTCTGAGATGACCGACTACCCATGTGTCAACAGTGTGTACAAGCGGCACTTCAGTAGCGAACCACCTGCAAGGTGTGTGTGTGTGATGTGTGAGGGTGTGAGGGCAAGTAGAGCCAGAGACAAATCATGCGAACAAAATTAATATCTACTTCATATTTTAATACATTGATAATGGCCAACTTCTGTAGGGTGTGTGTTTCCTCGTCCCTGCCTGAGGGTGTTCTGGTGAGGCTAGAGGTGGTGGTGTGGAGGTGTGATAGTGGGCGGAGCTCCATGCATGTACAGTCTCACTCAGAGTGGGCCCCCGCTAATATTGGCCCATACAGTCAGTCCTACACAGTGAGTATGCAGGGTCTGCCCACACTTGTCATCTCTCGGGGTTTAGAACCACCACTCTTAACGACCAATTTGACTACTAGTCGTGCTATTTGCTAAATTGCTATAATTATATTGTCAGCTAGAAAGTAGCTACCAAGCCCTGCTGCACAGTACATTACATGTACTTTTTATGTTCCTCTTTTTCTATGCTGTAGGTTTCCGATGTTGTATTTGGTGCTGGACAGATTGGATTAGAGCCCTCGTCTATGACATTGGCCCCGCCCCTTTCTCAGGCCACCCTCTCTCTGACTCATGTGCAGAGCGTCCTGGAGTCATGTGACTCTCACCTAACCTCGGCACTGTGTGGGATGTGCTATTATACAAGCCACGAGGCCAGATGGAGTGCAAGGCAATCATGGCGGGAGGTATGTGGTGTGGGCGTGTCTAGTCATGAGGGTATGTGGTGTGTGCACGTCTAGTCTGTGTGGGGTATGTGGTGTGGGCGTGTCTAGTCTGTGTGGGGTATGTGGTGTGGGTGTGTGGGGTGTGTATTGGTAGTGTGTGGATTATTGCTAGGATTCTGTTATTATTCTTCCAATTGTTGCAATTATATTTTGTATTTGATGTCTCCCTCTCCTGACTACCTCTTTATATGATATGCTTGTTATTGCGTGTGTACGTGAAGCTATGTGTGCCGTGTATTTATGTGTTTTCGTTTTGGAATGAGTTCCCTAATTTGTTGACAGTAATCCAAGCTCTCTTCCATGGAAATAAATTATGACAACATCATGTATGATCCTGGATGTCACCACCATCAGTTGTACTGAGTGTGTACTGTACACTTGATTGAATAGTATGTTGGAATGTGATGACTTATTTAAATATTGTATGGCTGTGTGTGAGAAACATGATTGGATTGCCCTATGATTAGTATATGATCAATTATGTTTGTTGGTCATAATAGTTCCTGTAGCGTGAACACAATTTGTCTGATATGTTAGACAAATTTAGACAAGGGTCTTCTAGTATTGTATTGTACACACTGGCTGTTTCTATAATTGGTTGTGCCTCTCCCTAATATATTGCCCTTTGTTTGATTTTGCTTGCCATGCAATAAACTTTATGACTTCTTAGAATGTCTTTGAATCAATTTGTAGGATTGCTCAGGTGATCCCACATCTTCTCAATGTACCACATAATGCACTTCAAGGTGTTTGGTGGATTACCCACATGTACATGTGGCATGTTTCCTCATACCAAACACTAGTTTATAATTATAATGCTTCCCCCCCCACCCTCCAGGCCTCCAGAGTTCTTGGCATGTCTCCCGACTGTCCCCTACTCTTCTTGCACGTACTAGACCTGCCCAGGGGGTCCTGTGTCGAGTGGCACTTTGTAGCTGTCAAGACCCCCTCCCGAGTCACATGTAAGTGGAAATGCACATGTGTACGTATGAGAAACAATTTCTTGTGTGGCTTTGCTTGTTTGAATTTGGGTGCTTTTCATCTCCTTATGATTTCTGATTAGCATACCTGATATGTTAATGTTGTTGCTGGCTTGTGAGGGTTCTGTGTAAATGCGTACAAGCCAAAGAGACTGTATTGTCAGTGCAATAAACCCCCTACCACTGTTACCTTGATCACCTGAGTGCTGATTGTGGGCACTGATAGTGCGTGTGTCGTGTGGTCATTTGATAACTTGATCCTAAGTGACTCAAATTAGGGTCATCCAATTACAAAATTGAGCTGTATTCAGGTAGCTCTTTGGAAGCCTGTCAGCTGTGCCTTCGAACTATTTATTGTTGCCAACGGGTGGGGTGGCAGTGAGTAGTGTCACCTTTATGTCCTAAGTGCACCAATAACTATACAATTAGCTCCATTATCGTTGCCAGGTAGGTACATAGTTTAGGTCATGTTTCTGTCATTGTTCTTGCCATGGTAATGCCCTTCTATATATGTACCTATTCACAGATAGCTGCTCAAAGGTCAGTGGTGAGGTCATGGGAGGTGATGCCACCATCAGGTCAGCTGTGGACAAAGACAGGAAGGTTGGCTGCTGGACACTAACCACCAACATTGGTAACCACATCTCCCCTCATACACTTTGCTGTGTGTTATTGACCACATACTACCTACCTAAGGGATATTCTTTTGAGATCATAATTTTATGGAAGATTACATTTGAGCATGGATCCAGCAGATTGAATTACCATTTCCAAGGAAGATTACATTTCAATGAGTTCCTGTGTACATTATTAACTTTTGCTGGCAATGAACATAATTTCCACAGAACTGTTTGTCCCACTGGATAAGGTTTTGAAATGCTGCCTGAGTCACATGCAAGCACAGCTGATTAAGTGTCAACTGTCTCTCTCTGAACTGTCCTACCTCCGTGTCTGCCTACCACAGTATGCATTGTCAGCAACTTGTGTGCCAGGTACATACATGTACTTATACATTCCATACACGATGCATACGTGTCCCTAAACCAATCAAATTAGTCAGTGAATGTAAATTTTTTCCCAACGACCACTTGTTTTTCATACGTGTGGTGTCTAATTTGATTAGTTTCATTTATACTTGAGATTCACTGCTGGGTATATTGAGCGCAATGTCACGCAGTGTTTTTTTTCTAATTGTGCAGAGATCAGCAAGCTGTGCAGTGGCTGTGTTGGAGGAGGGGAAATTCCCTTGTCGGTGGTGACCACTCAAGGCTACTTGGGACATAACAATCAGCTGTTTGTACAAGCTTGTAAATTTCATGTTATGGTTTAGTTTGATACGTTCTCTTGTGCATTATTATTTGGACACACGTGTTCTTGAAAGTTTGGAACCAGTTTATGATCTATTTGGCTTAAAGTATGCAAACTTGTTTCCAGGTGTTTGCTAGTACTTAGTTTGGTACGTTCTTTTGTGCATTATTATTTGGACACATGTTCTTGTTATGGAAAGTTTGAAATCAGTTTACGATATAATTATTTGGCCTAACTTGTTTCCAGGTGTTTGCTGGTACTTAGTTTGGTACATTATTATTTGGACACGTTTATGGAACCAGTTTACTTTTTGGCTTCAAGTTTGCAAACGTGCTTAATTGATGGTACTGTAATATGATAGTCTCTATACATGTACAACTTAATTATGCATGTATGAATTCACTTGTGATCACATTGCATTGCATGGCTATATAAGCAATGGCAGAGCTTTGTAAAATAGAACTAAAACTGTGAGACTTACATATGTAAGCTAACAAGCTAACAACTGTCAAGAGAAGCTATTTATCAACACCTGTGGTGGTAAGTGGCACACGAGCTTGTAGCTATAATAATGTCTAGATCCCCATATATACAAATACTAGCTGTTGCTAACTAGAGCTATAGTACATAATCTAATACGTACGTAGCTGCATGATGGCCTTCATGCATGAGCACATACATAGCTGCACATTAATTGAGCCATGATGATCATGAGAAGTGCAGCTATTGGTAGTACATGACAAATAATACAGCTGTATAGAATCAATGTATAATTATATCTACTTGCAGTATTAAAATTCCATTGTTGCCTTTTGACCTCTGTGATCAAAGGAATAGCAGTGCCAGTATAGAATACCAAATTACCTATTTTTTTTCACATCTATGCGCTATATGCAGCAAGTAGTTTCTATACTGGTTTCTATATGCCAGAAAATGGTTTTCAAGGCAACAAATTAATAGTATTACATTTAATTCGTGCCACGAGCAGTTTATTGTATAGTAGATACAGGGTTTTGCAGAATCTTTGCAATATCCCAAAAAAGCGTTTTGCGTTGAGCGTTCCTTATAAGGTTATCTGTGGTCAACCATAAAGTTGTAGATCTTAGTCAGCATGTCAACAATGCACTATTCTACAAACAGTTGATGGATCAACTTGAAGATTCTCAGCAACACTTTGATAAGACAGTCCAAGCAGCTCTGTCTGATGCACTCTTCTCCATCCAATAATACCGCTTTTTTCACAAGAAAAAGCCATTTTGTTTTTGAATTTTGCTTCCTAAGCAGACTTGGCATTTCACCACAATGTGTATATGACACCACAAGATGTAAACATTAGATATCCATATAAGGAACGCTCTACACCCTCTATTTCAAAGATTCTGCAAAACCCTGTAATGATCTCGGGCCTAACGACCTTTGACCACAATCTACTACCAGGCCAATAAACAGCTTGTGGCACTCATAGCCATGTAATAACTATTACATATTGAGTTTTGTTGCATGTTTGAGTAAAAGAACAAAGAAACCACAGTGAAATTACATGGCATATTGCACAGTATTATGACGTATTATTTTTCTTTTAGGTTATTCAGTAGTGCAGGATGACAAACGATACCAACTCCAGTGACGTACAGCTGATGGATGAACCTCAGAAGGTTTGGTGGATCTACGTGGTCACATTTGCGATTATCTACACTGTGAGCCTTGGATTCAGTTGTGTGTCTTATGGCGTCCACTGCCTCACAAAGAATTACAAGCAGCAGCAATCTCAAGAGAAACGAAGAAAACCAAAGTTAAAAAGAATTCATGAGTTAGTTCGACAGTTAATTTCTGGAGACACTGTTGTGAGTAAAATCTTCATTTCAGTAACATTTGCATGCAACCTGATCTACATCATTCTGACCGTGTATCGAGCCTATACACCACTAGAGGTTGAGTACAGCTTTGCGATCTCACAAGAACCTGCAAGGATTGTTGAACTGCTGGTTGTTCTCGAGCTCATTTGCTTTGCTGTAATTCGATTGCTTGCTGCAAATAACATAGTTTTGTACTGGCTTGACCTTTATACAATAATCGATGTACTGACTCTTTCTCACATCTTTGTGTCGTTAGCCCTGGGTGTTGATTGGCTGGGGTTAAGATCTGCTCGCTTCTTCTGGCTAACTCAGTTGATTACTGTATTCAGATTCATCCCTCTAATCCACTCTCAGGACATCATTGACTTATTCTCATTGTGTATATACTTCATTTCCTTACTATTCTTCGGGACTGGAATTATTCATCTGTTGGAAATTTCTGGTGATCCTTGGTCAGATAATGCAGTGGTGGATAATAATCAATTCCTCTCTTATGCATACTTTATTATCGTTACCATCACTACAGTGGGATATGGCGACATTTCCCCAGAAACTGCTTTTGGTCAGACTTTTATGGTGGTGTACATTGTCATCGGGCTAGCTTTCTTTGCTGCACTCCTCCCAGTCATCAGTGAGGTCATTTCTAACTTCAATGCCAAGAGACAATATACCAAGTTTGATAGAACACGGGTCCCACGTCATGTGATTGTTTGTGGCCATATCACTGCATTTACTGCGCAGGAGTTTCTCAAAGACTTCCTGCACCCTGATCGAGGAGACTCAAACACACATGTCCTTTTCCTCCATCCAATTCGGCCAGAAAAAGACTTGAAAAATGTTCTCAGATCGTACTACACTCGAGTTCAGTATATTGCCGGGTCTGTTCTTAACAGTAATGACCTCCAAACGAGCAAGCTAATGAGTTCTTCTGCTGTTTTCATTCTTGCTGATAAGTACACAAACAATCCATTGGAAGAAGATAACGGCAACCTTCTGCGATTGGTGTCTATCAAGAACACTACTACAGAAATCCCAGTGATAATTCAACTTCTTCTTGGCTCGAGCAAGAAACAGGTCAAGAACATTGAAGGATGGAATCCTGGTAGTGACATTGCTGTCTGTTTGAACGAGCTGAAGCTTGGATTACTGGCACAGAGCTGTCTGTGTCCCGGATTCTCAACACTCATTGCCAACCTTTTCTACACGTCTGATTTCCCAGCTCTCACATCATTTGAAGGTCTGAATGCTTGGAAAGAAGATTACATCGAGGGTGCTTCAAACGAGATTTACGCCACACATTTTTCCTTTAGTTTTGAAGGAAAGAATTTTCAAGAAGCCGCTCACATTTGCTATAATAAACTTGGACTAATTCTGCTAGCATTTGAGTCACCAGAAGGAAAATTTCGAAAGCTTCACGTTAATCCTTCGTCTCAGTCAAATCCCAAAATTGTTGTCAAAAGTGGAGTGTACGGCACTCGTGGCTATTTCATTGGACAGGATATTGAGCATGTCTCAGTTGTAGGCAGCTACTGTGAGACATGCGATGAAGCTTCCACGGAAAAAGAAATGCACAAGTTTGTACGTAGAGTAACACAACGAAGATGTGATTGTTTCAGCGAGCTTAAGGTAGTCAGTACTCACCCTCTCAATGGAACAGAGGTAGTTGTTCAGAAAGAAAAGACCTCTCCTCGTACTAAACGTGTTTCACGAATGGAAGTAGCATTTTCATGGGATGAGGACGAGTTTGAGGAGCTAAATGAGGAATACAGTGTTTTGCTTGGTGATCCAATGAAGTTGGAAGATGCTCTATTAAACAGTGACTATGACGTGGTCAAGAAGGACCCAGGATCTATTCCAGACTTAGCCGATCACATTGTGCTGTGTGTGTTTGCTGATGACAAATCACCCATTCTGGGATTGCACAACTTCCTGTACCCTCTCCGAAATAAGAATGGTTCAAGAGATTCAATGAAGCCTGTGGTTATTGTCAGCAACAGTACATTCCTCAAACACGAATGGCCATTAATTAGAAAGATTCCCGATGTTTTTGTAGTCGATGGATCTCCATTGCGAATTCAAAATCTCCAAGCTGCTTCCATCAGCTCTTGCAGTGTGTGCATCGTCACGACCATGCTCTCAGCTGACAACAATGAGCCAGCTGTCAATGACAAAGAAGTGGTCCTCTGCAGTCTCAGCATCCAGAAGTACCTCAAGAGAAACGCAACACGGCAAGTTCAGATTATTGCTGACCTTCGACAGGAATCTAATGTGCAGTTCCTCGACTTTGGAGATGAAGACGAACCAGACGAGAGAATCTACAAAGCTCAACCGTTTGCGTGTGGAGAAGCATTTTCAGTTTCTATGATGGACTCTGTGACAAGTTCTGCATTCCACAGTCCAGGCACCTTGTACCTTGTGGAAGACCTGATCCAGTGTACGGGCACCAAGGCAACCTGTCAGATTGTGGGGGTTCCCCTCAATTCTGAAGAATATGCGGGCAAGACGTTCCAAGACTTGTACAACCTCCAGCTGGACAAAAACAACCTCGTACTCGGACTGTATCGCAGGCTACCTGCTCAAGCAATGCTTGCTAACTGCAACCCTGGAAGAAGCGTTTCCAGTGTCGTTGGAGTAAGCCAAGATAAGCACTATGTGATCACAGCACCTAAATCTGGAACGTTATTGGATGAAATGGACATTGCATTTGTGTTGGTCAACAAGACTAGTACTCCTGCAGAACTCAATTAATTTTTGTGTGTTGTTGTTTATCGTAGCATGATCGCATTTCACACGCAACATTACAATTGTTTTACATGTACATATAATTATGCTAAATTTTTTACCAGTCTGCATAGAAAGAGAAAATGTTGTCATTATAACAAGTAGCTAATCTGGCCTAGATTCGAGGCTATTCATTGTGGCAACTCGGTTTTTAATCAAGGAACACTGTTAGCGCCTGAGTTAGCGCGCAGCATAGCCTCGATCCCAGGCCGAGTTTTCGCTTTTATAACGGTTAGGTTTGCCTAACCGTTATAAAAGCGAAAAATCGGACTGGGATCGAGGCTAGCGCGCAGCATTGTGCTACGGTTTGCATGCGCTATACGGCTGTGAAGCTAGATCCAGGAACTAATGAGTACATGTTCCAAAGGTCACTATAAACCCTATGTGTTCAGAGGCCTTTCTGGGAGATATAAGTAAGTGTGTGCTGTAATAGTGGCTGTGAAATTAGCTTATTGACTTGTTGATACTTAGCAATCTTGAATATTATCTGAGAAACAGCTTTAGCTATGCATTCTATTGCAGTTAGTGTTGGATGTATATATGTTTGTTGCACTACAAATGAAGAAGCTAGACATTCTTATAGAGTCTCGTCAGTATCTACGTTTACCTAACAAGACAATTGTGATATGCCAATACTACGACTGTCTTGTCAAACGTACTAATCACAAGTTTAGTGTACCCAGCAGTGGCAGGCTAGCTAACTTACCTTAAGGTGACATATTTATTTCACGGCTAGGGTTATTATGTTTAGCACATTTTGTTGGCAAGTGGTGAAATCATAACGTTTGAATTACCTGAGTACAACTTTTTTGCAGAAATATATAGCAGCCGAAAATACTTCACCGGTAGATGTAGTTATAATTATTACTGCTAAATTGGAGTAAGTTTCTCATGTATGTATGACATCCATTTGGAATGTTGTTGTCTTATAGTCATTTGGTTTTCATAATTACTTCACATGGCCGATAATTTTGCCACTCAGTCAATTTTCCATTGATGTAGTACTGTTAAATGACCATTCATTACATAATGCAATTACCAGTTTATAGGTGTCTATGGGATTTAGAAACCCAAAAAGGCACTGCTTTAGTATCCTGAGTGTAGCAAGGGTACTGCTAGGGATATTCTAAATCCCATGGACACCTCCAAAAAGTGTCTAACTCATTTTGATACTAGTGTGCATGCACAAACCTTTCCCTCTAGGCTTGAACAATTACTTGACAACGGGAGTTGTTCTATACTAAGTCCCATAATATACCTCCTTTCCCACGTAGTTCCTATCTATCTAGATCTATACTCCTCTTAGTCCTCTACAGAAATGCTTGATTTGTTTCTACTTGGTCTTGACTCTCGGGTCCACTTCTATCTTTGTCTAGCATTCCATACTCTCTCTGCAGGTTTCCCATGTCCTGTGTTTGAACTGCTGATAATATTTACTAGCAATGGCAATGTACTGTGTTACTAATAGATCTTATCAACTAGTCTAATTATAATATTACAGGTACATGCTTCACGATGACCAACAATACAAGCACTCGTTGCAGTGAACGTGGCGATCCGTTTCCTGGTCAAGAGGTGTGGTGGATCTACATCGTTGTATTCGTCATCCTCTACATTACGTATCTAGGCCTCAGTTTGTTAATTCGTGGACTCTGCTTAATCACAAAGAAGTGTAGACAACTCACAATGAACCCGAATCAGCAAAAAGCTAGCAGAAAGTTCAACAAGAAACTTCGTTTGCTTTTGTCTGGTGACTCCATTCTAAGCAAGACTTTGATTCTGGTGACATTTGCGTGCAACTCTATCTATATAATCCTAGCCTTATACAGAAGTATAGAACCTCCTTTGGTTGAGTATTGCTACAGCATCACTCAAGAACCAGCAAGAATAGTTGAACTATGCATTGTTCTGGAACTCATATGCTTTTCCATTGTTCGTTTACTCGCTTCTAATAATATTGTTTTGCACTGGTTTCATCTCTACACACTAGTTGATGTACTGACTCTCCCTCACATATTTGTGTCAGTGGCCCTGGGTGTGGATTGGCTGGGGCTAAGATCTGCTCGTTTCATATGGCTAACTCAGTTGATTACAGTTTTTAGATTCATTCCTTGGATTAAGTCACAGAACTTCCTCGATTTGTTTGCTCTTGCCATTTATTTCTTGACGCTGCTTTCTTTTGGTGCTGGAATAATTCATCTTATAGAGTACACTGGAGATCCTTGGATCAATAACCACAATGCTTCCGAACATAATATCTTCTCGTATGGATACTACATTCTTGTTACCGTGACTACTGTTGGATACGGTGATATAACCCCCAAAACATCTTTTGGCCAAGGCTTTATGTTTGTGTACATTATTATTGGATTGGCTTTCTTTGCTGCACTACTGCCTCTCATAAACGATGTACTTCAATACTTTCATTTCAACAGATTATATTCCAGTTTTGATAGAACACGGGTCTTACGTCATGTGATTGTTTGTGGCCACATCACCGCATTTACTGCTCAGGATTTTCTCAAGGATTTCTTGCACCCTGATCGAGGAGACTCAAACACACATGTCCTTTTCCTCCACCCAACTCGGCCTAGTAGGAAACTGCGGAATGTGTTTCGTTGCTACTACACTCGAGTTCAGTACATTGCCGGATCTGTATTGGACAGAAGCGATCTTCTAAAAAGCAAGTTATTGAGTTGTTCTGCTGTTTTCATTCTTGCAGACAAGTACACGAATAATCCACAGGAGGAAGACAATGGTAACCTTCTGCGATTGGTGTCTATCAAGAACATAACTACTAAGATACCAGTGATAATACAGCTTCTCCTTGGCTCGAGCAAGAAACAGGTTAAGAACATTGAAGGGTGGAATCCTGGTAGAGACATTGCTGTCTGTTTGAACGAGCTGAAGCTTGGATTACTGGCTCAGAGTTGTCTGTGTCCCGGATTCTCAACACTAATTGCCAACCTTTTCTACTCTTCTGATTTCCCAGCTCTCAAATCCTTTGAAGGTCCAAATGCTTGGAAACAAGGTTACACAAGAGGCGCTTCCAATGAAATCTATCCGACTCATTTCTCACCCAGTTTTGAAGGAAAGAACTTTCAAGAAGCCGCTCGCATTTGCTATAATCAATTTGGACTAATTCTGCTAGCATTTGAATCTCCTGAAGGCAAGCTCTGCAAATTTGACATTAACCCTCCTAATTCTGAGATCACTATTCAAAGTGGTCTCCTTGGAACTCGAGGCTACTTTGTTGGGCAGGATGTCAACCATGTGTCAGTTGTGAGTAGCTACTGTGAAACTTGCGATAAAAATTTGAAATTAGTTGACCATATAGAACTTATCCGAAGGGTCTCTCGTCGTAATTGCAATTGTTCAGTTTTGACTGAAGTGGTCACTACCAGAAAATTGGAGGGAACTGAGCTAGTGGAATTTGATGAAGCTTCTGTACCTACAGGCATATTTTCTAAGCGGCAAGGTACATTTTCAAAGCGTCCATCACACTGTCCTGTTTCATTTACAATCGACCAAGATGATGGTGAAGAGGCGAGTGGATCCTACAGTCGTGAGCCAATTGAACTGGAAGAAGTCACTCTTAATTCGGATGCATTTATGAAGGGCCCAGAAGGAATTATACCAAACCTGGAAAATCACATTGTTGTGTGCGTGTTTGCTGACGAAAAGTCTCCACTACTTGGGCTGCAAAGTTTCATCATTCCTCTCAGAGCTAAAAGTATTTCAAGAGAGTCTATAAAGCCTGTTGTCATTGTGAGCAACAGCACTTTTCTGAAATGTGAATGGCCATTCATACAAAGCTTTCCTGGAGTATATGTGATTGAGGGGTGTCCACTATATCTTCAAAACCTCGAAGCTGCTTCCATCGACTCTTGCAGTGTGTGCATCATCACGACCATGCTCTCAGCCGACAGTGACGAACCAGCCATCAATGACAAAGAAGTGGTCCTCTGCAGTCTCAGCATTCAGAAGTACCTCAAGAGAAATGCCATGCAGCATGTTCAGATAATTGCTGACCTCCGACAGGAATCTAATGTGCAGTTCCTCGACTTTGGAGATGAAGACGAACCAGATGAGAGAATCTACAAAGCTCAACCGTTTGCGTGTGGAGAAGCATTTTCAGTTTCTATGATGGACTCTGTGACAAGTTCTGCATTCCACAGTCCAGGCACCTTGTACCTTGTGGAAGACCTGATCCAGTGTACGGGCACCAAGGCAACCTGTCAGATTGTGGGGGTTCCCCTTAATTCAGAAGAGTATAGCGGCAAGACGTTCCAAGACTTGTACAACCTCCAGCTAGACAAGAACAACCTCACCCTCGGTCTGTATCGCAAGCTGCCTGCTCAAGCAATGCTTGCTAACTGCAACCCTGGAAGAAGCATTCCTAGTGTTGCTGGAGTAAGCCAAGATAAGCACTATGTGATCACAGCACCTAATCCTGGAACGTTATTGGATGAAATGGACATTGCATTTGTGTTGGTTAACAAGTCTAGTACTCCTGCAGAACTCAATTAATTTTTATTTATCGTAGCATGACCGCGTTTCACACAACAATTGTTTTGTTAAATTTTTTACCACATGCACAGTAGTCTGTCGAAAAGGTCGTCATTATAACAAGTAGTTGGCTTAAATTCGAGGCTATTCAGTTGTGGCTACTCGGCTTTTAATCGAGGAACACGGTTAGCGCCAGAGTTAGCGCAGCAGCATTGTGCACAAAGTTATGGTTTGCATGCGCTATACGGCTGTGAAGCTAGATCCAGGAACTAATGAGTATATGTTCCAAAGGTCACTATAAACCCTATGTGTCCAGAGGCCTTTCTAGGATATATAAATAGTCTGGTAAGTGTATGCTGTAATATTAATAGTAGCTGTGAAATTAGCTTATTGACTTGTTGATACTTAGCAATCTTGAGAAACAGCTTTAGCTATGCATTCTACTGCAGTCAGTATTGGATGTATATATATTCGTCGCATTGCAAACGAAGAAGCTAGACATTCTTATAGAGTCTCGTTAATATAGTCGTTTACCTAACAAGACAATTGTGGTATTGTATTCAGGTAAGCCAATGCTACAACTGTCTTGTCAAACGTACTAATCACAAGTTTAGTGTACCCAGGAGTGGCAGGCTATAGCTAATTACCTTAAGGTGACATATTTATTTCACGGCTAGGGTTATTACGTTTAGCACATTTTGTTGGCAAGTTGTGAGATCATAACGTTTTAATTACTCCTGAGTACAATTTTTTGCAGAAATAGCAGTCCTCGATAATCTAATTTTATTACTGCTAAATTGGAGTAGTTTCTCATAATTATATGACATCCATTTAGTCATTGGTTTTCATAATTACTTCACAACCATGGCCGATAATTTTGCCACTCAGTCAATTTTCCATTGATGTAGTGCTGTTAAGTGACCATTCATTACATAATGCAATTACCAGTTTATAGGTGTCTAGAAACCCAAAAAGGCACTGCTTTAGTATCCTGAGTGTAGCAAGGGTACTGCTAGGGATATTCTAAATCCCATGGACACCTCCAAAAAGTGTCTAACTCATTTTGATACTAGTGTGCATGCACAAACCTTTCCCTCTAGGCTTGAACAATTACTTGACAACGGGAGTTGTTCTATACTAAGTCCCATAATATATCTCCTTTCCCACGTAGTTCCCATCTATCTAGATCTATACTCCTCTTAGTCCTCTACAGAAATGCTTGATTTGTTTCTACTTGGTCTTGACTCTCGGGTCCACTTCTATCTTTGTCTAGCATTCCATACTCTCTCTGCAGGTTTCCCATGTCCTGTGTTTGAACTGCTGATAATATTTACTAGCAATGGCAATGTACTGTGTTACTAATAGATCTTATCAACTAGTCTAATTACAATATTGCAGGTACATGCTTCACGATGACCAACAATACAAGCACTCGTTGCAGTGAACGTGGCGATCCGTTTCCTGGTCAAGAGGTGTGGTGGATCTACATCGTTGTATTCGTCATCCTCTACATTACATATCTAGGTCTCAGTTTGTTAATTCGTGGACTCCGCTTAATCACAAAGAAGTGTAGGCTACTCACAATGAACCCGAATCAGCAAAAAGCTAGCAGAAAGTTCAACGAGACCGTTCGTTTGCTTTTGTCTGGTGACTCAATTCTAAGTAAGACTTTGATTCTGGTGACATTTGCGTGCAACTCTATCTATATAATCCTAGCCTTATACAGAAGTATTGAACCTCCTTTGGTTGAGTATTGCTACAACATCACTCAAGAACCAGCAAGAATAGTTGAACTATGCATTGTTCTGGAACTCCTATGCTTTTCCATTGCTCGGTTACTCGCTTCTAACAATATTGTCTGGCACTGGTTTGATCTCTACACAATAGTTGATGTACTGACTCTCCCTCATATCTTTGTGTCCGTGGCGCTGGGTGTGGATTGGCTGGGGCTAAGATCTGCTCGCTTCTTCTGGCTAACTCAGTTGATAACAGTCTTCAGATTTATTCCTTGGATTAAGTCACAGAACTTCCTCGATTTTTTTGCTCTTGCCATTTATTTCTTGACACTGCTTTCTCTTGGTGCCGGAATAATTCATCTTTTGGAGTACACTGGAGATCCTTGGATCAATAACCACAATGCTCCCGAACATAATATCTTCTCGTATGGATACTACATTCTTGTTACCGTGACTACTGTTGGATACGGTGATATAACCCCCAAAACAGCTTTTGGCCGAGGCTTTATGTTTGTGTACATTATTATTGGATTGGCTTTCTTTGCAGCACTACTGCCTCTCATAAACGATATACTTCGATACTTTCATGTCAACAGATTATATTCCAGTTTTGATAGATCACGGGTACCACGTCATGTGATTGTTTGTGGCCATATCACCGAGTTTACTGCTCAAGATTTTCTCAAGGACTTCCTGCACCCTGATCGAGGAGACTCAAACACACATGTCCTTTTCCTCCACCCAACTCGGCCTAGTAGGAAACTGCGGAATGTATTTCGTTGCTACTACACTCGAGTTCAGTATATTGCTGGGTCTGTATTGGACAGAAGCAATCTTCTAAAAAGCAAGTTATTTTGTTGTTCTGCTGTTTTCATTCTTGCAGACAAGTACACGAACAATCCACTGGAGGAAGATAACGGTAATCTTCTGCGATTGGTGTCTATCAAGAACACTACTACTAAGATACCAGTGATAATACAGCTTCTCCTTGGCTCGAGCAAAAAACAGGTCAAGAACATTGAAGGGTGGAATCCTGGTAGTGACATTGCTGTCTGTTTGAACGAGCTGAAGCTTGGATTACTGGCTCAGAGCTGTCTGTGTCCCGGATTCTCAACACTAGTTGCCAACCTATTCTACTCAGCATTCAGAAGTACCTCAAGAGAAATTCCAGGCAGCATGTTCAGATTATTGCTGACCTTCGACAGGAATCTAATGTGTAGTTCCTCGACTTTGGAGATGAAGACGAACCAGATGAGAGAATCTACAAAGCTCAACCGTTTGCTTGTGGAGAAGCATTTTCAGTTTCTATGATGGACTCTGTGACAAGTTCTGCATTCCACAGTCCAGGCACCTTGTACCTTGTGGAAGACCTGATCCAGTGTACGGGCACCAAGGCAACCAGTCAGATTGTGGGGGTTCCCCTCAATTCTGAAGAGTATGCCAACAAGACGTTCCAAGACTTGTACAACCTCCAGCTGGACAAAAACAACCTCGTACTCGGACTGTATCGCAGGCTGCCTGCTCAAGTGATGCTTGCTAACCCTGGAAGAAGCGTTTCTAGTGTTGTTGGAATAAGCCAAGATAAGCACTATGTGATCACAGCACCTAAACCTAAAACGTTACTGGATGAAACGGACATTGCATTTGTGTTGGTTAACAAGACTAGTACTCCTGCAGAACTCAATTAATTTTTAGAGGTCATAGTTCACAAGGGCTGCTCTTCTGGCAGCACAGTGTACATGCATGCAGCTTTGCAGCTCTTTTCGGACTCCTATAGCTAATAAATATCTACTATCTCTTTAGTTTATGTTATTGTTTATCGCAGCGTGACCATGCACATTTCATACACAACAATTGTTTTATTACCACAGTCTGGAATTCAAAGTTATGCAACACTGAATAGCGTTTTACTATATTAGACAACCCTTTCTCCCTAATAGCTTATAGTTTCATCTTTTGTGATGCCATTTACTAATAATTATAGTCACATGTACGTATATACAGGCCATTAAAATCACAAATCACAAATCACAAGTTCCACAGTTTCAAACACTTTGCAGAGCATAAAAAAGCCTCTACTGGTACTTTAGTAGTACCACTCTGGTCTACTGCTGTTACTGTAGCTGAGACCTTGTGTAGATTGAGATTCGCAATATAATGCAGGAACGAGTTGAAGCATGCCTTCCCACACAGACACTTCTTAGCTGAGTCGAGATAGTGGCAGAGGCCAATAGGCAGCACATATGGGCTGTATGGGACCCTATACACAAAGAGTGATAAATCACATCGGCATATAATTACGACAACAATGTAAAGCTAGACAATTCAGACATAGTTAATTATGACTTGTGATATACATGTAGTTTCTATAAATGCACCTCATGCATGCAGAGAAGGGTAAAAAGACACCTAAATACATAATACATTTAGTATAGCATAGGAATTGGTCAAACAAAAGGCCAGCAAGCTATAACTGTATATAGCTATGTGGGCACACTTACATATACGTACGTACATATACACACCTGTATTTCTTGATGACTCTCCCAGTGAGCTCCTGCAGTGTAGGCAGACTAAGATCAGAGCATCTCCTCACAAGTCCACTGGCAGTGAATGGGTTGCCAAACAAATCCAGAGATTCTAAACTGAGGTTTGGGAACGAAGGTGGAAGCACAACTAGCTTGTTGTTACTGATAGACAAAAATTTGAGGGTGGTCATCTTTCCAAATGTCCTTGGTAGAACTTGCAGTTGATTGCAATCCAGTCTGAGTTGTATAAGTGATTTAAAATTTGAGAATTTGTGTGATAAATGTGCGAGTGAGTTTCGTGCTAAGTCCAAAAGTTTTAATCGCTCAGAAAGATTACCAATACAGATACTATCAGGAAATTCAGTCAGTTTGTTACCGGACAATTTGAGTTCTATTAGACTTGCGTCTTTTAAACTCTCAGGCAATGATTTAATCGAGTTATTAGACAGATCAAGAAACTGCAACATCTTCAACTCCAGTAATCTCATATCCAGTCGATTCAGAGATACTCCAACGGCTTCAAATCGCTCCAAAGATGACGGAAAACCTTTAATAGGATATTCTCCACGAGATTTAACCACCAGTTTGGACTTGGGTGCTTCAATGTGCTGCATCTTAGTTGGCAATAGAGGGGCCAGCTCTACCCCTGTCTGCTCTTGGGGAGTTAGCCTGAGAACTTTGAGTAACTCCTTTAGTTTATCTGGTTCAGCCTGATGAAAGAAATAAAAGGCAATGCGGATAAGACACTCTCTATGAGCCACACAATTTTATGAAAGCGGCTATTAATCAGTACTATAGTATTACACGTACCTTTGAAATGAAGAGGTCATGTGCTGGCTCCTTGAATTTTATGGTAGCTTTTCCTTCATGAACAAACTTGGCGAATATTTTAGTGACATTATTCTTCACCTGAGCCAGAAAAGACAAACACATCTAGCTTTACAATGTTAACAGCAAAATGTACAAAACAGCACACTAGAAATAACAATGTGAATAAATCAAATCGTTACATGCGATGGTATTGCTACCTTATACTTTGATCCGGACACGTTCTTTGCCGTGGACACAATCAGGTAGAGTTCGTCTCTCTTGACACCACCCGCTGGTCCTTGTACTGGTTTCTTCCCAAGACACACAGAAGCCTTGGAACGAGTGGTCTTACTGGCTGACCTCCCTCCACCATTCATCACTGCCAGAGAGTAGACCACTTCCAGCTCACAATTTAGCCTCATATCATTGAATTTCCACCAGCCTCCTAGAGGGGCGTGACTGTTATCCACACCCCCCTCTTCGCCAAAATTAATAATCTCTATTGTCGCAAAATTAAATTTGCACACTGCACGCGGTAAATTGTAACCTTTAACCTCTACAATGTTCTTGAAATTACACACCCACCTCCTAGATCCTTAGCTAAAATCACAGCTATTAAAATAGTAAAAGTTATCTGGCTCTGTTGCTGCAAAGATAATCAGTGGATTATGGCCGTCAATATCAATCCCTCCTATATCAATCTGAAGATATCCAGTTCCTTGAGCAGCTTTGGCTCTGAGAAGAGGTACCCCAGCTCTGTACTCATCGGAGAACTAAAGGTGTGTGTTGTAATAGCTGCCTGCATGTATTGATAATACTGACCCACAGGGCAAGCTAGAGCTGGTGACTGGGGCTACGGCAAGCATGATGCAGCTGCAGTTGTTTGATAAAGATGGGAAGATGATATGTGAAGTGGACAATGATGAAGCTACCCTGGAGTCATATCCTGTCAAAGACGGGTACAGAATTCATGTGAGAAAATATAGTCTCTGCATCCTTGTAAGATTTGGTCATACATGTGCAGTGGTGGTAGTGTTGTGTACGTGCAGTGTTTTAGATGGTATGTATTTCCTTGTAGGTGATTAACAAGGACCCTAGTCAATTGGGACAGTTCGAAGATACTTCCAGAGTTGAGAAGTATGAAATATCTGAGGATGAATACAGTAAAAGAACAGGTAAGCATGTTACATGATGTAGTTATGCTGGGCATCAGGTCCATGTATAGTGAGCATTCTCTAGTACCCTCTCTCTCCTCCTCCTCGCACACACAGACTCTGTACAAGCATTCAAGAAACGCATGAAGCTGGGTAGGTTTGCAGATAAGGACCCAGCGGCCGAGGCCGAGGCAGCTGCTCAGCTGGAGGAGGAGAGACTTCTGGCCGAGAGTATCGTTGTGGCATCTCGTTGTGAGGTCTCTGTGGCTGGAGGAATGGCAAGGAGGGGCACAGTTATGTATACTGGTGAGTGGGATTTAGAGCTGCTTGCAAAACTTGGTGTACTAAGTAGCGGATTGACTCTTGTTTTTGTGTGTGTGCAGGAAAGACCGAGTTCAAGTCAGGCTACTGGGTGGGAGTCAAGTATGATGAACCTGTGGGCAAGAATGATGGAAGGTAATGGCGTGCGTATTCAACTGCAATGTCCGTGAATGATTCTCTGCATTTGTACAGTGTTGGAGAGAAGAGGTATTTCACCTGTCCACCAAAGTATGGTGGATTCACTAAACCAAAGAATGTGCAAATAGGAGACTTTCCAGAGGAAAACTACAGTGACGATGAAATGTAGCTACTGCCTCCTAGGGCTAGGGTTCTGCTGCATGTATACCATTTTTATCTGCTGATACTTATTTATTCTTGCTTTGAACGGCTCGTAATCAAGTGGTTGGCGTGCCAATTCGCAATAATTAGAAACGCAATCACGCTTGTCATTCGCAATTGGGTCGATGTTTTTAATTACGGTAGCTTGTTTGTGGGCGTGGTGTCTTCTCTCTGGAAAGAAAATAAACTAAAGATAATTCTTCTGTTCCTGTGTTTCAAGGTGGGTTATACAATAGCTATTGAGAAGGAGTACCCATTAACAAACTTTAAGTGCCTCATGTAGGTTAGGTGTGCGTGTGTGAAGCTGTTAAAAATAAATTAAAATATTTTGTTGTTCTTTATTTAGAGTCGTCATGTTGAGTGGCTTTGTGAGTGGGGTGAAACGAACACTACCTTTCTTTATGCCCCTGAGGTCCCTGTGTGTGTCATTTGGCATCACTGGCTACCTCATCTACAAGTTACCCATCTCAGGTATGCCCCAGTTCAATATGACAAGTATTAACGTGTATGCATTTAAACTAATTATGTGTGTGTGTGTGTGCATTTTGTGTGATTATTATATTGTTTTCTTGTTCACACAGCGGAGGCCAGGGCGAAGTCAAGTAAGTGCTTTGTACTACCGTATAGCGGGAAATTTTCGCGGGTGCAAATTTTCGCTATTTGGCTCCCAGAGCCCTCAGCAGAAATTTTCGCGGTTTTAATTTTCGTGTCAATGCCAATAAACCACACCCACCAATAGGTTTTGCACCTGCGTATACCGGTGCGTGGGAGTTTATCCCAGTTTTAATTTTCGCGTTGACTACTCTGCCCTCGAAAAACGCGAAAATTTGCACCCCACGAAAATTTCCCGCTATACGGTATATAGACAACTTACAACTTAATTACACCCTAACAGGCATACATGCATGGATGGATGATTGACATGATTGTTTGTGTACCCCGTTGTCTAATTATTGATCACTGTTTTCTTCTCTCGTGCAGAGTTCCTCCACCCTGAGCTCGGACATTAGACCACACCCACCAAGGACTATGTAGCCTATTTATGTACTCTCGTGTTGGTCGTTAGATGTCTGTACAAATACGTTTGGCCAGTACAGTTGTTTGTATCTTTTGTTTCTGCCTCACAAGAGATTGTAAATATTGACCAAGTTGATGAAACAATATAATTAATTATTGATCATCACGTACAATTAGTCTCATCCTCTCAGGCCAAGTTGTCTCTAAAATCGATATCGCCAACTATTTGAGAAAAATCAGCCTGGGAACAAGGCTACACGTATATAAAATTACCAATTTAATATAATTATTATAATTATGAACAGTTAACAAATTAAAAGTAATTATTTTTCTAAAAAATAGATGCAGACAATATAATTATCTACAGGCATGCTGGTGAGGGAGTGTGGTTATTATAATTATAACTACAGATGTGTGTCCGCTATGGATATACGTCTCAGTTCTAAGTGCTCTGCCCCCTTGGGTCGATTGGAGGCGACCTTTGACCCGTCTTTGTCGGACTGATAGGTCTGCGTCTTGAGTATGAACATGAGGTCGTCCAGATGAGAGTCACCTTGGCTCTCCGACACACTGGCTTGGCTTCCCATGTCGTCATTGTAACGGTTCATGCCGACGCCCAGCACTGGGGTCATATCGGAATCCTTGTCGAAGTCTGCCCACTCATCCTGTATGTAAATAAAATAACAACATTACGACGTTAGATTAAAGAACTTTTTATTTAATTTTTTAATGAGAACGATAGATTTGAGCTTCAAATGAATTGGACCTAGCATCACATGACGGTCACCTGAGGGTCCATCTTATGACGAGAGGTGGAGAGGTTGTTCATGGAGGCGAGGTAGTCGGGCTCCTCTGGCACTGAAAGAGGCTCCACTTCGTCACCAAGTACAAACTTCTTGTGTTTCCGTGTCAACGTGTGCCAGCTCACAAAGAAGTACACTATCAGTGCATACACACCCTATATATGTGTGAGGTGTGTATGTGTGGGTGTGGGCGTGTGTGTGAGGTGTGTATGTGTGGGTGTGGGCGTGTGGAGAGGGTCATGAGACAAGTAGTACTGAAAGCTATCATAAACACTATTTTAGTGCATACGTGATTTGTGATCCAACTATTTGATGTTGTTGCTCACCTGAATGACATTGAGGGCCACAAAGGCACCGTAGGTGTACACCACAGTCACGTAGACATGAAGGTAGCCAGCCAGACCAGTGAAGAATATGAGAGCAAAGAAGATCAGAAGGAGAGGTATCTCGGTCCGATTGAACGAGTCATGGTAGATGTTGTGATAATCCTCCCAGCGAGACCAGTACACACACGAGTGAGAGAGGAAAGCAATGACAACTAGCATAGCCAGTACTACTGGTAGCACCACAGAGAGAAGGGAGACAGGTAATGACGGGATGAAGCATCTGCAGGAGAGTATACATATACAGTCATGTATTGTATGCGTGCACTATCTCCCATGACAAGAATTATGGCACTCAGGTTGACAGCACACACTGTTTAATGCCACTGTACATGTACAAACATACAGAAATGTTACATACAAGTAGCACCATTGTGTGTGTGTGCATGTGTGTGTGTGAGCACTTACAGGTCTCCATTAGTGTGGGAGTAGAGCTCTGTGTTGGAGAGGGGGACGGCAAACCGACCAATCAGAATGGTCAGCACGACTACTACAATCGACAACCCCCAGCTGGAAACAACGTATGCAATCAATGGTTCTCTCCCGTCAGTGAAGCCCATAAAGTTTACCCATAGGGCCAACGCCTGTGTGCATAGGTGGAGTTAAGTGATCACACCAACATATAACACTTAATAACACGTCTGGGAAATACGATAAATACTAACATTTACGCTGCAGGTCTGGGATAATTATGTTGAGGTAATTGTAAATCTACTAGATTCTTACGAGAGCCATGATCCAGACAAACTGCAGGACAATGGTGAAGTGGAGGAGAGCCCCGAGAGCCACACACCCGTCAGCAGAGAGGGTGGAAGAGCGTGATGCAAACACGTCAATGAGCAGCATCAACTGTCAGTGTAGGGGGTTGTGGTACGTTATAAATTGTAACAAAGGGGGGGGGGATTGAATTGTCAATGCTTTTTCAATCAATCACACATGTATATAGCTACTATTCTAGTTAGCAGGTATACATAATTATGTATCTCACCTGAAACAGGAAGACAGACAGACAGAGGCAGATGAGGATCCTAGTGGCTAGCTGAGTACGAGACAAGTAACAGAGGTGGACCATCATTATCAGCACCATAACGATCAGTACAAAACCAGCTGAGAGCCCGGCCGGCCAGGTCCAAGCATAGCCCAGTCTGATATCGGTAGCAGCTGCCAAGTCTCCAAACTGCCTGCAGGCACAGAGGATAGAGTCCTCCAGTAGAACGTTGCTGTACTCTGTTACAGGGTAGCAGAAATCACTGCTCCACTCACCAGTGGGCGTGACACTCGATGGGTATGACCAATGGATGCAGCTGCAGTTAGAGTTATGAGCACAATATAAACGGTGGGTATTTAGGTCGCAAAATCAGGGGATAGTAGGAAAGAATATATAGAAAGCGTGAGACAATGTGGGGAAGTGGGGAAGAAGGGGGATCCGGATCGAGAGAGAGTATGCAATCTTGTAAAATATTACTGTTCTAGAATAGTGACACTATAATTATATAAATCGGTATACTGGTAACTAGACTTACTCATCGCTATTAGCAGAATCAGTATCTGGGACGATTCCCACGGTTTGAGAGGTGTGCAGACGCAGGAGAATAGGGTCTTCTGAAGTCAACTGAATATCACGATTGGCTACACCAACTGACATGACCTTTGATTTGAATGTTGGCTGACCGAAGATTTGGTCATCCAAGAATTCAATAAAGTGGACAGTCACACACTGTTCATGAGAGTGTGTGTGTGTGTGGGGGGGGGTGTAAGTACAATGTACGTGGAGAAGTATTGCAGCTAAATGTGACAATTAAACGATCTTTCTTATTCAGCAATCACTAAATTATAAACAGCAAATTTGTAACATGCCTTAGAATATGAAATCTATGCGGGGAGAGGGGATTTGCCTTTCTAAAATTAAACCCTGAATGATAATGTACATATAATTATAATCAACTCACAGTCTGAGAAGTGGTAAGGCCTTGAGAGGGGAACTGGATGTAATCTGAACTGTCACTGGACATAAACTGTCGGCTGGTCAGCAACGATGGGCGTATCTTTAGTGCCTCCAAAACAAATGCTGGTCTTGAATAACTCTTCAGTACCTCCGTATTGCTAGTAGGGCAGGTTTCCCCTTCGACCAGGCTGTACGCAAAGCTCTTCATTGATTGGACAAACAGAGATTGACCCATAAAAGAAGGATCAGTGAGAATGAAGTTGAATACATTGAGCATATTGGATACAAAGTTGTCAATGTTCGTATTAATGGTGAGGGTGGTGGATGTGACGATGAGTTGGTCCACGGTGAGTCGTAGAGTATTTGTTTGGTCGTTGTCGGCTCCATTTAATGTTGTTACAGTAGTTGTCAGGGATGTGGACACCCTGGTTGGGGGGGGGGGGGGTAGGGGGAAGGACAAATATAATAATTATAGCCCGAGAAAAAGTGTATGAGAAGCTACACACTGTTACAGTATTAATTTTGTAGTTGATATTGATCACTAACTGTACATCGATGATCGTATCGTAGGACGTCCCTTAAGTACACTAATATGTGTGTGTGTGTGTGTGTGTGTGTGTGTGTGTGTGTGTGTGTGTGTGTGTGTGTGTGTGTGTGTGTGTGTGCGCGCGTGTGTGTGTGTGTGTGTGGCTTACTCCTCCAAGTCTGTAGTGCTGTTGATGATGAGGGACTGGAAGTAGAGAGAGTGGATATTGCTCAGAGGGTTGGCCGGCATCACCACGATCACCGCCTCATCAGAAACCATACCTCTGCATGAGTGTACAAAGGAACAGCAATGTAATAATAAAGTCTAATCAATAGTTTCGAGCTAAAGATGTTATGTGATAGATTTACTTCAGCTACTCAAAATCAAACTCAAGCTATAATTATTATGAGTCGGCAAAAATAGGATATTAGATGAACACATGCAATCAGCCCTTAAGATGTTGCAACTATGTAGCTATGTATGTACTATGTACGTACTACCAACACCGCTCATGCATACACTTACGTTCCCTGGATGCTGATGTCCATGAAGAAGGCAAGAGGAGTGCTTGGTACTGATATCACTGATAGAGACACGGTCTTCGACTGGTCGCCAGGTGCAAAGGTCACAGGTGCATTCTCTATTGCAGCAAAGTGTACTCCAGGCTGGGCCACTTCAAATGTCAAATCTCCAACAGTGGCAACTTGATTCAGAGTATGAGTGTTGTAGATGACGGTTGAGGTCAATTGAAGTCCGTCGGTTCGCTTTATTGTAATGGAAACAGGTCCTGGAGAAGTGACGACCTGCGTTCTGGTTGACGGTACTATTGTAAACACAGAGACGGGTCGAGGTTGAGCCATGACTGTGATCTCCGTTGTTTCCAGGACAATGCCGGGGGTTGGGGAGGATATGCGGAGGACAAATGTCTCACCTTCAGCTGGTACCTAATACAGTAAGTTCTTGTATAGATCAAGAGCACCGATTTGGTTAAAAGATGCAAGTGTTATACAAGAAACAGCTCCTCAGTGCATGAGGTGTTGTATAGAAAGAAGTAGCTACATTTATACACGTACCACACCAGAGCACATGCAACAGTCAGCTCAAGTATAATAATTACCGTACCCTCGCGAAAATAAGCCCATCTTGAATAAACGCCCATCCCCTCGTTTGCTTCAAAGTTCTTGCACGAGGGTATTTTCACTCGATTATAAGCCCACCCAGAATAAGAAGTTGAGCATGCGCAGTAGCTGAATGCCACATGTTTACTATTAATTTTAGTGAAGAAAGGAAGTTTTAGGTATATAGTAGCTAGTAAGACTATACTCCTTGCTGGACCAAGATCAGACATTATAACTTTCTCTGTATGGATCTGTTTGCCCCTGAAGATGTATATGCAGGGAACAAGTAGTCCTATATGCTGAGAAAGGAAACACAAAGTCTAAGAAAGTTATCACACAGGCTAATTTTGCAGGTTATCTTGCCTTGGTTTTCTGAAACAAAGTACCTGATAGCTGCTCTGTAGGAGTATGACCTACCATCCTTCGAGAAGTTTCTGCTACATCTAACATCAACAGCAACGAATAGAGTCAGACTCAGAGTCCACTTCTTCATGTTCATTCTCTTGTCATGCTTTAATCATACTCATGCATTAGTTTATAACATTGTTGTTGTCAATAAAATGTTCATACTATGTATTAAAATGAAAATACAATAAGAATTGGCATAGAGCAAAGTGTAAACCTCGATTTGAGGCCGCGGGTGGGCGTATATTCGAATGAAAACTCACCGTTCGCGATTAAACGCCCAGTCCCCTAATAAGCCTAGACTTCTTGCAAAAAAGGGTGGGCGTATTTTCGCGAGGGTACAGTATATGCATACTGTTGTAATCAACAACACCAACAATGCAAGAGATGATCTGTTCGAAGTCTTAAGCAAAAATAAATGGCCATATAATCAAAGGCACGTAGCATATGGATATCCACAATTACGACAGAAAACAGAACGCATTACCCAGCGCTAACCCTACACAACAATATACACTGTACCAAAGTTAAATGATAACACTTACTAAGTTGGGACGTAGTGCCAGCTGTATGTCAATGTCAGGACGCATCTGACCGGACAGGAAGTTGATACGCCCATTGGGCATGCTTACAAAGTTAGCAATAGGTTCGTGAACTCCAGAGTCGGTATAGACTGCCTCCCAATTGATGACTACAGGTACAATGAGTCCGCCGCTCCTCGTGACGGTAATGGTTGCCATGGGAGTAGTGACGTCCACCAGTGTGAGGGGTGAGGGTGTGGAGATTGTAAAGACACCTCCTGGGTTGTCATTGGACGGAATGATCACATCAAGCACACCCTGAGAGGAGGAATAAACAAGAACAGATAATTGTTATAATTTTTAAGGATAAATACATGTACATATGTACGACCATCATGCACATGCACACTGCAAACTATTGGGGCTCACATTGACAGGATCCACAAGCGAACCACCCCCTTCAACCAGTTGAACTCTGAACCCTTCGTCTCCCTCTGGAATGCTATCGTCCAGAATTGGCACAGTCAGTAATCTTTCAGTAGTTCCGTCGCTAAACTCCAACTGCTGACTCAGCGCTGTGTAGTCCACCCCCTCACTAGCTTCACCCTCCACTGTCATCACGAGTACACTCACCGCCCCCGCAGACCCACCTTCACGCCTCACAGTGAACGATAGCACACCCCCCTCGGAAACACTCGCTATATTAGGACTTAAACTAAACACGCCAGCACCGCCTTCGTCGTCTACGATTGTCCCCTGACCAATCAGATTGCTTGTTGAGAGACGAGGGGATGAGTCACTTCCTGTGGGCGTGGTTCTGCTCACAGAGGTCAGAGTGAATGTGAAAACTTTGAGCGAAGAAGAAACGATATTATTCGGTAGTGAAATGTTAATATAGCCGATGGTTTGTCCATCTCCCATGGTTACAGACTGAGGGGTCACCGGGAAATCGATACCAGGTGTTGCTGCGATCCGATTGGATGGAATACTAGTGGCTATTGAGGCTACACCGGTTATTGTGATCTCTCCTACTGAGCCAAACCTCCTCCAAACTAAAATGGTTGCCTGGGGAACAGATCGAGTTATAATTACGATATTAACTATCAAATGTATGGTTGGTACAAACATATCTTTGCTCTGCATCGAACAGAAAGGTACGTTGTTTGAAACATACAGAATTATTATTGCTAATTATAGCTAGGGTATTATTATATTTCCTTAAAGTTACAGAAGCAAGAGGTTCTCTTACCATACGACCTTCGACCCCTGAGAACTCGCTGCCTCCAAGTTGTAGCACCCCCCATGGCTCAATCAATGCTGTGTCAGCATTCTGATCCACTTGCGTAGGGAAACTGGTCGAACGTGACTGAGCAGTGAGAGTGACCGAGAATACCTCAGCCAGACCGTGAGGAATAGTAGGTGTGGCCTAGAAAAAAGATTATATAGTAACAACCTATTTGAGAGTGTATAGTTGATTTTATGTATGTGTACGTACAATGCACCACACACAATGTATGAAGCTAGGCTGATCATAATTATAGTATATACTCACTGATAGAGAGATGACAGCAGCAGCCTGAGTGGGTAGTAGTGTTACTACTCCAGTGGACGGAGTCAGAGCACCCCCCACGAGGGAGCCGACACTCCATTGGACGTCCACAGTGTCCAGCACGCCCACACGTGTCACAGTGAGCAACACACTGCCATCTACTACAAGGGAGAATGATGAACACATAATTATACTGATAATGTGTGTATGTTCTCCGATCACGAGGTGTTTTTATTAAGTTGTGAAAAATGCCAAAATTATATGGTATAGCCAAGGGATGGATAAGCAACGGTTACGGACTAAGGGGGATATAGTGTACATAGTTATGTACACGTGTATCTGCAAGGGAGATTGATTTTATAGCTAGGCTATAGAGGGGGTACTAGGCTATAGAGGGGGTACTAGGCTATAGAGGGGTACTAGGCTATAGAGGGGGTACTAGGTTATAGAGGGGGTACTAAGCTATAGAGAGGGGGTATTAGGCTATAGAGGGGTACTAGGCTATAGAGGGAGTACTAAGTTATAGAGGGGGTACTAGGCTATAGAGGGGGTACTAGGTTATAGAGGGGGTACTAGGCTATAGAGGGTACTAGGCTATAGAGGGGGTACTAGGTTATAGAGGCGGTACTAGGCTATAGAGGGGGTACTAGGCTATAGAGGGGTACTAGGCTATAGAGGGGGTACTAGGCTATAGAGGGTACTAGGCTATAGAGGGGGTACTAGGTTATAGAGGGGGTACTAGGCTATAGAGGGGTACTAGGCTATAGAGGGGGTACTAGGCTATAGAGGGTACTAGGCTATAGAGGGGGTACTAGGCTATAGAGGGGGTACTAGGCTATAGAGGGTACTAGGCTATAGAGGGGGTACTAGGTTATAGAGGTGGTACTAGCCTATAGAGGGGGTACTAGGTTATAGAGGTGGTACTAGGCTATAGAGGGGGTACTAGGCTATAGAGGGGGTACTAGGCTATAGAGGGGTACTAGGCTATAGAGGGGTACAAGGCTGTAGAGGGGAGTACTAGGCTATAGAGGGGGTACTAGGCTATAGAGGGGGTACTAGGCTCTACAGGGGTACTAGGCTATAGAGGGGTACTAGGTTATAGAGGGGGTACTAGGCTCTAGAGGGGTACTAGGCTATAGAGGGGTACTAGGTTATAGAGGGGGTACTAGGCTCTGCAGGGCGATCAGTTACAAACAGGCTCACTGGATACACAACTCACCGTCATTCACAGCAGCTGAGAGTGAACCAGGTTCCAAGGAAATGAGAGTGTTGGATACATCAGAGCCCACCACAGCCACTGTAGCTGCGTCCACAATGTCAGCCGATTGGCCGGTGAATTCAACGGGTGTTGCCAAGATAGCGCTAGTGATCGTAGAGGTGAACTCTGACCCTGGTGCTAAGAAGGAACCCTGCGCTATACCCAGTGTAATGACGAGGGAGGCAGTGCCTGAGGGCACCACTCTCGTCACGATAGAGGGAACATACCCAATAGACGTGTCCTGAGGGGGAGGAGGAAATTGTATATAATAATAATATGCAAGTTAATTCCTTTATAACACACGAATTTTGTTTCTAAGGGGCAGTATCTAAACACAATACATGTGTAGCTCAGCTCTCGTAAGAAATTTACAATGCAATGGGGAACGAAAAAATCTACTGTAAAAATGTGGGCTAAGACGTTCTATTTCTTACCGTAAAGGTGTTGCTAATGGTAACAGTCACGTCCCCAATGTTTCCCAGACTCCTCTGAATGGTGTAGCGGAGTGAGCGCGAAACTAGAGGCTGGGTGGAGTCCACCGTCACCACGGCAGCCGAGAGAGAGAAGAGACCAAATGGAGAGTCATTTAAACTGCAGGGAATACAAAAACAACCGATTATTTTAACATGTCAATAACAACATCTTGTGCAAAATTGAGAGAACATAGTATAAACCGCTGACCAAGTTATTACCTACTGGTACAACAATGCACGTACAAAGAAAGAGGGAGACAATGTGGGATAGTGGATAGTAAGGGATATTATAGAAAAGGGGAGAGATGATACGTTTACAATTAACTCACGATATAGTGAAGGGGGCGGTGTTGGCCTGAGGGTCGACGCCCACTCCCACAGCATTGGTACCGGTCAGTGTCACTTGGAAACCCTCGTCCAATTCCGGCACCTCGTCAGCGATGATGGAGAGGTCAAGGTTCACTTGAGATATTCCCAGAGGCATTACAACACTACCAGTAGATGGGCTAACCTCTGCGCTCACAAGACCACTCCCACTTAGCCGTGTTACAATGTAACTAACGGATATCTCCAGCTCGGCACTTCCTGTACGTGTGACTGGTAACGAGAGGGTGCTCCCTTCATTAACCCTTTGATCACTGAGAGCATCTCCGACAAAACTGACAATTCCCTGAGGGTTGCCCATCTGTGCCACAGTGATCGCGACAGAAGAAAGGCCAGAGTTCACAAGTACGTTATTGGACGCAAGCACAAATGTCACTATATAAGTCTCTTCCACTTCGTCCTCGTCGCTAGGCAACACGTCGAGAGTGATGGAGCTCATAGCCTGACCATCACTGAGTACTAGCACAGCAGAAATAGGTGTGATGTCATCTCGGGGGAATTCCCCATTGCTTGACCTTCTGACCTCCCATGTGATCTCGGTGGTTCCCACTGTCCCGCCCACTCGGGACATAGCCAGGGTAACGGACGTAGGGCCGTCGGCTATCGTTGGATTGGGCAATTGTATTCCATTCAATACCACATCTTCTGCGAATCCAACAATACCAAATGGTGAGTCACTTGCCGCTATGATGACAGTTGCCATAGTGATAGAGCCGAGAGCAGCGCTTGTAGAGTCTGTCAATGTGAAAGTGAAACTCTCTTCAAGCTCAGGCGTGGTATCATCCACGATTGGAATAAGAACAGATGTTGATGTCTCTCCAGCGGCAAATTGTACACTGCCCGAGGCTTGCTGATAATCGGCAGGGGAGGTAGCCGTGCCATCACTCGTGGTGTAGGTAGCAGTGGCGACGCCCAGTGTTCCCCCCGTCCTGGAAAGGGATATACGTGCCATGCCCCCCTCGTTAGCACTGTATGAGGAGCTGGTGAGAGTGATGGAACCAAAGGGGTCGTCAGAGGGTTCAATTGTCACGGTTACTTGACTTGTGGCACCAATCCTCGGAGGTTGGTCAATTAGAGACGGGTCACCGGAGAATTCGAAATCTCTTCCATCGTTTCCCTGCAACTCGACAGATGTGAGGGAGATAGTAAAGGTTTCGGCAGCTTCAGGAAGTGGGTCATCGATTACGATCAGTGAGAGACTGACTTGAGGTTGTCCGGAGGACAGGAGGAGATCTATGTGTGTGTGGTGTGTGTGTGTGTGGGTGTGGGTGAGTGGCGTGTGTGTGTGTACACAGATGATGGTGTAATAGCTAGCTAGCATTTGCTGTAAGCAAGTTATATGAACAAGGTCCTTTAGGGAGAGGCAAAGAAGAGTAAAATACGTATAGTAACTTGATCTATGTTAAGTATTCTGTGCTGTTACAGATTACACGCAAGAATATCATTGACTCACATTGGGAAGAAATATTGAAGTCATTCTGGTCAGCACTGCCGAGTTGAAGGTCAAAGTTCACTCGTATATCGCCCACGAGACCATCCCCCCTCACAACAGTCACGGGCACACTCGCCTCACCCTCCACCACACTTAGTGCACCCACGGAAAACTGGATCACTCCATGTGGGTCATCACTAGCGGCAACGATGAGGTCAATGTGGGTGGAGTTGACGTCAATACTGGCCAGAGAGGCGGAGACTATATCCAGTGAGAAGAGGCGGGCCACCTCGGGAGTTGTGTCAGAGAGAGTCTGTAGGTAGGTGGGGGGGGATACCGTATAATTATTGTGTAATGTCAGTCAGGAGCAGTATAAAAGGGATACAACTTTTTGCCTCACATGAATATATAGTAGCATGCATAAGTCAAAAGGATTGTGCTGAGTTAGGGGTCAGAAAGGGTCTGTAGACAAGGAATATATATATATTTATGACAGTGTCATGTACAGATTAATTTAGAAGATGGGATACAAATTTTATATAGAGCTAAGTAAAATCGAGTTATCGAACATAGAAGGACGATAGAATTCTCGTAGTAAGGCGCTCCCCATCTCCTCACAGGGTAGAGTAAGACTATATATAGTGGTGATGGAACGTTGCTGTAATTATCGATATGCGTACCCTTGGTTGAAGTTCAAGTTTTAGCTAATGAGGTATAAGCTATGTACATGACGTAAATAGACTTCTCTATTATTATTACGAGCTCAATGATTGATGTGAAATGCTCTGCTTTAACTCATCAGTATATAGTGTTCGAAGTAGACACGAAGTATACATGCACTTATTCTCGACTGAGCCATGCAGTGGTATTAATTTACACGGTAGAAGATCAACAAACACACAGGTTCTCAGTCACTGTTTGTTTTTTAGATGTCAAGTACCATTCTCTGGTAGGATCACGTGGCATCCTTATTACACAACATGAACAGACTACTAGACTACTGAGTTTAAGTTTGATGATTATTAGCCACAAAAACGAGGCAATAGGTTGTTTACTATTATACAATCATCTGCCAAAGTCTGTAGGCATGCATTGACTGCAATCTGCTGTAACAGTGTTTAAAGTTCAAATAGGGTGGCTGGACAATGGCCGAGGGGGTGGGGGAGGGAGAAAGTAGATATAAACTAATCTTTCTTGGCACATAGCTTCTCAATTCGTATTGTCCTCAAACTGTGTTTAACTATTGCTCAAATACATTGCACAATACATGACCACAATAGAGAGAATCTGTATACAGCCCACAACTTTCCCCAAATTCAATTAGCTTATAATTATTTTTATAGTGATATATTCGAGACCATGCATGCAGCCTGCAACAAAGTGTTAATTCCATGGAGTTCTTGCTACAAATCAGATTATTGACTCTTGTAGTAAATAGTGATCTCCTACATGCACCCTTGGCCACTATTTACTAGATACCAATAAACTGCTTGCGGCATGCATTGTCATGTATTTCCAAGAAAACTTTCAGGATGGACCATGCACGTTAACATTTATACTCTATCATATCATTTGATCAATTCATAAGGGCATGCAGCTCAGACGAAACAAAATAATGTGGAAATGTACGTAGCTCATAATTATAATATAGGTTCATTACTATATACTATTTTCTGATGTAGCTTTCTGATGTAGCCTGCTTGGTCAGTTAATCTGTTTCTGGCTTGGTATACCTTGTGCTAGCTAGATTCTAGCAGTGCATGTCTTATTGCGTGGGAGAATAACCTATATTATACATCACAATTGTGCATGTATATTTACTCATAATTATATTAAAAAAAGAATACAGCTAATACAACTCGAGCCCGAAGGCAAGAGTTGTATAATAGCAGTATAGCATATATAGAGCATAATAATTACCTAATGGACCATCAGATTGCAGGGTTCTACCCTACTGCATTGGAATTCGCCACGCATCAATGCACTCCAGTTTCTTATACAAGCTAGTAGGCTGTTGGGCGATGCTTTAGGTAGACTATACATGCATCGTGTGCAATATCAACATCATCCATGCAGGGGTATATTGACAACTTCCTTGGTGATATTAATATTACACAGGTATTTACCAGAAGTACAATACTTTAACGTCTGAGCAATAAGGCCAACATTATTTCCCAATTCCAACATTTCTTGTGGTTGATATTCCTTTGTAAACACATTAATATTTAACGATTCATGACAAACCTCCTCCGCTGTTATTACATAATGTTTGTTTTTCTCATTATGTAACTACTATTTGTCTAATAATAGATAGTTTCTATATATACTTCACTTAAATTGTATTCGTTTACTATAATTATGCAGTTATAGCTATTAAAAGAAATTTTTGACTACATGCCTGCTTCCCATTTATATTAGCCCTTGATAGTCGAGATGTTTACGTCGGTGCCAGTGTATTCACAAGCTAAATCTGCTATTCAATTCATAGCTGGAGACAGAGAAGGAGCCAGAGAAACACAGATAAATTTCTTGAACACGTTCCCAATAGCTTCTCAGTGTAAGTCTGCTTACCATTGGTGGCTAGGTGAGAATGATAAAGCAAGACATACCCAATACATGTTCCTTCATGGCGTGAGTAACCTTGCAAATAGAATCCCAGCTGTTGGTCATGCAAAAGGTACCATTCACTATGTTTTCGGCGATAAGGAAGGCGGTGACACAGCTATGAAAGCTGCTTCAAGAACGGTTGGCGTCATTGGAGGAGGTTTTGTTGGTGGATTCGTGGGAGGTCCTGTGGGAAGCATTGCTGGTGGTATTTCAGGGGGTGCTGCTGTCGATGGATTAACAACCAGCATTGAATCTGCTGTGTACAACGAATATCGCCCGTCTGGTCATATTGCTGCTGTCACAAATATTGTAAATGGTGAAGCAACCGTTGGAGACATAATTGACTCAACAGCCAGTATTGTTTTTGATGGTTTGGTAGGTTATAATGCGGGAAAAGCTGGTGCAAAGTTTCGCACTCGAAAACGCCGAATGAAAGTACCTCCCAAACCAGTCGACCCTCCCGAACCAGTCGACCCTCCCGAACCAGTCGACCCTCCCAAACCAGTCGACCCTCCCAAACCAGTCGACCCTCCCGAACCAGTCGACCCTCCCAAACCAGTCGACCCTCCCAAACCAGTCGACCCTCCCAAAGCAATCGACCCTCCCAAACCAATCGACCCCAAACCAATCGACCCTCCCAAACCAATCGATCCTCCCAAACCAATCGACCCCAAACCAATCGACCCTCCCAAACCAATCGACCGAACACGGGATGATTTCCAATTTCTTCAGGATAATGATGCATCCGGACGCCTCACCCTCACGGTGGGTGTAGGTGTACGGATTTACTTTTATTAATAACCTCAAGTATGCTAGATTATATGCCCAACTCAGTATAAAGTATACAAGTCATGTGAAAAACTAGAGCACTGGAGTGCTAAACCCTTATATAGCCATGCATGTCTATATAACAACTAAATTTAAGTATAGTTATGTTATTGTGAGCGAATTTAGCGGCAATTCAGTTTCTTGGTATAAAACTATCAAAAGTATATGCGATTTTACGCCCGCAGGGTGCCATACAAAATTTTAATTAGGGGAGAGAAATCTGTGTGCTGGAAATTAGGGGATCCAGGGGCAAGTAGAACATTTTTGGGAAGTTATAGGTGGTGTCTTAATTATTTTTCCTCGGTGCGCATGCGCAAGCGAGGTATACGATAGTATGTTTGTATGTCTGTCTGTGTGTGTGCGTAGACTACTACAGCTGCTTATATATAAGGATCAATGAAGTGCAAGTAAGAGTTTCTATAATTATACCGTATAGCGCGAAATTTTCGAGGCACTTATATTTCGTGGATTGGCCTCTAAAAGCATTTTCGTTGTACAATGTTCGCGAAATGACTGCTTACCGGAAGCCACGCCTTTAAATCTTCTGCATGTTATAGCTGGTAATTCTAATTAAAGAACAATTTTCGTGGACTTAATTTTCGTGTAGGATTCTAACCCACGAAATCCGCGAAAATTTCGCACTATACGGTAGGCTTCTTCTAGTCATGTTTTCATTCGTGGATTTGCAAAATGTTCTCGAGTTATGCCTAGTTTTGCTTACTTGGAATGCCATTACAGCCTTTTCAGAAGAGTGCGTAGCAAAACTTGTTTGAGTGTTGCTACTCTACTTATAATAGTAGTTAGCTCTGCACTATAGAACGCTAGCTATTGGTACACAGTAAAAACACATTCATTACAGTAACATTAATGTTAAATGAAACGTATCTTTTGAAATTTCATGTAGAAATGATATAAATTTCTGTTATTTTAACACTAAAATACGATGATGCATCTCATATAACGTGTTTTTGCTGTGTAGCTGCAAGAGTGAGAAGAGAGCTGCTAGGCTCTGCTGATGCAGCAGCCATTAATTTCAGACTTAAACTTTTGGGATTGATAGTTTTTAACAACGATCATGGTCGATCATTACCCACTCTTTGAGTTTCCGTTTCTTTTATGGTTTAGCCTAGATTCCAGGCTGTACTGAAGATTGAGGCCTTGTGAAGGGAGGCTACCTGTGATTCTGCCTGCATGCAGCAAAATTAAATGTAGCTTTATGTTATGTAGCTTTGGTACCTCACCAAGGCATCAGCACCCGCAGTGCTTTCATTATGCCTCGGTGCGCATGCGCAAGCGAGGTATACGGTAGTGTGTCTGTGTGTCTGTGCAGACTGCTACAGCTGCTCAAGGATGAATCAAGTGCAAGTAAGAATTTTTATAGGTTTCTAGTCATGTTTACTTGGATTAAATCGTGGATTTGCAAAATAATGCTTCGTTCTCGAGTTATGCCTAGTTTTACTTACTTGGAATGCCATTGCAGCCTTTTCAGAAGAGCACGTAGCCAAACTTGTTTACAGAGTGTTGCTACTCTACTTAGTAGTTAGCTCTGCACTAGAACGCTAGCTATTGGTAGCTGCAAGAGTGAGAAGAGAGCTGCAAGGCTCTGCTGATGCAGCCATTAATTTTAGACTTGAACTTTTGGCATCGATCGTTTTTAACAACAATCATGGTGGATCAATACCCACTCTTTGAGTTTGCATGAAAAAATGTTCATCATAATTATGAGTGTATAGTAGCAATTTATGTTATGTTAGCTTTGGCATCTCCACCGAGGCATCAGCACCTGCGGTGCTTTCATTTTATATAGTGATAGCACATTTTGGGTCAGATTCTGAATGGTGTCAAAAGGTTTATGGGTTTGTATTTGTTTTTGTGCTACAAGTCAGCTGAACAAACGAGTGTCGCAAGCTGCGCTGTGCTAATGCCTCCCACCATGTTTTGCTTTCGCTCAAAAACTATTAGAAGAGGTAATTATAGTTTGTATTTACGTTTGTACGATATTACGTTGCAATTTTGACAATGAATTCCACACAAGTCATTATAGGAGAGGAGCAACAAACGTTTATCTAATAGCTTGATGAATGATCTTCAGGATTTATAGAAGCAATGCATGTACATCTAGAATGTAAAAGTTTTATTACTGTATAGCGGGTCATTTTCGTGGGGTAAAAATTCGTTTAACTGCATGGAAAACGGAAATTTTCGTGAGTATAAATCTTAATTGCATGCGTTACGGTAAGCCACGCCTACTTTTTCGTGGGGAAAAAATGTCGTGTAGGCCAGCTTGCCCACGAAAATTACCCGCTATACGGTATACAACTTATACAGTATCATTCCTGTCAATGAATAATTAAAAAAGGGGGTGGATCTACAATGAGTTCAGATTCACGGCTGCCTCTGAACAGCACCGTACTGTACATGCATGCAGCTCTTTCCTGACTTTTGTTACTAACAAACAGCTAACGCATTTAGTGCAAGGCTAACTCATAAGAAGTTGAACGGAAAGTTTGTGCAAACAGATTGATGCTATGAAAGATTCTGAAGAGACTGCAACCAACAGTCAGTCTTCAATGCTTTAGTTTGCTAATCTACGAATCAAAATAGAGAACGTGGCTAGAAGCCTACAGAAGCTGTTAGTTTTCGTCGCATTGAGCAGTTACAGCTGGAACACACACACAGTCAGCTTTACTGTATCCCTTGTGCGGCTACGCCTCGAGGCAATAAATATAGTTATACAGAGAGAGATATCCAACCTGCACAGGCATGTCAAAACTCAGCCAGAATTTGGCATATACAGGCACGCCCACCATTACTTGCCCTAAATTTGAAGTACATTTGTAGTTCAATCAAAATTAAGTGAACACGTACGGCCATAGTTGCACTATGGTGCGCCATGCATCCACAACTGCAATTGCAGTGCCTCAAATTCAAGCCGCAGGAAGGAGGAAAAAAGGGGGAGATCAGTGGGTGAGAGCTTTTTGCAAAAATCCATACACCAGAAATTGAAAATCCTTCGGGTAAACAGTTAACAACAAAGCTTTCAAAGCACCACGGGTGCTATAGCTGATACCTCAGTGAATGCACAAAACTTCATATCATCATGAATCTATTAGATCTAGCTTAGCTGCTATTAAATACACAAATGTACGCAACAGAGTAGGACCCTAAAAAGGATGTCAAATGTTCAAAGTCGATATAAATTATGGCTGATGCTTTCATGCGACAGTGCACTCTTGTAACTACCGTTAGACTTCATTACATCATCTGTAATGGCTTAAAACAGTAAATTTACATCGAAGCATATGTAATATCTACAGGCTACAGGAAGTGGACGGCGTATTCTACTGACACACAAACAAACTATCGTATGTTTGTATTGCATTTTGAGTGGGCAGATCAAAAGAAACACTGTGCCAATATCTGCCATATGGCACAGGTCAAGCCTTGAACTGTGCCACTATCTAGATACTGACATAGTATGGCTGAAGTGACCTAAAGCGCACCCTCCACCCAGTAACCTGAAACGGTCCCTTTTATAGTATAACACTGTTAAACAGATTCAGTGGTAGGCAGAAAATGTTTTTCATGCGTCTGGAGCATTCCACAAGTAGTTGAAACTAGTTGTCCTATACAAGGAGTGATGTGTACAAGGAAAAGAATGCACAAGGAATGCAACAAATCAGTTGTTACACAGCTCACTCGTGCGCGCACATTGGATATATTGGCTCAGTAATGCCTTTGCCCTCGAGGCCTGCGGCCCTCGGGCCTAAGTCACTACTGAGCCAAAATATCCCATGTGGCACTCGTGCCTGTGTCACAACTATAACATATCACTATATACTCATGAAATACAAATTTGGTAATTCACATTTGAGTGGTTTCAACCTATAATATACATAATAAACTGTGCTTACTCGTATGGCAAAGGTAGCTTCTGATTGGCCATCAGTGAACACAACAGTATCCGTGGTGATGAGGAACACAGTATTATCCGGAGGACTCATGCTCCATGTCAGAGTGACGGTTCCTTGCGTCCCAGAACTCCTGAACACGCCCACTCGTATCTCCGCCCCTTCATTGGCAATAATCCCCTGAGGGTAGGGGATGAACCCGACCACTCCACTGGGATCGTTACTGGATTGGATGGCGATCCGGGCCTCTCGTGGGTCAATGATTCTACCCCCTCCCTCCGTACGAACAAGACTAACGGAGAATGCTTCGAACTGCTCTGGTAGGCCATCGTTGACTGATCGCACTGTGAAGCTTTGTGAGGCTGTGGGCTGTGTGTGGTGTGCGGAGGGGGAGGTCAATAATTCTTACAATTATTGATGGAACAGAAAAAGTAGAAATCAATCAGTTTACACTAGCTTGTAGCATAGCCACAATGTATAGTAATCGTATGTACGTACGTGTACTTATTCTGATTTCTAGGGGATGGGCATCCGGACCCCGTAAATGGAAGCTCTGGTATTTAATAGTACAGCGAAACTATGCAACTTAACTATGAAATATGTTAGCAAACTACAAAATATGAACTATGAAATATGTTAGCAACAGATCACACATGTGGTAATAACTAGACTTACTGGTGCAAATGTGAGATTGCCGCTTGTGGGTTCAAGGTCCATGAGTCCGTCCTCGTTTACCTCCCAGTAGACATTGACTACACCCACAAAGTTTATCGTACGTTGCACTGTCAGAGTGACAACACCCATCGGGTCAGTTGGACTAGTGCTCTCAGGGATGAGAAACTGTGTGTGTGTGTGTGTGTGTGTGTGTGTGTGTGTGGTGTCGTGGCGTGGGTGTGTATCACATGACTACTACCGGACAATGTGATTGGTTACTCACCAATAAGCTGGTGTCAGTGAAAGAGAAAACTCCATTGATGTCATCGTTGCTAAGGATGGCTACTAGGACGGAGGAGGGCTCCCCAATAGTGGCCCCACCTACTCCACTCAGCAATGTCACCTCAAATGTCTATAAATACAGAATGTACGGTTAACGTGTTTTTGCGTTCTATGATCTGATATGCATTATAGCTCTGCTACGACTATTTCCCAAAAGCACTGTTCATACTAATTCTGCTGTCTGCTGTGTCACAGTACAGTGCAGCTTTGCAGGTCTTTGCACACTTTTGCAGCTATCAACAACTATAAGTTATAGTTATAACACGGGCACGAGGGATGTATGGAATATATTGCACTGAAGCACGAGGGTGCCAGCCCCGAGGGCATAGCAACATAACACTGTCCTAGTAACACAATATAAACTGCACAAAAAAGACAGAGACAACTCTATAGACACAGCCAGACACAGCTCCATCTCTTCTCTCTTCTAGACGCCAGTATCTGCAGCGTGTAAGATTGGCAAGAACGACGAATGGCTTCGGTTCCAACGCTGAAATCTACAAAACAGCCCCACCCCACTTCTGGTGCTGCAAACAGCCCCACCCCACTTACTGCTGTAGCCCCACCCCACTATACTACCCAGTGTAACTGCTGCTGGAACCGTGGTCTACCCTCGGCCTCATAACCAAGCCAAGAAAGCTCGCTTCTACACTGCTGCAATGCTGCAAAACAGCTCAAGCCCCCAGCAAAGAGAGCCGCTACTAGTGCTACGGTGAAGCAGAATCTATATCAGTATACGTACTAGGTCGAGCTGAGGTCGATCTAGGATCAAGGAACACAGAATCTTCCACAAAATGAACCTTGAACAATTTAAAAACCTGTATGGTTGCAAAGAAGAAACTGCAGCAGTGGAGAACATTCCTGCATGGCTGGACTTACTTTGATTTGTTATTTCTCATGCGTATTAAATTTTAATTTATTGTCTGTCAAATGCCAGAGGGCGTTTTGTGGTTAGTGCAATATGACTTTCAGCAGTGCATTATGCTGCATATTGCACTTGCCAACAACGTAGCAACGGGATATAATTATAATTATAAGCACTCTAGTGCAGACCAGACTATAATCAAGTTAATATCAACTGGGGTCTAGCTTGTATCAAAAGTGAGGACAGACGAAGTAACAACGAGAAATTGTTACAATAATAGTGACCATGCATACCTCATCCATCTCAGGTTCAGGGTCGTTGACAATACTGATCTCAATGAATGCTACAGTCACTCCTGACTCCAGTGTCACACTCCCGGAGGACGGTTCAAAGTCCAACGAGGAAGCAGACACCCCCAGTGCAGAAAAGTCCACTCCCACAGTTCCAAATGTGCCACCAGCTCTCCGCACCTCCAGTCGAACACGCCCATCTATGACCTCATCAACACTCGCTGTTGCCATGGCGAAACTCAGTGATCCTCGGCTATCGTCATTCTCCAATATTTGCACCTCAACGGCTTCTACGCCAGCCAGAGGGGATAATGACTCGGACCCCTGTCTGTCTGCCTCGTTAACTAGTCTGACACTGGTGATGTTCACAAAGAAGCTTTCCGTCAACTCAGCAAGATTATCCTGTGTGTGTGTGTGTGTGTGTGTGTGTGTGTGTGTGTGTGTGTGTGTGGGGGGGGGGGGTAAATAACGATGATTTGTGTCTGTATGTAAGCAGGCAGGAAAATATTGTGTGTGTCTGTGTGTGTGTGTGCGTGGGTGTGAGTGTGTGTACGTGTGTACTTACGTGTAAGATGGTGACGTCCACACTGGCTTCCCTCACACCGTCACCCATGACCACCTCTCCTGATGAGGGTACAAAGTCCACAAGAGCAGCTGCCTGCCGCTCGCTCGGAAACAATGAAGCCACACTAGTGCTGTACCCGATGATGATAGCTCCAATTGACCCAAACTCTCGTACTAGAGACAACATGACTACACTATCGACACCCTCCTCCTCGGTTACCGTGACAATAGCGGGTAACCATGACACCACACCATGAGGAGCGTCGCTGGCCTGTACAGTGACTACAGCCTGCTCTCGACCGGGAATGATTGTTGCCCCTCGATTGAGATCTCCTCCCTCAGGGACGCCATTAGCTAGGACTTGAGTCAGACTGACAATCGTGGTTTCACTGAGCTCTGGTTGGACGTCTCCAGCTATCGTCAGGGTGATGGTAGACAGTGACTGGCCGTCAATAAAGGTCACCTGTGTGTGTGTGTGTAGGTGTGTGTGAGTGGGTGGGAGGGGAGAAAAAATTAACTGCGAATTCAGGGCCTTAAGAAGTTAGTCGCTAAAATGTTCAAGTATGTTTTGTACAACAAGTTATATATGCCTTGTCTGCTTGTCTGTCTAATTACTTACTGTTCCTTGACTTGGAGTGATCTCGCCGTCTTCATGGCTACCAGATATCTCCCAGGCAACAGACACCAGTCCAAAAGCCCCGCCCATTCTCGCTATCTCCAGGACAACGGTGGAGTCCTCATTCACAATCACTGACAACGATCCCTGTGGGCAAATAAAACAGTTATAAAAATTTGTACCTAATAGATGTACAGTACAAGCAACCACTGTCCCCCGTATAATAAATGGCTCGGAGACTCTTTAAGTCACCATAACTTGAATATTTCGTGGATCTATCGATTTCAGCAAATACCATGGATTATAGCCTATGGTCTGAGGCCAAAAAGTTAAATATTATGGCCCCATGTAAATTTTGGATTTAAAAACATCATTTATGTCTCTTTCTACATGTAAGTTCAGTAGAAATTGGATCAATGATACTAAAGTTACGGCAGCTGAAGATGTTCCACTACATGATTGTACGTACCTCAGCAAATCCAATTAATCCATGAGCATCATCATTAGTCAGTATCTCCATGGTAATCGCACCACTGGTCCCAATTCTGGCTCCGCCCAATGGATTGGAAAGTTGCACGCTGAACGTCTCGCTAATTTCCGGAATTAAATCGTTTACAATTCTAACAGAAAACCTCAACTCAGCCTCTCCGGGGGAAAATATAAAATCAACACTTTGAGAAAAATAGTCCGTTACCGTCAAATCAATCAGCAGCATTTCCATGACAACAGAACGGGACGACCCAGCGGAGGCGAGATAGAATGTTGAATCGATTGTGAGAGGGTAGAGATGTCTGGACACTGGGAGTGAGACACCGTCTTCTGTCCAGGTTCCGTTCTGGAATGTGAATATCTGACCAGGAGAGTTGGCGTTGGCTACAAATAGTTGCTCTGAGAAGAGCTCCAATCTGATAGGCTGATTTGAATCAAGGGTGGAGTTTGGCAGGAAATTGTTAGCGTCTGTTGACCACACCAACAGCTCTAGTGTGTCGGAGGCGACAGCTAGACTAGAAGGTGGTAAGAAGAGGACGTCTCGTACTGAGTTGGAGACGAAGTGGCCACGTAGCCCGAGGGTACCGTTCCAGACATACAGCTGTGATCGTATGTCCGTGAGACTGCCCACGACGACATAGAGTGAGCCAGAGAGGGAGAACACATCCACTGCAGAAGCTCCAATGGTGGACAGTGTCTGCAGTGAAGGTGGGGTAGGGGGAGGGGGTTAAAGATATGAACTACTATTCATTTAACTTTGTGAGTGAAAGTTCCAACGTCATAACTATATGGTGTGTACTTCAGAACATTTTTTGTACAATTGAATGTGCTATAAGTACGTACCTGTTCTGGTTCAAGACCACTTCCGTTCCATCTCCAGAGGGTGGAGTCTACAAAACTACTTCCAGCGTTGTTCTCACCATTGGCAACCAACACGTGCCACTGACCCCCTGCAGAGAATGCCCCCAGATCAGTAACCCCGAGTGATGGCACAGTCTGTACGAGAGCTATCGATTCAGGGCCAGTGAATTGGTACACGTCCACGGTGAGCTCACGGTTACCAGGGGAACCACCATTAGCTATCAGGATGAGATCAACACCTTCTTGAGGTGAGAATGAGGTAATGGCTGAAACACGTGTAGCTGGGAGAGTCTGTGTGTGTGGGGGGTCAGTGGAGACTAATTATAAGGTACAATGAAATTAGTCTAGGAATAATTATGTATACGATAAATGTCCTTGCTACGAAGGAGGAGGACGTGACATTATAGTAATAAAAGCACACGTACATACACCTGTACCATGGTTTTGGTTCATGCAATCAGCTAGTAAACACATTATATACATTGTCTACGAGTGTGTGGAGTGATACTGTTCCTCTCTCCACCAGTACCTGGACGGGTGTGTAGACTCCCCTCCATGCTAGCAGCTGCACTGCACTCTCTCCCCCCAGCACCAACAGTGTCCGCCCACCCCCCACACTCAGGGAGTGCCACACCTCTCCTCCAGACAACGTTTGAACAGCCGAATACACGAGACTAGATCCTGTACAGGAAAAATAGTTGAAAATTTTGCTAAATAAATTAAACGTATTATTCAATATTTTAATTTTAAGAGTTTCACAGGTACATGTACTGTACACTTACCTGTAGAGAATAGAGCCGTTCCATCAATAGTTTCCATAGTTACAGAGACATTTCCGAAGGTACCAAACGTCCGAGAGAGTTCAAAGTCCACCAGAACAACGTCCTCCTCCACAGACGTAGTGCCACTCACTAGACTAAGTTCAAACACTCCGTACGGATCTTGGTTGGACTCTATGGTGACCGTTGCCATGGTATTGGTGGACGCTAGGCGACCAAACTCGATCGGAGGTAGTAGCGTGATGGTAAACGCTTCGTCTAGCTCGGGGATAGAGTCTTGTATAGCTTCTAGTTGAAGGATCTGTGAGTGTGTGTGTGTGTGTGTGTGAGGGGGGGGTTGAATGCAAATGTCGTGTATGTATAGTGCAAGCTTTTAGTACAGCTACATAGGTAGACGAATACATTGTACATTGCATGTAATTTTATGGGGGGGGGGGGTCTGAATACAATTTTGTTATTATGTGTACAGCTATTATGCAAATATCAGTGTGTGTGCATGCACAGTTATCCATTCCTATAGCAACCTGCTCAGTATATAGATACAAACGCTCACTCTGAAACTGTCCTCTTGGTTGAAGATGAGAGCAGAGCCCATGAGAGGTGAGAGGTCAGCTGTAGTAGTCTCTGTGGAGGGGGGTAAGGTGATCTGTTGTATCTATCAGGTCATGTGACTTACCTCCGGTATCTGCTGCCCTCACTTCAAATGGAACTGTGATCTGTCCAAACAAACCGCCCCCTCGGGTCACTCTTAGTTCAGCAACTTTGGGGCAAAGAGACACATAAATTTTTTTACTTATTGGAATCCACTGAATGCATAAAGCCATCTCTTTTTGAAATGGCACCCTAAACTACCTCTAAGGCTTTACAAGCTATGAAACTATAATTATATAATTATGCCATACTCACCATTTCCGTCTACGGCTGTTCCCGAGGTCTCCTGGATTGTACTGATGAGAGAGGAGGACTCAAAACGGAACACTCCATAAGCATCGTCATTGGCAACAATGGTTATGCAAGCTGTAACAAATAGAGCAAAATCCTCAAAAAAAGACTGCCTAAGTATTAAATATGTACAAGTATACATATACCACAAAAGCAAAAAGTTATTGATGTTCATGAGAGCATTTTACGTATGTAATTATAGCAGCACCACAAACCTAAGCAACCACACACACACCACACACATCACACACACACACCACACACACACACATCACACACACCACACACACACACCACACACACACACATCACACACACACACACACACACCACACACACACACCACACACACACACACACACACACACACACATCACACACATCACACACACACACACACACACACACACACACACATCACACACACACACATACACACCACACACACACACCACACATCACACACGCACACTACACATCACACACGCACACCACACACGCACACCACACATCACACACACACTCACTGGTAGTGATGTTCCCGAGGATAACTCCAGCACGAGGCAACTGCAACTGAACACAGAACTCCTCAGCCACCTCTGGTATCTCATCATTGACAATCTCTATGGAAACCATCCTCTGTGTCTGCCCTGGGGCAAACACAAGCTCCTCTAGTTGGTTGCTTACAAAGTCATCATTGATAACTGCCAGTCCGTTTGTCACAAAATAAACCACCGAAACTTGTCCGACCAATCCCTGCACTCGTAGAATGGGCAGCTGGAATATGCCAATATCCTCGGACACCTCGTATCTATAGTAACATCAAATAGTACATATAAAATACAACCAAGTAGACATGCCAAAAAAATTACGGAGGAGTAAAAATGGATTTTCTTTATGAAACATTTACATGTACGTAGCTGTTAAAAAGCCATTTCTGGGAGGTGTGTATGTATATATGTACAGTAACTCACGTTGCTTGCTCAAAAGTCATCTCTCCCTGTGGACTATCGTTGGCAGGAATGATTACCTCACTGACATTGCCCGCCCCCAATGAAGGTGGGAGGTTGCTTGTAGCCCCGCCCACTAGGGTCACAGAGGTCAATTGTACGAGGAAGACCTCATCCAACTCTGGCTCTCCATCACTCACTACCCTCACGGGTACCACAGCTGACTGTTGTCCATCCACCAGCGTCACAACACCCGCCTCCGCTACAAAATCTGAAGTGGGTGTGGCCAAGCTCTCGTTGAGTTCCAGAGTTCTGAGACTACCGTTTATCACTATGTAACCAACATCAATCACTCCTACAAAAGTGTGTGTGTGGGAAGAAAACATCATGTACAGTACACACATGCAAATTAGACTCCATTAGAGCAGGGAATTATGAGCCTAATTCCGAGGGCTTTGAGGGACACTATATAACACATACTTTATATTTTATGCCTATGATCAAATTACCAACATCTTACATAACAAATACAGGTATGTGTACATCGCGTATTTCACATTGTTACATTACTCAACTCACCAATAGCTCCAAACTGTCGGACAATAGCCACACCCATTGCCCCGCCCTCTGCCAGTCGTACAGACCTTGATTGAAACTCAACCACTCCGTGAGGATTATTACTGGCTCGTATTGTCACTGTTGCCATGGTAGCAAGAGGATTCAAGACAGCGTATCCAGAGGGGGCGACATCATCACTGAGAGTGTCCACACTAGTGAGGGTCAGAGTGAACCTCTCCTCCACCTCAGGTTGTGAGTCAGCTGCCACTGAGATGATTATCTGTGTTGTGTTCTCACCCTACAGCGGAGATGCCATGGAGACGATATAAACACAGGGAATCAATAATTAGTTAAACAGGGACAATGGCAATTGCAATGTATATATGAGCTATCTCGTTCAATTATAATTACACAAACAACAAGATGATTATTGGATGTACTAACGTACATGTATGTACAATAAACTCACATCTTGAAAGGTGGCAGTTCCTGAGGTGCTACCAAATTCATTGGTGGGGTCTTCTCCAGTATCTGTTGTCAGTTGCCAGGCAACTCGTACAACCCCGAGGGCACTCACGGTCCTCACAATCTCCACACCTCCTTGCTCACCTTCACCGATTACTGCTGATCTAGAGAGAGAGTCGAAACCCACCACTCCGGCGGCGCCATCGTTAGCCTCAATGACAATGAGGGACGTCCCCATTGGCCCTACACTGGCTCCGCCCATCGAATTGGAAAGTACAACTCGAATCGTTTCATCTCGCTCAGGTATATCATCGGCTAGAATTGTCAAGGCAACAGTTGCCCTAGAAACGCCATCGGCAAAAGTCAACACGGCTCCTGTTCCAGTATAGTCTTGTCCCTCTACGGCAGTGCTATCGACCACACCCCATTGTACGGAGACCTCCCCGAGAGTTCCCCCTTGTCGCTCAACCGTCAAAGAAACACCAAAATCAAATGCTTCACTCTCGCTCACACGCGTTACGGCTACACCGTTACTTCCATATATGGCAAACCGCCCACGAGGGTCGTCATTCTCCAGGATAATTAGACTAGTCTGTGTGATTGCCCCGAGGGACGGTGCACCGGACGAGACACCCTCCAGTGATTCTGTGACCAGCTCCACTCCCAACAGAGTCACCACAAGACTCTCGTTTAGTTCAGGCAGTGCGTCTCCGATCAGGGTAACGGGGATAGTTGTCGTGGCAACACCGTCAGGGACGAGGATTGTCTGACCAATCACAGGAGTGAAATCGTTTCCTTCAGATGCCACTGCTTGATAAAACGGCATCACCTGGAGGGGGGGGGGGGGTAGGATCATAATTACGGAAAGATTGACAAAGATTCTGAAATTGAGATTAAATGAAGTTAGACTTACCAATTCCTGGATCTTCTCGTAGTAGTCTGTTCCTATAGCAACCAGCGGTGCCGCCCCCTGAGAACTGGACGTGAAATACAGCGCACAATTTGTACCAGAAATAGAAAAAGATCTGCAAGCTTCATTGCCGAGGCAACCCCTCGCACAATCATCTAGTGATCCCTGTAGTGTCTGCAGCTGTGCTTGTGAGGAGAGAGCTGTGTTGGGGGTGGGGTCAGTGTAGAAGTCCAACAGAGGAGTGCCTGAGGCTAGAGCCAGAGTGGCAGCATTGGTCGATGTGACACTGTACGTTAGACGAAGGTCTCCAAACGTTCCAAGACTGTGTGTGTGTAGAGTGTGGGGTGTGTGTGTGTAGAGTGTGGGGTGTGTGAGTGTGGAGTGTGGGGTGTGTGTGTGGGATGTGGTGTGTGTGGGCGTGTTGTATTTGGACCATTATTACACAATTAGTTCCGCTACAAAGAACAGAGACAAGTACAACTAAAGCAAGAAACTGTGGGCTATGATAATTACGTACAGTATACAATTTTAGGCTCAAAACAATATGTTGAATGTACAATGATAAAGGGAATGCTGCATGAACTCTGACCTTCTAATCACAGGGATCATGGTAACAAAGGATCCATCATCTCCAGTCTCCACGGCAACAGATGTCTCGCTGGCAAAGGAGAGCACTCCGTAGGGACTGTCATTCTCAGGAATAGTGAGAGTAGCTGTTGAGCGAGACACCTCCACTCTAGCACCTCCAGTCACTGCCCCCAGTCGCACCACAAACACCTGCACACACACACAGAGGGTCGATATGACATCATGGGAATGACTATTATCAATTGTGTACTGTACTTCATTTTACAGCCTCCACTCCAACCGTATATAATTAAACACCTGCACACACACACACACAGTGGTTGATATGACTACACGTACTGTGATGATAACAACAGCTCACTCAAATCCTCTAGCTATCATACGGAAAGCTATTTACAGAAATGCAGGTGTAAGTTTTAGCCAGCTTTAATTGTAGTCGCTATAACATACGGATTGTCATCTGATAGATGTAATTACTGTAACAAATGATACTGATTGATATATAATTATATATATATATATCTAAAGGTCCTACGTATATTTAAGGAACCCGCGTACCTCAGTTCGTTCAGGCACGGTATCGGGCAGCACGGAGAGACGAATAGTCTGTTGTCGACTGTTGCTAACAAACGCCAGTGTACCCGACACTGGAAGCACGTCATCACTCACAGCTGAGCCATCAGCTCTCGTCACGGTCCAGGCCACTCCGACCACACCCACTGCCCCACCCACTCTCTGGACGGTAAAGGAGGCTATGGCAGGAGGAGTAGACTCAGGCTCAGCAACCTCAAGTTCAGTAAGGGCAAACTCTATGTATTAGAACACCATAAATTGATAATGCACACACACAAGGGGGTGGGCGGTTTTTGTATGACTTACCTAGGGCACCGTTGGGATCGTCATTTGCCTCGATAGTAACCGTGGAAACGATGACATCACCAAGCACGGCAGATCCGACCACGCCCACCAATCTGACGGTGAACATCTCGTCAAATTCTGGCACACTGTCGTCGACCACTGCTAGGGGGAGGGGCCTTGTTGACTGGCCGGGGGCAAAGGTCACTGTGCCCCCCATTGGCGTGTAATCTGATTGGCTAGCTGTCACTGGAGTAACTTCCCACTGGACAGTAATCTTGTGGGACAAAAGAAGAGCAAATGAAACATTGATTACAGTATACGTACATGTACATGTATGTAGCACCCATTTTTAACCCGCCCTTGAACAAAGGTCAACTGCGATACAAAACCAGGCCCCCAGGTCCCCCAAATGATGAACACTTCAAAACAACCCCTGAACAAAAGCCACCTCCGTACGTATAATGTCAAAACTTAGAAGTGTCTGTTATACAGCCTTGAGTTCCACTGTACCACAATCACGTGAGCAAGAGTACCTATACTACACAATCTTACCTCTCCAAACGTTCCCTCTCTCCTCACGATGGACAAAATCTGCTCTGAGGGCTCGACAGTTGTCACGGCAACCGCAGACAACTCAACGACGCCTCTCGCATTATCATTCTCCGCTATCTCCACAGCAATGCTCTCGTTACCGGGGGCAACCTGCGGCAGTACGCTAGTGTCGACAGCGTCCACAGACGTGGTGTTTAGAGTGGCTCGTGTGAGGGTGAGAAACAGTAGCTCCCCCAACTCAGGGAGGCTGTCTTGTAGGATGGAGAGTGAGAGGGTGGCCGTGGTTTGTCCAGGCTCGAAGGTGAGGGTCGTGTCAATGGAGGTATAGTCCACACCAGGGAGAGCCAGTCGACTGTGTGTGTGTGTGAGTGTGTGTGTGGGTGTGTGTGTGTGTGTGTGTGTGTGTGTGAGTGTGTGTGTGTGTGTGTGTGTGTGTGTGTGTGAGTGTGTGTGTGTGTGTGTGTGTGTGTGTGTGTGTGTGTGTGTGTGTGTGAGTGTGTGTGTGTGTGTTTCATAGTTAGAGGGAGGAGGGTGAGAAATAAAATTAATGCAGGGAATAATAAAAAGTTATGTTTATGCGTTTGTCTGTTTGGACAATCATTCATGATCAGGGTCATTTTCGAGGGCCAATATTTTTACAATTTCAATCAAGCCGTGAAATTTCATCGCGAAAATTCACCTTCATTATACAAAAACTCGAAATATACATTATATTACATGCGAAATTCACAAATTAAAATAGGCAATTCGAAAAAGAAGACCCACAAAAATAACCCGCTATACGGTATAATTATAGTGTGTGTACTCACCCCTCCCCTCCCAGTGCTCCCAGGTCCAGCTGGAGACTGTTGAGTCTCGTGTCCGTACTCTCCACGGAGACAACGCCCACACTCACTTGACCCACCGTACCAAACTCTCGGATCACCGTGACAACGACCTCTTGCCCCTCGGCAACTCCAGAGGGGGGTGGTGCAAACGTGAACAAGCCGTAAGGATGATCACTGGCCTCTATGGTGATGACTCCTGCACTAAATGGCCCCAGGCTAGCTCCCACAGTGACGTTAATCAGTGTGACTGTGAACACTTCACGAAGCTCAGCATTCTGTGTGTGTGTGTGTGTGGGGGGTGTGTGTGTGTGTGTGTGTGTGTGCGTGGGTGTGCGTATGAGTGTGTGTGTGTGTGGGTGGTGGGTTAGAATGGGGGTACTGTCTCAGTAATTAGCTTGTATCAGTATCCATGCTCTTAGTGTGTATGCATTGTCAGAAATGTAACTGGTGGGACATTTTGGTATCAACAATTTTTATGTGTGTGTGTGAGGAGTGAGTGTGTGGGTGTGTGTGTCCGTGTGGGTGTGTCCGTGTGTCTGTATGTGAAGGGGAGGGGATAGTGTAGCGGAGATGCCACTCACCAGATCATCTCTGATCGTCAGTTGAATATCCTCCGTATTGGATCCTTCTGAGAACGTTAGCGTTCCTTCGCTGGGAGTAATGTCGATGACCTCTGACCCTCCAGATTGACTCACTCTCCAGTACAGGCTAACATCTCCGAACACACCACCCTCTCTGAGCACGCTCAGTGTGACAGGGGTTCCCCCTTGTTGCTCGGCAACCACTAGGGCTCGAGAGTCAGAGTCGAAGTTGAACCTCCCGAAAGCGTCATCGCTGGGTTGTATGTGTATAGCCAGAGTGCTGCCCACACCCAGGTCAGGAGTACCGTCAGCTAGGAGGAGGAGAGAAGTAAGTATAATTATTATTGTCTTAAGTTATCATCGTAAAACATTGATGTATACCGTATAGCGTGTAATTTTCCTGGGGCAAAATATTCGTGGTTTTCGTGGTTGGAGGTCTGACCACGAATATTTTACCCACGAATGAAGCGACCTTGCCTACCTTTACCTGCAGTGCAAGCAGCAACCACGAAAATATTACCCACGAAATGTCTCAATATTGCTGAACCACGAATATTTTGTCCCCCGAAAATTACCCGCTATACGGTAGTTCTGCCAAACTTATAATATTCAAAACAAATAAATAGTGCTATAATAATTATTATTATATGGGCGAAATATTGAAATGTCAGAGTGTCGCCTTAAATCGAGATCTTACGGTAAGTCTATATGTATATATACATGTACATATGTTAGTTATTTATAGTGAGTGTGCAGGTACTCACTTCCACTGGGGTTGGTGAGGTTGACGTAGAAGGTCTTCTGCAGTTCAGGTAGTTGGTTGTCCAACACAGTCACAGTGACCATCTGTACCACACCCTCTCCAATGAAGTCCAGTGATCCAGCCGTGGGTACAAAGTCTGGAGCACCTCCCTCGCTCAAAGCCGAGCCTTCACTGGTTATATACTCTACAGCCGAGTTACCAAGGCGACCTTGAGCACGCACCACGTACACTGCTACCGTGCCAACAGACTCGTCCACAAAAAGTTGAGGCTGCTCTGTTGCAGGGGTGATTGGAACGCCAGGGGGAGGGGGCGATGTTACAAACTGGAATAGACCGTACGGAGAATCGTTTTCAACAACCGTTACCACAGATTGGGAGGAAGATGTTTCGATACTCGCACCACTTAAGGGGGTGGAGCTTGTTTGGTTGTCATCGGCAACAGCAGACGTAAGAGTGATGGTAAATGTCTCGAGCAACTCTGGTACTAGTTCATCAATGACAGTGACGTTTAGAGAGCCCGTCAGCTGACCCTCGGAGAACACTACACGTCCTGAGGAGGGTTCAAAGTCCAAGCTAGCCAACTCCCCGTTTTGCCGAACCTCCCATGAGACGGACACGCCCTCAAAGGAACCTCCTGTTCTTGTGATTAGCAGGGACAGCCTCGTAGCTTCGGTGGTCGTTGTTGCGACAGCTGAAGGATCGAATCCAAACACACCGTTACTAGAGTCACTCTTGAGTACATTCAGAATAGTGGTAGAGCCGAAAGGGTTAATTCTAGCTCCACCCACTGTGTTTGCTAGTTGTATAACGAACTCTAGACTCGGTTCTGGGGTAGCGTCATCAATAGTTGCGGCACTGATGGTTGCTACGGTAACAGCGGGTGGGTAAGTGAGATAGCCGGAGATGGGAGTGATGGATTGAGCAGCAAGGTCGTCAGTAAGAGCCGTAACTTGCCTGAGGGGAGGAGGGGGAACACACTAGAAATAGAACACTGTATGTATGTACTTCTAAGGAGAAACCGTATTATTACAATGTTTTTGAGCATCATAATTATCGAGAAATTATGTACATGCGTAAAAATAAAACCGCTAAGACCTATAAATAATACCAGAACTTGTATGATTGCCTGGTCGCAAAAGTTTCTACTGATTTGGCTCATTTGAAAAAGTTGTTCATCTCACAAAACATTGCTCTGTACATATAATTATGTACAGTGCAACTCTGCAAGAGTTGAACATATCCATTGCAATATCTCACCTCTGACTAAGAGCTGTGGAGAAGATACGCACGTCCTGGAGGTCACCACTGAAGAAGTCACTGGTTGATATGCCGCCTGGGACTCCACCCACTGTCAGTTGACCACGCCCACTAAATGTCGGCCCTGTCAACGTCCTGTGCATTGGTGAAATATGCATTATGTACGGTTCACATTTGTAGCACTGTACATGTATAACGCTTTTTATGGGCTAATATAATTATACAACTTGTAATAATACGAGCATTCACCTCGATGTGAGGAAAATTCCGTCTGCATAGAACGAAGCGATCTGATTGGTCGCAGTGATGACAAGGGAGTGCCACGCCCCCTCTGTTAGAGAGCTCTGTGATACGGAGGTTTCAACAGAGAGTAGAGATCCTCCAGACTGATAAGAGAATCTGACAATGAAGTTATCACTGTCCGCTATCAGAGAGAGCCGATAAATGGGGGTGGAACCTGTTGCCTGGGAGACAAGGACTCCAGACATCCCAGATGAAGGTTTGAGCCACAAACTGATGGTCAGTTGGTTAGAGAGGATGGGCTGCTCTGCACTGGGCACGCTCAACAGGTCACCCGGTTGTCCTCGGAAGTTGAGCGCTCGTGTTCCAGTGTGTGGGCGGGCAGTCACATCGGTCACACCACTCACACCCTCACCAACGAGGAACAGATCCGTATAAGATGGAAGGGCCTCGGATAATATCTCCCAGACAACAGTAACCTGGCCGACGGTACCCGCCCCCCTCAAAATATCCAAAGAGAGGTTACCCAGACTAGGATTGCTAGTGGGTACATCTTCAGCAACCTCAACGTAGCTGTTGCCGACAGAGAAGAGTCCGTAGGGGTCATCACTAGGGGCAACAGTCAGCGTCAAAATGCCAATGTCACCTATTCTAGCACCGTCAGCAGAATCTCCTATGACGTTAAAAATGGTCAATTCGATCTCGAAAGTTTCGGACAATTCAGGAATTGAGTCATCGACAATATTCAGATTTATGTCAGCTGTTAGATTGCCGGGGTCAAAGGTGATGAAATTGGTGGTGGGTGAAATATCGCTGACATCAGCAGAGATACGGGCAGAACCGTTGAGTTGGTAGACAGTCCAAGAGAGACTAACCACTCCAAAGTCACCACCGAGACGCTCCACCCTGTGTGGGGGGGGGGGTAAGAGTACTTGAGTACTAAGCAGTACAACAGGAGACGGAGCATTAGAGTATACTAGATGTACTTTTGTGTAGGTACGTAGATGAATTTTACACGTACGTAAGCCCTTTAAATTAAAGCGCTACAAAAAATAACTTTTAATTGTGAAAATGCACAATTCTAGTTACTGAATTCTTGTGAGGGAGCTATATTTTATATGGGTCTTCAAAGCAACTGTCAGGAGTGCAAAGTTCGTACACTGTATACTACTACACACAACCCTCACGTGAGAGTGACTGCGTCTCCCTCCACTGCCTCCTCTGTAGGGGTCTCGAATTGGAACACTCCGTTGGGGTCATCGCTAGGGGTGATGAGGAGGGTAGCCTCGTCATTGGACTCCACAACTACAGCATCTCCTGTCACAGAGTCTAGTCTCAGTGTCAAGAGCTCGTTCTCCTCGGGGATTGCATCATTGACCACACCCACTGATATGACGGCTTCCGTCTGGCCGGGGGAAAAGGTCACTATGCCAACGATAGGGGTGATGGTGACGTCATCTTGAGAGGCAGACGTGTATATCACTGAGAAGGTTACCTCAGATGTATCTGTGCATGGAAGAAATTATTATTAACATTTAGAGGAAGTACACACATTGGGCAAAGTGGGGAAGAAGGTCACATGACATACCTGCGGCCTGTCCTCCCCTGGCGACCATGAACTCGGCCACCTCTCCCTCGGCAACTTGTACGAAGCTCCGGGTGAAACTGATTGGGTCATCATTTTGGGCGACAGTTAGCGATGTCTGTGTGTCACTCGGACTGAGAGCAGCTGCCCCACTAGCGGTCACTAGACGCACAGTGAACACTTCAGCAGCCTCAGGCATCTGCACACACCATGGCCATGCATGCATGATTACAATGTACGCAGCTTAATAAAGGTTGCCTTATTATGCAATCTATTATATACTTGCCTGCCTGCTAGTATATACTAGGCACAATATTCAGAGAGTGAAACTATTGAACGGAGAATGTGGGGACGAGTAATACTACCTACACTATGACTACCTACATACAGTGTGTACATACTAAGTTTATGGTTACTGAAAACTCTACACATTCAACCCAAGAAAATCACGAAATTATACGATGACTAAAACTCAAGGTACGGCTGCTCAAAGCTGCTACACTACACTACACTAGATACTAACTCACATTGTCCGGAAGAATGTTGATTTCGAATGATCCTGTACTTTGACCTTCAGAGAATGAGACCACACCTGCTGTAGGTTGGAGGTCAGCCCCGCCCCCCACGACCTCCCAGGTCACCATCACGTCTGTGAATGTCCCTCGTGACCTTTCAACTGTGAAAGTTGCGACTGACGTCTCGCCATCTCTTGGCTCAACTAGAGAAGAAGAATAGTATAAGATAGAACTGAATAGCTTGAGGGCATACGTGCATATACAAAGTATACAGAAGGCCATGCAGCATTATTATAACATACGTTTAAATAGCTATTGCAACAGATAATTATGCAATAAATCTTCGTTTTTTATATATTTATAGTAATAGGATCGACACTGACATACGCATACAGCTGTGGAGTTTCAAGGGTGTAGTAGCATATAGAAGGTCAGCAATGCTTCAAGCCACACATAGTATATTCTATAGTCCTCCCCTCCCCTGCTTACCGAGGGTCTGATCCAGAGAGCTAGCGTCCAATAAGAAGAGCCCAGCGTAGTCATCGTTAGCCAGGATGGTCACCTCCACTGCTCTGGGGATGCCGATGATGTCGGCGTTGCTACTGGAGATCTCAAACATATACGTCTCATTTGTTTCAGGAATATTATCGTCATTTATGAGCAGATTCACCAAGCTCTCTCGCTGGCCGGGGGAAAAGGTCGTGAACCCTTGACCTCCAAAGATTTCGATCACTCCTCCGGCAATATTGTAGAATATAGTCTCAGTGGTGAGTGCCCCGCCCTCTCTGATGATCGCTATGGTGATGATGTCATCGAATGATTCCTCAACAAGGAACGGGCCAGACGTGGAGGGACTGATGGAGAACACTCCCTCAGCTGCGTCATTCTGGAGAATCCTCACCACGGCAATGTTCTGTGTGTGTGTGTGTATTGTTAACAGGACTATATATAGGTACTTATTGGAATTGTTAGTGTTTGCAAAATTAATGCTAGTACATAGAACGCCAATTAATGCTAGCTATTTCGAAAATAAACATGCATCTGCTACAATACATGCATCAGCATGGCTGTACCCACAACCTCGAAAAACTGCACTGTAAATCCTATCTCAAAAGTGCATTATGCTTGTAGCTCTCAGGATGTACATGTATATAGTGTCATACCTGATCTTGTTGGATCCTCTGACTGTCCTGATTGGTGGTAACCAGGGTAACAACGAACAACTCCTCGACTTCTGGAAAGTCATCAGGCAGTATGTCAACCTCCAGCTGTGCAGAGTTAGCTCCATCAGGGATACTAACAAACCCAGTGGTGGCCCCAACGTCCGTGATATCAGCTGACTGGGGAGTGACCAACCACGTGACCTCGGCCAGACCATAGGAACCAGAGCGTGAGACTGTCAGTGATACTCGTGAGGAGATTGTCATTGGTTCCTCCACTGACACCTGCACCGAACACAGCTACTATAGCAACATTGCACGGTGCACAGTTAAAAAACTAACGGCTTCTATAGGCTTCGTGAGTGGTTCGTGTGTTTGCACAAAGTTTCTATTCAACTTATGAGTTAGCCTCCCACTAAAGTGTTAGCTATTTGGTAGCTACGGTACAAGAATGATAAAACAGCTGCAAAGCTGTACACTTCCAGCTGAAGCTCCTTCCATACTCAGCAAGACATGCCTCGAGGCATTAAATAAGCACTGTACATGTATTATTATACGAGTTACATGCACATGCGATAAATCGATTAAAATATACTCTGTGAGTGGGAGGGGTTTACCTGAAGAGATGAGGGGTCAAAGGTGATGTACCCATTGGCTGCACTCTCTGGTATAGACACATCCACAGTGGACCGTGGGCCAACACTAGGGGACACCACGGAGGGGATGAGGAGGGTGGCTGTAGGGGTCACATGATAGTCACATGATCACGCATAATATCACATGACACTTACCTCCACCAACGAGAACGGTATTGGTGATATTAGCTCTAAACACTGCTACTGGTTCTAAGAACATGTCGTTGGGAATTGTCACGCTAAAGTCCCGGGTTGATTGTCCACCCTGTAGCTGTACGGAGCCCATCGCCAAGGCAACGGCATTGGGGTCACTGTCGGAGGCACCAACTGGCAGGTAAGTGATGGCGTAGTCAATAGAGATGATCCCGATATCACCACGACTACGCTGTATGACCATCCTCAGCTCTCTAGGGGCCTACGTACACGAACATGAAACAACAATAATAGTATATAAATTAGCAGCTCTCAAAACAATTATTTATGTCAGCCAAACAAAATACAAATTCATTCTCTAGATCTATGACAAGCCATGCAATCACTGTACGTACAGCTCAGTGTAATGGTGACTAATGATTGTCTTAGACACAATACCAGGCACGCCTGAATTACTCACTTTATTAAATATGTTAAAACGTTAATGCTAATAACCTGCAAGCGCACTACCAATCCTACGTATGTACAACCTATATACTGTGTGATTTAGTGATGTTGTACAAACTATAGGTAAGTCACTACACCCAATTAAGAGATTTAGAAAGTGGGATCCTTTGCCCAATATTAAGCCATTTCATTCTTTACACAACTATAACCATCTATATATATAAGCTGATACCGTACATACACACACACTTACAGTGGCAGCCACAGAGAGGGAATTCCCCCACTCCACCAGTCCGTACACATTGTCACTCTCGGTGATTATCAGTGAGGCCATCCGCACACCCGTCTCAGTCAGTACGCCGTTACCACTCGTAACACTCACCAGCTCTACTACAAAACCTTCCGCAACCTCCGGCAAATCATCGTCAAATGCTGTGATCTCAAGCGTGGCCTCATTAGCGCCATCGGGTATAAACAAGGTTCCTGATGGGGGCTGGAAATCATTTACAGCTAGCTGCTCGTTTACATTGTCCGTGATACGCCATTCAATTGTCAGGTTTCCGAAGGTCCCTATCGACCTTTGAACTATGAACCTTCCAATCTCTCCGCTGTCTTCTCGTATGATGACTGGTCCAGGGGAGGCGAATGATACGATACCCCCTGCATTGTCGTTGACCGCTATTACCACGGCGATGGTAGATGGTGGTACAAGAACAGCATCCATACTGGGAGAGCTGAGTATTAACGTAAACATCTCATCTCCTTCAGGTATAGTGTCGTCGAGTATCGTTACGGTTACAGTCTCCGTGGTGACTCCGGGTGCAAAGTTCACTGTCGTACTGATGGGTTCAAAGTCCGTACCTGCCGATGCAGTTCCACTAGCTGTAGACACTAAGACACTGGTGGTCTGCGTTAGGTCCCCCACAACAGAGCCGCCCTCGAGCAGTCCCCTCGTCACAGTCAGCTCCACACTCCTCACACTCTCCACTACCTCCACAAGACTTACACTCCATTGTAGCGGCGAGTCGTTTTCTTGTATAGTTACCATAGAAACAATGCCGTCACTGGCGAGAGTAGCCCCTCCCCGCGGATTGGACAGTTGTACAGTAAACACTTCGTCTGGTTCCGGCAGGTTATCGGGTAGTAGAGTCAGAGTGATTACTTGTGAGGCTTCTTGATCCTCGAACACCAGCTGTCCCATGAACGAGGCAAGGTCGTCTGCTCCGGAGGGGTCAGAGGTCACCTACAGGGCAATAAATAAATAAATACATGCGTGTGCCCCCAATATCAAACTATCACTCTAATACGAATGCACGCCCCTGCAGAGAAAACAAGAAAAAAATATGCAAATTTCCCAGAGCTGTTTTGTTTGGCTTGGGAACGATGTTGTATGAAAACAAATTACCTGGTAATCTACGGTAACCCTGCCGGAAGTGCCTGGTCCTCTAGTGACAGTCAGCTGCAGGTCAGTGGGGGTAGAGGGAGGCTCCTCAGCTGTCACACTCAGAGAGTCCTGTATGGAGGGAGGGTTATGAAACACAAATGCAAACAGCAGAAAGCAACACAGAGCTGAAAAATAGCTATCTCAGTGGTGGTTGACAGCTTGTTGCTAACTACCTCTAGACAAACAAAAAAACATGCATGCGCCTTTTAGGCCTAGTTTACCCCACACTAAACGAGCCAGATTTGTGTTGAAAAATGATTGAAAATAGCCACTGAATCAAAAATTCTGGGCACAGTTTTTGTGAACTTACAGCCTGGAACTGGACAGCTCCAAATGGTTCGTCACTAGCTTGAATGACCAGGATCATGGTGTTCCTGAGTCCAACCTCTGCCCCGTTCCTAGCATCATCAATCACCACGGTGAAGGTTTCGTTGCCCTCAGGCAAAGCATCATCCACTATGAAGGCAGTGACGGATGAGCTGGTCACACCATCGTCAAAACTAGCCACGTATGTGGTGGCGAGAAAGTCCCCGTCGTTAGCATTCTGGATCTGTGTGTGAGGAGTGGAGTGGGTGGATAACGCAGTGCAGTATCAGCATATACATTGAATTTAAGAGCAAAAAGCTGAACAATGCTACACTAAAGTGTGTACAATATAGCTACCTATATTAGTGTTCCCACGTGTAAACTATTGTAGTGGTTGACTTCAAATAAGGTTTGTGAAGTGAACAATAAAACTATGCAGTGAAATTGTCCCTACTGAGCTACATAATAATTATATAGCTACAGAGCATTGCAAGGGGTGCCTGGGGGCAAGTGTATAGACACCAGCTAAGTGCTTTGTGAGTGAGTGTATTACAGAAGAAGTCCAACACGCAGTAGAATCACTACTACAAGTATATGATTATTTCCAGCAATAGTTACATGATAACATGTAGGCCCCTACAGTACACTATACTGCATGTCGGACCACCTCTGGTATATGGGTGTACTAGCTGGGACCTAGACACACCCACAGTACTGCATGGGCCCTGATTTAATGCACAGAGCTACCAACAGGACCAAACAACAAGACAATGAATTCCATTACTAAGTTCAAATTTCACTGTATTTCACTGTATTTCACTGTGCCTTCATCATCTTTAATTGTTTACTGTACACAGTACTCACAGTAATTCCAGCAAATACTTGTCCAGTGACTCCGCCCTCTCGTACTAACGGGATCTGCACACTTGTAAAACCAGTTTGTCCAGTTCCCTCGTTTACAACCAACTGCAACTGGGCAAAGTTGATGAATCCATGAGTTCCACCATCTTGTTGTCCAACTGCCGTGCCCAGTAGAACTGCTAACCACAGGAGAGAGAGCTTCCACTCTGTAAGAACATCAATCAATAAAACTGTATCAAAACACAGCTACCTCTTTATATACTAACTTATGGCTTAGACAAAGATCTATAATTATACAAGACAGCAAGTTTTACTGACCTCTCAGTGGTAACATACTGTGCTATGAATGCAAGAATCTAAGAGCTGGGAATATAAATAACACTATACACAATATTTAGTCTTTATTGCAGCCTTCCTTGCAGTAGCTCTGATCTGACTGTTTGCTGCAAACACCACACACGATGCAGATCCGCCCCCTTTTGTGGTTTTGAAATGTTTGTTGCTCATGAATATCATTATCAGCCAGCATTGCACTATTTACTGTGTAACTTAACTTGAGAGTAAATTCAGCATCCATACTGTGTGATTTTGTCTTTTTTGATGAGGTCTCCGCCTGACAGGACAGCAAAAGACGTCTTGATAGCTGCTAGCTAACCCTAGCCCTTCAGACACTTTACCATGCGGGTGAATAATAATCATGATACAGTTTTAACGATCTTTACCATATTTGTAGGCCATGCTGTCCAGTACAGTCTATGGAATTGAAACCAGGCTAGTTTTCGTTTATCTATGGTTTGTGTCTCCTACTGATTATCAAAAAGACAAAGAAAACCCCGTGCATTAAGAGCTCAAGCTTCCAAGAACCTCTCCCAATGGCGGGGCACTCATCAGGTAGTGAAGACCTGTGGGATGAACTATCTAGGATTCCAAAGCGAGTGGGCGTGGCCTCTCTCCCCAAGAGGTCTCGGATCCCCAGCGTAGAGGAGATTGGCTCAAAGAAGGAACCAAAATGGATGCTTCGATCGGGAGCACAAAATCTAGCGACTGCTCTAAACGAGCCATTGAACCGTGAACTGGACCTCTTCACTCGAACGTGGGGCAGCTATTTTATCCCCACCGCCCCCCTCCCCCCGTCCACACTACCCTCCATCGAGTTGCGCGACTTTCTTCCATACCTCAAGAATACGTCTCGAGGGCGCAAATCTCACCGGTCAATCATACGAGAAATGAAGAAGCAGGCTGAAGGTACCACGCCCACCTCCCCCTCGATGATTGCCCCCCTCGTTGCCAAGCTCAACGAAGGGGGGAAGACGTACGACCTCTCATCTGTACCACGAGTATACATGCAAAACGACTTCTCTTTAGAGGACCCTCCGACTTTCAAAGAAGTCATACCACTATCGCAACTGTTCCCGGCCAAGCGAGGGGGTGTGGTCAGTACTAAGGAAGGTACAAACCACTCGACGAAGCTCCTTCATGAACAGCTGACCCAGTACCTGGACGTCATCGAGGTCCACCTGGCTCACCAGATCTCACAGAGGTCGGACCTGTTCTTTGAGACCCTCTCCTCCCAACAGGACCTTCAGGAACTCATGACCGACGTGAGGCACGATGTCGTTGAGCTAAGGTGAGGCAGGGTGGGGCCTATTCTCATGACGTTACTTAATTTCATGTAAAGTGCACGTGGCATTCTCCAGAGCAACAAGGCAATTCACTGTACGTGCATGTATTACAGTTCCTAAATTGTTTAATGTTTGATAGATTATTGTAAACTCAATACTGACAATGCATTTATTATCTCTTTCACACACACATCTCCTTCACACACACACTTTTTCGCTGTGAACATGTTTCTAATTGAGCATACTGTATCTCACATGACTGCTCAATAAAGGGAGATGGGCAATGAATACATTGAACGACTCAGTGGAGTATTTTGTTGAACTTTGATCACAATATCGATATTATTTAGCTAGCATGTATAATTGTTGTCTCTCTCTCACACAGACACAAGATTCGTGAGCTTGACAGAGTCTCCACTCACCAGACACTTAATCTCCTTAGGGCATTCATCCGTCGTCGTCACTACACAATCCTAGTCGACAAACTCCGTCTCATTACCATCGTCCAACAGACGCAACCAAACATCCAATCACTCTTGGCTGCCTCCGATTTCGTGGGTGCCCTAGAACTAATCAGCACTACGCAGGAGGTCTTAACGCAAGAGTTACAGGGAGTGCATGCCCTCAGGCATTTAGGGTCGCAGTTAAGAGAAATGGAGAAAGCAATTGGGAGAATGATGGAGGGAGATTTTGTGAGCTTCTGCTTGGAGGACATTCGACAGAGGATCAGAGAGGCAGCTGATGGGGTGGAGGGTCTGGACACAGAGGTGAGGGAAGGGACTGGTAGATCAGCTACATGTATAGCTCTTACTGGCTATGTCTGTAGAAAAAATTATACATGCGTTTGAAGGATGTTTGTGAAATAATGCCCTAGAGGATGTTTTTCTCATCCATATCTGGAACCCCCTATCAATATTAGCCCCACTATTTCTAAACCTTGTTATCGATTTTCAATGTCTTGTTACCCTCCATGTACACAAACGCAGGAGAGGTTGATCTCTGTGACCTTTGGACTCCTACGACAAGGGAAGGTCCATTTCGTGACGGCACTCAGAGAAAAACTTCTCTTGTTCTTAAAGACGCAGGTCAAAGACATTGTACATGGCTACCTCAATTTACCCTCTGACCCCGGAGACGAGGCAACACCACTCTCACAGACCATTAAGGAGCTGAACTTTGACCCCTGGCTGACCCTTCTCACCCACGTCTTTGATTGCCTCATTATTCATTTGAGAGCAGTACAAGTAAATACACTGTGTTCCTGTTTGTGTGTGTGCGTGTGTGTACTGTATGTCATGTGACATGTCTAGTGTATGCATAATTAGAGTATTGTAACTTTGCACACGGTCACTCCTTGCAATAGCCTATCTTTCCAGTTCATCAGTAGACCTTTGTACACCGTGTACAGGTTTCCCCTGTAAACAATTCAGGCCATCAATTTGTGTTAACTTGTCAGTATCTAACTTAGTTACTGTTTCTGTACATGTGCTTCTTTCATGTTAACTGAATTGTCAGTATTTGAAATGGTCTACTGTTTCATTAACTAATAATTCATTCTGCCCAGGCCTCTGTGAAGGTGATTGCTGGAGTGTGTCAGAGAGCAGCTGGCAATACTGTGGTCTTTGTGGAATCTAGGTTAGTTAGTTACGCTTAGTTATGTACGATTGACTGCCCGTAACTTAATGCCAGAACATTTGTAGAGTATGTAGATCAGGGTTCTCCCCTTTCTGGTTGGTGATGGTCGGTCCTCTAAGCTCAGAAAATCATTGAAATTGGATCGAGTTATGGCCACTGAAAGAGTTCCGGAGCCATTGACTAAACGGGGGGGGGGGTTTAGTAGTTGAGCGTCTTTTAAAAGCAATAACCTTAGTATTGTTGATCCAATTTCATAAAGAGACCTTTGAAATCATGTGTTTAAATAAAAAATTTGCCATAATTTGGCATCCTCACCTTTGGACCATACTCATGATATTTTTTAGTAGGTGACTGGTATATGTTCTGTAGCTCATAATTGATATATATAGAGACTGTACGCATTGATGCATTGTTTTCATGTCTCCCTGTAGCCCCCCTCCCGAGCCAATAACCACACCCTCTGACCCCCCACCTCCCTCACTGAACTATGCCCCCATGGAGTCAATGGAGGACCAGGAAGCAGCTGACCGTCTCGAGCAAATGCTATTGGACGATGAGCTTAGTGACACTCATATGGGACTTTCCCTCACCACAAACGTGGACTCTAACAATATTATTAAAGAGGAGGACAGAACAGATTTAAAATCTTCCGCCATGCCAACAGCTGAGGAAAATACGACTGACGCAAATGAAGAAAATCGATTGGACGCCAATTTTGCAGAGTGAGATTAAATTATTTTGTGGGCTGATTATTTAATAATGCCTGTGTAGGTGTGAGGGTGGTGTGATCCCGGCTGAACTAAGCCACACCCTCCTAGTAGAGTGTGAGGAGGTGGTGACTGCATCATGTGACCTACTCCACGCTCGCTGTGCCAGGATTCTGAGTATTCGTGCCAAGGCTGGTCTACTGGAGGAGCTGCTTCCCTCAGAGTTTGTGCGCCTGGTTCGTCTGGTGGAGACCTTTGTCAACAGGAGCACGACACTCACGGGTCGACAGTGTCCCCAGCTCAGGTCCTCCCTACTCTCTCAGGTGACCAGCATGTGACTGCGTGCATAGGAGTGTCATAATTATGTTTACATTTACATTTTTTTGTCTACAGGGCAAGAAATTTCTCGAGAAATTCCACACACAAAAGTTGGGCAAGCTAAGGTATGTGCTAGTGTACTCGCTGCACTAAGGTGTGTGCTAGTGTACTCGCTGCACTAAGGTGTGTGCTAGTGTACTCGCTGCACTAAGGTGTGTGCTAGTGTACTCGCTGCACTAAGGTGTGTGCTAGTGTACTCGCTGCACTAAGGTGTGTGCTAGTGTACTCGCTGCACTAAGGTGTGTGCTAGTGTACTCGCTGCACTAAGGTGTGTGCTAGTGTACTCGCTGCACTAAGGTGTGTGCTAGTGTACTCGCTGCACTAAGGTGTGTGCTAGTGTACTCGCTGCACTAAGGTGTGTGCTAGTGTACTCGCTGCACTAAGGTGTGTGCTAGTGTACTCGCTGCACTAAGGTGTGTGCTAGTGTACTCGCTGCACTAAGGTGTGTGCTAGTGTACTCGCTGCACTAAGGTGTGTGCTAGTGTACTCGCTGCACTAAGGTGTGTGCTAGTGTACTCGCTGCACTAAGGTGTGTGATAGTGTACTCGCTGCACTAAGGTGTGTGCTAGTGTACTCGCTGCACTAAGGTGTGTGCTAGTGTACTCGCTGCACTAAGGTGTGTGCTAGTGTACTCGCTGCACTAAGGTGTGTGCTAGTGTACTCGCTGCACTAAGGTGTGTGATAGTGTACTCGCTGCACTAAGGTATGTGCTAGTGTACTCGCTGCACTAAGGTGTGTGCTAGTGTACTCGCTGCACTAAGGTGTGTGCTAGTGTACTCGCTGCACTAAGGTGTGTGATAGTGTACTCGCTGCACTAAGGTGTGTGCTAGTGTACTCACTGCACTAAGGTATGTGCTAGTGTACTCGCTGCACTATCTGACCCCTCCCCCCTTCTTGAATAGTCTGTTATTGGACGGTGAGAGATGGAAACAGACCGAGGTCCCCGCAGAGATACAGACCGTAGTCTCCACTCTAGAGTCTGGTGAGACAATATTGATGAGAAATAATGGGCAAACTTTTTTCTCTGCATGTGGTCAATGTTCCTAATTACCCCCCACACGTATGCACACAGGTATTCAACCCCCCACTATGGCCGCAGAGAACTCGGTCAAATCCTCCGACTCTCAGCCCCCCAGCAACAAGCTCTCCATACACGGACAACAGTTTGCCGTCGTCTCGTAAGTTGCCTACTACTTTGACCTCCCACCTCTGACCTTTGCCCTTCAGAATCGTCCTGCTACTAATCAAGATGGTGATGGAGTACTGCTCTTGTGCTGATGACCTCCCGATGCTCATCACTGACGTCCTCTCAAAACTTGTCGAGATTTTAAAGGTGACCCACTGAGCATATCAGATCATAGTGTGTGATGTCTGTATAGAAATTCAACTCTCGGACATGTGAGCTGGTTTTGGGGGCAGGGGCTATGACAGCAGTGGGTCTCAAGACGATAACAGCTAGGCATTTGGGTGAGTATATAATCAATAGCAGGTCTTTTTTTTCATCTACTTAAATTTCACATAATTATTAAGCATTTGGGTGAGTATAAAGTCATCTTATTTTTTGTTAACTACTTGAATTTTAGATATTAAGCATGTAAGGTATACCAAGAGTATATGATAGAGAGAGAGAGTATCGAACATAGGCATGCTGTACATCAGATGTATGCGGAGAGTAACACATGTGACTTCCTTGTATCTGTCACAAGCTTGGAATTTGCACACTGACTAATCCAAGCGTGTGTGATGTAATCTATCAAGAAAGTAGATTACATCACCCACGCTTGTGTGCAAATTCCAAGCTTGTGACAGATACAGGAAGTCACGTTACTTTCCACATACATCTGATGTACAGTATGCCTACATTCGATACTCTCTCTCTCTATCATATACTCTTGGGTATACCCATGGCAGTGTGTGTGTTGGATTGTATAGTACATGAACTTGTATTCAGTGTACTTATAATCCCAGAGCATATATAATTGAAAGGAGATAATGTCCTATCAAATACAGTGAGAGATAGTGGGACAGAAACTGAAAGGAGAAGGAGAAGTGGGGTAGTGAGAACAAAGGAGGGGAAATAGTCTGGAATAGTGGTGTTGTACTTAATTGTGCTCTGTGTACTTCTAAATCTATTACCCTTTCCCTCTCTCCCTCTACTCAGCACTATCCACTCGTTGCCTTGAGGCAGTGATGCTGATCATACCGTGCGTTAAGAAGCACTTTGAGGTGCGGCTACCCCCCCAACAACACGTCCTCCTCTCCCAGTTTGATCTTGTTATTGAAGTGAGTCTGTATAGCCACTGTTAGCTATTGTGGTTGGGCACGAGTATTTATTGTGGTCCCTTACATGTATCAATATCCAGTGTTCTGTTAAGGAGGGGAAGTATGTGAGAGTTGCAGAATTGAGCAACAAAAGAGGCCAGTAGCATTTTAGTGTCAGTTTCACTAGAGCATTAAGGATGTCGATTCAATAGTATGAGTATTGTAGGCTTGAGGACAATGGAGATTGTTCAATGCAACCGTAACCATACACTATGTTCCCCATGCAACCGTAAGCATGCACTGTGTTCCCCATGTAACCGTAACCACGCACTGTGTTCCCCATGCAACCGTAACCACGCACTATGTTCCCCATGCAACCGTAAGCATGCACTGTGTTCCCCATGCAACCGTTCCCCATGCAACCGTAAGCATGCACTGTGTTCCCCATGCAACCGTAAGCATGCACTGTGTTCCCCATGCAACCGTAACCACGCACTATGTTCCCCATGCAACCGTAACCATACACTGTGTTCCCCATGCAACCGTAACCACGCACTGTGTTCCCCATGCAACCGTAACCATGCACTGTGTTCCCCATGCAACCGTAACCATACACTATGTTCCCCATGCAACCGTAACCATACACTGTGTTTCCCAAGCAACCGTAACCACGCACTGTGTTCCCCTCCCCTCACAGGACATCAGCTCACACTGTCAGAGAACCAACGTCAAGGTCATGGGCATAATGGACGCCATGATCATGAAGCAACTCGACAAGGTATGACTCCAAATGCATTTTGTAACCTTTTGAAATGCCTGTCCAGTGATGTGTTAATTAAACCAGTGATTGCTTCCGGCGAAGAAGCATTGACTATTATAGTTGATGATTCGCCTGTTTTTATAGCTAACTGTGACTGCTCATAACTTCAGATCGAATCGTGCATTTTTACAATCATTTTGTAGCCCTTTTAAAGGCCTAGATCTTTAGTTGAATCGTGTGATTGTCTTATGATTTGTGTATTGTTCATGTGACCCAGTGGGAGGCCAAGAGTCCAGTGCCGTCAGTGCCGTTTAAGAACCTGGTCAAACAGATTGTTAAGCTACACGATAACTTGGTGGACATTCTCCCCTCCGACCTCTTGCAGGTGAGGACACACTACATGAGTACATGTACATGTAGTTGTACCTCTGTAGCTAGTTGTACATGTGTACTGCAGAGCTAATTTGTCTGCTAATTAAAATCAATTACACCCCCATCACTCCCCAGAGGAGGAATGCCAGGGTCAAAAGGTCACTAATTAAAACTCTATTTCCCTACCTTGTCTGTATGTACATGTATAGCAATGTTGTACGTTGCTTTAACAGACCCACCCCCCTCAAACTCAACGCCCTATTACCAATATAAGACTCCCAACGCCCACGCCCACCCCAGCCCACATGTTATACATGTGCAAAGTATGTACCTACATGTATTCACGGCCCACCCTACCACCCACGCACACACACACAGGCACTGTTTGCCGGTATAGAGCAGATGTTCACTAGTCACCTCCGTGAGAAGCTACTGGTCCTCGGCATCTCCAACAATGGCAGCACACTGCACGGGTGAGTGAGTTACTAACAGCTGCCACTCACCACATACCTTATTGTTATAATATTCATTGTTATAGCAACGGAATATTCATTAACTTTACGGAGTGCTTTATGTGCTTTCATTATGCATAGTAGCTAGCACAACAAGTGTGCATCATAGAGCTTTGTTTAATGGGGCAGTACTTGAATTGTGTCATATCATCAGTTATCTACATGTATCAATAACAAAAGAATGTTGAGCTGTCAGCTCAAATTACTGACATCACAACATGTGAGCAGCTGCCCTTGCATTCTACCATGTACGAGTAGACCTCTCTTATTCTTATTGCAGGATTGTGAATTCTGAGCTGAGTCATTTCAAAGGTTCCCTGAGCTCTCTGGAAGATGTGAAAGCATTTGGAAGCAGTTTATTTGATGTGTGGACTGGACTCAGATAGCATTTTATAGGGTTAACTTATTATATATATATAATCATATAACTTTGTGCAATCGTTGTTTCTTCGTGTGCAGAAAGTATTCTACACTATTCTCACCATAATTATACCGTATAGTGTGAAATTTTCGAGGTACCTATGTTTCGTGGAATGGCCTCTAAAAGCCTTTCATTGAATAATTTCGTGAGTTGACTGCTTACCAGAAGTCACACCTTTAAATCTCTTCACGTTATAGCAGATAATTCTAATTTAAAGACAATTTTTGTGGACTTAATTTTTGTGTAGGATTACTAACCCACGAAATCAGCGAAAATTAAGCCCTTGAAATTTTCGTGCTATACGGTAGTTCAGATCGAGAGAGCTGGCATGTGTTTACTGTTACTACCGGCATGCATGTGTATATAACGCAACATACATTGTATAGGGAAATACAGAAGCCCCACAAATGACTCCTTATTTGTGGGAGGATTACATTCATGTCGCCATGGGAAATCAACATCATTGCATGGTGTCATTAATCTCATTCTTTATACATAGCAGCACATTTTTGTCAAACACACAAGATATACATACATCACAATCGTGCAGAACTATTGATATAAACCACAGAAATGAGATATAAAAGGATGTGCTGTGTCATATACACATATACATAGGGCAATACATTCTTGCGCTGACAATAAAAAGGCTAGCAATTATACTAACTTCATAGCTATTAATGTCTACTCATTTCTTGGAATTCTTGCCTCCACTCGTTCCTCCGAACAGCTTTCTTCTGTCACTGGCAGGCTTGAGGATTTGAAACGAGCACATGAGGCTCTCGTCCACGCTCATCATCGACCCAGCGTTGTCAAACTCACCACAGTAGTTAGGGGCAGAGAACAGAGTCACCAGCTGCCTCTTAGCAAAGAACTCGTAGCCATCCTCAACCACTTGGTGAGCCCGGGTGATCAGATCAAAATCATTCTTGGCCAGAAACTTGGAGACAATCTCAGGTCCAAAAGTGAAGGAAACTCCACGATCGTTTTCACCCCACCTTGCCGTTTCTTTGTCGGGGTCGGCCCAGAGGAGGTCACAAAGAAGGCCTTGATCGGGGACATCGGTGGGACGCATGACGCGACGAATTTGCTCCATATTGTGCAAATCTGGAGAGAGCCCGCCATGACAACAGAAGATCTTCTCGTCGATAACAGCCGCCACCGGAAGACAGTTGAAACAATCAGTAAACGTCTTCCACAGACGAATGTTGTACCGTCTCTTGCATTCGTCATAGAAACCGTATATCCTGTTGATACTCGCACACTCGTGATTGCCCCTCAAAAGAAAGAAATTCTCGGGGTACTTGACCTTGTAGGCCAAAAGTAGGCACACCGTTTCGAGCGACTGTTTCCCACGGTCCACGTAGTCCCCCAAGAAAAGGTAGTTGGCTTCGGGTGGGAACCCTCCATACTCAAACAAGCGCAGCAGATCATAATACTGGCCATGAATGTCCCCGCATATTTTAAGGGGGGCCTCTAGCTCCAGGAGAATGGGTTGACTCAGGAATACCTCTCTCGATTTCAAACAAAGCCCGCGGATTTCGGCTTCAGTAAGCTGAACGTTCTTGCCAGGTCTTGAACCACGCACATCCAGTAGCCTCTGTATGATACTATCAATGTTGACCTTGTCCACTTCTGATGCCATGGTAAACCTGTACAAAATACACAAAAAATTGTTTAGAAACCTATTAAATTAAAAATGCTGTATGAATCATTGAATGTAGGCTTGTTTTAATAGCGCTTGTAAGCTTCTCTAACTTCTAGAGTGTAGGCTACGCCTGCTGCAGCTATAGCTAGTAGTAGTTTACTACTTACCTCTGTACGTAGCTCTGTTTGGGTTCCAAAGCTTGGATTCTCAAGAATGAAGATTGCTGACAAACCCACCCCAAATTCGGTTAATCAGTTTACTAGATCCCGCGTCACAATTAATTTTTTAATGCACAGAAAGAGGGGCGGGGCTGATCTGTCCTTTTCATGACGTCATCAGATTCTGGTGTTGTGTTGTTGAGCTTGTTGTAAATCATGTAAATTATTGCTCATTCCTAACTCTTACTTCAACACTGCATGTATAAACAACAGATACGTAAATATCCCGACCACAAGAGAAGGCCAGTGGTGTGAGTGGGAATAGAGTCCACTCAACCACGCCATGTTTTGCTTTCGCTCAAGAGTGTTGTAGAAGAGGTGAAGAGACAATGTTACATTATACAGAATTGAATTCCAAGTATTACAGGAGAGGATTGTGTGTACATGTACGTACCACCGTACCAATGAACATTTATTATTCGTTCAACACTATAATTACAATGTGCACAAAGCACCTCTGAAAACATGAACAGAGGATACGATAGAAAGTGATAGAAAAGAGTAATATAAAGAGAGAATAGTTGTTAAACAACGACAACCATGATTATAATCATACAAATTTCCTAGTACAGTAGGACAGTTCTTATACAGGGGATTCATATAAAGGCATTTCTGGGTCAGAGTCTTGACTTCCCCCTGAGCTAGATGACGTGGGTAGAATGGGTGACGTTGCCTCAGGCGTTCTGCGAGACTCTATAGTCAGGTGAGAGCGTCGCTCATCGGGTAACGGTGACCTTCGAAACGAAACATTGCTACCAGACGACACCCTCTTCATTGACAATCCATTACTAGGGGACGATCTTCTCATCAATATTCCACTACCGGATGATGTCCTCTTCAAAGTGTCGTCTAAATCGCCCAGCATGCTACCAGAGGAGGTACGATGGAGTCCCACCTGACTGGCACTGCGAGCGTTGAGATCCACGAATGTACTGGGAGAGCCTGGGGCTATTGAGCTGCTGACTTGACTAATAGTGTCCTCAGAGTAGAGAGAACTAGACGATACCTCCGAGGTGTTGGAGGTGATACTGACTAACGAGCCGGGACGAGAACGACGGGATCGTGGGAAGTCAAGGCTTGTACGATATCTCATCGACATGGTGTGACGAATCGAGTGTCCGAATGAACGTCCAATGGTTGCCGAGCGACCAGGGCCGGCAGCCATGAGGGAAGTGAGTTCTCGAGAACCGTGGCGCTCCAAATTCTTGTCTGTGGAGACAAATATAATATTAGCAATGAGATAACAGAACTAGAAACAATGCACAAAATAGCATGTAATTCAGAAAAATCTCATTGACATTTGTAATGTAGATCGAAGTGCATATATAATTATAGGATATACTACAATTATATCATGTGACTATCTTGTACCTTTTAGCTGCAGCATGTGACTAAAGAAGAGGTCCCAGATGTCCTGCACCCAAGTGTTCTTCAGGTCCACAGAGTCGGCCTGGAAACAGAGAGACACCTTCTTCCCTGAGAGTGTGAACCGAGTCGGGTGACCTTCGACAGTTTCTCGCAGTACAAAGTCCTTTGTCTGTGGGAGGAGGGAGGGGCGTCTTTGTCATAGCTAGACAATATGTACAGTATTTATATAAACAAATTTAACATTCCACATTATTGTCATAGCAAAACTCTCCCACCAAAAAATTCCAAATAGCTGTGATATTAGACTCATACAGTAGTAGGCTGCGGGATATTAATGCACATACACATGTACGTAGTAGTTGGAGAACGAGACGAACAGAGAATGGCGAAGTTTGTGATCACAACCAATTAACACTAAAAGCATAGGTATACAATGTACATAGATGTACTAGCTACCCCTCACCATATAGTGGTCCTTGTATTCAAACACCTCATCAGAGCCGGCGATATCTTTGGAGTGCTTCAGCTTCTTCCTCTTAGCCAGGATAATGGTGGACTCAAACAGAAACACTCTCCGCTTGTGTTTGGTCATCTCCACCAGAACCAGGTCCCCCTGTCTCAAGATCTTCCCTTGATCATCAATCCTCTCCTGAGGGAAGGTGGGGCAATTGAATTATACATTCCAAAGAGGACAGGTATTATAATTATGTGCAAGTCAACACAATTAGTATTAATTAATAAATAGTTGAACTTACATCGAAACCTTTGAGGCACTCGACGGCGAGGAGATCGTTGCCATGACGGAGAATGAAGTCAGTCATTTTTTGGGCTTCCTGAAATTACAAAAAGCACCATAGGTAGTCATAACTACTGCCAATATCAACAACACACGCTATAGGAAAACTCCTAGTAACCAGTGAAAACAAACAAATACCAATGACAATAACATGCCTATAGTGCTATGTGCATGTTGGTTAAACATTCGAGATTTCACTATGTTGTTTTCTAGCTCAAAATTTGGTAAAAACAGTGGCACCCAAAAAGTTAAAAATTATAATTATGGTGAGCTCATCGCATGTAAATGTACCTCTAATTATTGTAAAGGAGCTATAATTTTATATTTCCCCTCACCTTCAACTTGTCATAGTACTCCTTGAGTTTCCCGGCCAGATCAGACTTGACTGAGTGTTTGATAAGGTCCTTGAGGAACAGCTGGTAGCGAGCCATGCGTTGGAATGGCTTGATGAGATACGAGCCCAATACAAAGCTGTCATTCAGTCGCTTTGATGTCATCTGTAGGTACACATACACAAGAGATTAAAGCAATATTTAGATCAAAAACAATCACTAGCTGATATGCCTTTCAAAGGGCTATATACAAAATGCATCGTTAACACTCAATGTTAGGCATCAACACATAGGTGAAGCACAACACAAGCTCAATAGCTCTAGTACGAGCTCTGTACAAGCAAGGGTCATATATAGGATACACAAGCTATACATTTATAAGCTGAAAATTATAGGCATGGCAATAAATGGGGGGGGGGGGTCAGCTCACAGCAAAGAAGGTGTGGCCTCCCTCGTTCATGAGTTTCGTCTGCAGGGGCATGTTCTTGAAGTACTGGCAATAGTTGAGCAGGTCCTCTTCAAACATGAGGAAGATCTCCCCCAACTTGATGGGGCACTTGCGACACGACTCTAGCAGCGGGAAGATCATCCTGTGATAGAGCATGCATGAGGGTAATGTACGTGGACAGCTACAATCACGTAATAAATATAATTATATAGTTACATGCAATTATCGAATGGCAATGGACTTTATAGCCAGTGTCTTTCAAGCGGTCATAACTCGAGGTTTGGAAATTCCGTTCAAAAGTAAAATGTGCATTCAATAGCTCTACTACATGTATGCCTAATAGCATTGTTTACCTCCAAAATGTTTGGGCCATTTTTCTGAAATATGCCTTGGTAAAATTTGGGTCCGACAAATGTATGATCTAACACATAATGTGACGTGGAAGAACTCTTTTTTTTTCATTGAGCTATAAGAACGCGCGTTTAAATTTTGAATCAGATCTCCCAAACTTGTGATGTTATGATGCTGCAATGCTACAATCAAACACTGTATTCCAATTGTCAATTGATCAGTATACAGTACAAAATGAATAAGTTGCCACTTGGTACGCAAAATCTCTTTCAATTTGACACTGATATACTGGTACTTTCTGTTTGGTATTCTTGTGAGACTAATAAATGTTCAGGATTAGAGTTCATGTTAATATTATTTTAATGTCAGACGTATGTACAACTTGGGCGAAACTTGGGCAAAAAACGTACAGCAATAAACTGAGTTCTTTAGGATTATAATCTACTTATTATGAAGGTGTACTCACTGTCTATTAAACTCGAGCAGCTTCTGTATGTTAGAGAAGATGAGGTTCCTCTTCCCGACCAGGTTGCGTGGCAACTCGTCGAGGTTGTCCATGGCCGGCATGTACTCCTTCACCACCCACTCCAGATCACGGATGTAAGTCATCTCTGTCTGAATGAGCTCCTCCATTAGCTTCCTATATAAGGGGGGTGGGGGTAATCACATTACTAGGAAATCAGGTGGTTAGGTAATGTGTACATGTCATGGCAGAGGATGTTTTGACATGTAGTACGCGAATCGCTACAAGATCAGCTAGTGTAATGGGCCCCGCACATGCCATCACCTACTACTGTAACTAGAAATGAAATACAGTTGGGTGTGTGTCCGTGTGCGTACGTGTGTGTGTGTGTGTGTCCGTGTGTGTGTGTGGTGGAGGTAATCGAGGCTAGCTGACTAAGAAACCACTACGTACAAAGGACAGTTTAAGGTGTAATTACAGTACACAAAACACAGGACGTGCAGTGCAACAATGTCCGCATTGACAGTACTGCACGGGTTCATTACAAAGAACACTAATGAAATCTTTGTGAAGCACACTAATGATATCTTTGTGATGCACATGACAACCTTACAGAGGCAGTGAAGCTCTTTGAAGTTCAATCCAAAGGATGTTTAGTCAACTAAAACATCACTGAAACGGTTTGTGTTTCGGCTATAAAAGGTCTCAGTGTACACACACTCTGTTTACTACCGGCATGTGTACACAAGTGCTTGAAGGCTCACCTTCTGTGTTTAGCATTCTTGGTCTGAACATTCAGGTCACTCTCGCTACCAGGGCAAGGGAGCAGCTCCACCTGTGTGGGTCACATGACACTGAGCGACTGACAGTATAATAATTATATACATCACCTACAATACAGCCACAAAGATGGACATTAGAACAACAATTTTCAACTGCCGAGAAGATCGATCTGCTGATAGTGCTATCGGAAACAGTGCAACTAGCTACTACTACTACTCACTCTCTCTTTCAAGACTTCTGGGGTTACTTTCTCGGCAGCTACCGGCGGTTTCTCGACGGCCTCATCTCCCACCACAAACGTGGGGCCAGAGGTTTCCGTGGGACCAGAGATGTCCTTCTTTGAGAGGTGTTGGCGTTTCAGAGTCGGGTACTCATTCTTCTCGAGTTCTTCGAGCATGTCTAGTAGACTGATTTGTGGGTCACCATCCACTATCTCTATACTCTTCGCGGGGGAGGAGGGGAGGGAGGGGAAATCACCTATGCAGGGGGTAGAAGAAAATATAACAATACTGTACATGTGTACGTACGTAAAACGGCTATTGTCTATTGCCTGTTCGAATACTGGTAAACAACGCAACTAAAAATAGATACATGTACGTACTACACATGATAGAAGTACTGTACTTGTCACATTGTAATCAAGTATCGATGTACAGTGTGAGCTCTGCCCTAAGGGTCCTAGTATTATTTATAACTCACGTGTACCTGCGTCTAGTCTCCCAGCTGCCGTCTCCACAGCTGTCTCTACACTCTGTAGCAGTAGTAAGGCTTTGTCCGCCCCCGTGTCGTAATGTAGGGACCCTCCAGACGCCGTGCTCTCTTGGTGTACCAGGTGGTGGTTAGAGGACACACCCATCTCAGGGGAACTTCCGTCACTACCAGTACTCCTGTCCAATAGGAGCTCCTGGCTCTTACGTCGTTCTACCACCATGTCTTCAATGAGCTGACAAGTATAATCCACTCTCTCTCCTATATCAGTGACTCGGTTGCACGTAAACACGCTCGTGTCTCGTATCCAATGACTATCGGTTTTCTCTGAGAGTTCGAGGAGCTCCTTGAGATTGTCCGCAGTGGGTCGAGGGTGTGTAGCTAAGAATTGTTGGACTAGGTCTTTGGCTTGGATAGGGTCAAGGCCAGTTGTGTCAGATAGAACCACAGCTCCTTCAATGGTCCAGGTAAGGGCCTAAGTTAAATGTAACAAAAATTGAAACTACAATGTCAGACTAGTATTTATAGGCTGCTGACTGACAGGATATAGAGTTTAGATTACAAGCACTTCTAATTTTCTATGGTTGCACGATATTCTAGGAATGGTAAGTATCTGATAATTCTCGGAGAGATTGCAGTATTTATGCATTATGAGTTTCCTGTGTTTATGTATATGTATGAATAGAGGAATCAACAACTAATGAATATGATTGGAGAAGAGGCCGTAGTGTCAAAGAACGCATAACTATTGTTATTGCAGGAAATTCAACCAATTAACAGCCTAGCTAGGTACTACCACAGTACTGTACGAGTGTAATTTACAGGTATCAGAGAACAGCATCTACAATACTAATACCAATAGTAGGAAATCACGACACGAGTACCACGATAGTAATTATCCTCTGACGTTGAGTGTGGGCATCTATATCCGCCCACTCTCAACGTTATTGCAGAGGCTAATTGCTAAATCGAGGTACTCGTGTCGTACCTACCTCCTCTGGTAGAAAATTCAACCCAACAGGCCTACTCCACATACACATACACCCACCTTCTCTATGAGTTTGTGCAGTCTAACTGAGTCACGAAGGGTCTTCTTCCTCTGGCCTAGTTTGTCTTCAAAGCCAGTCATGAAGGTCCGTATCTTGCCCATGAGCCCGGTCACGGTCTGCTGGTTAGTGTGAGGGTTTTGCTCCAACTCAGAACCATTCTGAACTATCACGTCCACTCGGCCCATGATTTGCTGCAGTCATGTGATAATCACATGTACAGATCAACTAATATGTAATGTACACTGCATTGTGCATATGTATGACTTCACCTCACACTATATTAGAAACTAGATGTTGTCATAACAACATTGTAAACAGTAATAGACACCTCATTTCAAGCTACCCTCAGAACAACTACAGACTGTACAATCAAAGGGACCTATCTATATAAGGAGACAGGGCGTGGACGGTATTCTGGGCAATCACAACACAAGTAGTTCATTGTAGCAACACACTTAGTGCTTTGATGTACAGTATGATAACCAACCTGTACATACACAGCAATAGGAAAAGCCCTGTGCAATGTTTCTGTAACAGTATACCTGACAGTGTAAATGCCTCCTCATACATTATGTTGCTATAAGCTAGGATCTTACTTGTGTGGAGTTCTCAAACTGTTTCAGTTCGGCCATTAGCGTCTCTGCCACGTCTAGACTCTCCCCCAACTCGGTGTGAGTCTGGAAGAACTCCTCAGCGTACTCTTCAAACCACTCAATCAGCTGCGTGTGTGTGTGTGTGTGTGTGCGTGCGTGTGTGTGTGTGTGTGTGTGTGTGTGCGCGTGCGTGTGTGTGTGTGTGTGTGTGCGTGTGTGTGTGTGTGTGTGCACGCGTGCGTGGTGTGTGTGTGTGTGTGTGTGTGTGCGTGTGTGTGTGTGTGTGCACGCGTGCGTGTGTGTGTGTGCACGCGTGCGCGTGTGTGTGTGTGCACGCGTGCGCGTGTGTGTGTGTGTGGTAGGGGGATTATAATTACAAGGAAAGATAAGATCAGTAATTAAAGCCACTATCGTACTAATTACCAAACCTGACAATACTTAGAAAAAATTTGCATATTCAAGCTTTGAAGTCACCCACAGCTGTTCTGGTGGTGTCACTAGCTTCCATAGTTTACACTTCTGGGAATTATAACCACCCCCAAAGAAAAATTCACTCCAAGAACAGTCTAACCCACTGACAACAACTCAGTCTACAAAAAATACAATTAACAGGAAGCTCAGTACCAAGCTACAACTGCCTGAGGTCATGCTTAGTAACTACAAAGCTACAATGAAGTCATTGTTGGAAACTAAGGTACTAATCGGACTACCAGCAACAAACATACTTGAGAGGCCTCCTTCTCAAAAATCCTTTGTTGCAGACTGGCCTGCAGTTTTTCATTTTTGGTCGACCACAGAGAGACCATTCTGCCCTTGACCAGCTCAATCTGTGAGAGCATCTTCTGTATCGTCTCCACTGTGTGCTGTATGTCCGGGTTGACGCTCATTTTGCGTGCTAAACCCTCCACCATTTGGTTGTTGATACGAGAGCCCTCGCTCGTTAGCTCATCAATATGTAATTCATCCAGGGTCTTCCTCCTCACCATCTTGTGCTTATGGATGCTTTGTTTCACGTCTTCAATGGTTTCTGGGACTTCACTGTCTGTGAATGGCTCGATAGCACGAGCGAGGTGCTTGGAGATACTGATACAGTCACAGAGAAATGGCTCCACTTGCTGCAAGGGGTTAGAACACACTCAAAAAACAGTCGCCACGACATCTCTACAGTGAGGACGAGGCTAGGGGCTCAATATAGTCAATAAAAGCTGTACCAATGGTATATATCAAAACACTACATGTAGCAACTGAATTATGCGAAACCAAAAACCACTGCAGCAGCTGCATGTATGCTTGCATGTGCATAGACAAACATTCACATATTCTAAGTACACACTTAGCTACGGCATATAGCGACGCTCACCATTCTAAACCGCACCCACTCCTGATGGTTGTACGCAAAGTCACCGTCAAACTCTGAGGTCAGTTGGTCTTTGTCGATGAATTCCAGGAGCTCCAACCGATTGGAAATTTGCCGAAACTATATACATAGATGTACGTGCATGAGGTGAGTCATGTGATAGTCATGTGACTCACTGGTAAGTTGATCTTCTCCTCACACTCCATGGTCCAGTCGATGGTGGTCACGTCGCGAGTTGAGGACACAAAGAAGACCTCAGTGAAAGGTTCGTCTTCATCCTAATAATATTTTAAATATCAGTGACAATTAACACAATTTCGGAGAATTAATATGATAGCAGGAATTAAGCTAGACTGCTTCCTATATCAATCACACAGTTCGTACTGTGACAGCTCAATTACAGCCCCAACTATAATTATATGTCACTTGGAGTAACTAAATAGTATCCGCCCACCTGTATAATGTTGAGAGCTTTGACAAGAGTCTTCATGAAGAAGTCATGGATGATCTCTGCATCCAACATCACCACAAAGCCCAGGGCTCGACTCTCCTCACTACACAGGGGGAGAGGGGAGGGATTGTGAAACGCACCGTATCGCTAACTATGCTAGCACACAAACGGAAACTTTCAGGATGGTCCATAACATTAACTCTCTATGGGTTGCAACAACAAGGAGGATTTGTTACTTCCCTTTTAAGGTAGTTCCTAGACTATATACAGAGTCACTATTAGAGTACAAACTAAAGATAGCATTGTACAGTCAATATAAGACCTAGTATGGGTGCTTTAAATAAATAAATAAATGCCCCAGGCAGCCCCTCATCTGTAACAGTAGCAGTGTGCATTAGTACACACCTTTCTTCCCTCCTTTCTTCCCTGTGTTAATTTGAGACTCACTTTGGTACTGAGGTGAAGTAGGCCAGCATGTCAATGATCTCACTCACTCCAATCTCTATCAGCCAGTCCACTTGGAGGTTCTTGGGCTGTGTCAGCGTGACCAATGGGCACCCACGCTTGTCTCGACCACCTGAGCAGAATAGGTATGGGATACAAGAGGAGAGAGCTATAGTCTCGGCATGAGGGTTTTTGCCCATTATTAGTTTAGCATTAAAAGGTGTTAATAAGTAAAGCATGGAGTGGTGCATCACTCATACACGGGGGGGGGGGGGGGGGGTGAATCAGCTAGAAAGTGCTGGTATCTCTCAACTACTGTAGAGTACATAGTTGAAATTGCTTTGATGTTGTTAGTTCTAAGCTTTGCAAAACAGTGTGTCAACTAGGAAGAGGAGTGTGTTGAACATGACCACACATGTTCTTATTTACCTGAGGCAGTTTATTTAGTGCTAACGAGTGTGTGACTAGTGATAATAGGGGACTGTACACACACACACCTGACAGGAAGATGAGTCCACTCAATAGATTGTCCAGAGGGATTTCCAAAGATTTGAGAGACTTCTTTCGACCTGTATGTAACCAAAACATGACATAACATGGCAAAACATGATGAAATTAACGAGTTAGGCTCAGTGTTGCAAATACAAGGTAGTGATTAAAAACAAACAGACAGTGAATACTAGATACAAGTGGAAACCATACTGTCATACAAACCTGGGTCGGAAAATGTCCGGAATATTCTGTGCTCTTCATCATCATCCATAATGTCATCGATAATGTTTAAGTTGAGTTTGTCACACACGCTCAGTTGGGTCGCGTCCTTTGGCCCAGTGTCCAAAGCAGGAGTGGGAGTAGTCTGGTCAACCCTGGCCTGTGCATGCAACAAGGGGTTCAACATCATTGCACAGCTACAGCTAGCTAGCTACTATAAAATTGTAAACTGCAAACTGCGAATGTACAGGTACGTAGCTAGCTAGCTAGCACATGGTAATTGAGCTGTGTCATGCATGATGTGTGTGCATGTGTACGTGTGTGTGATGTCTTCATACGTACCTCAGGGTCTATCTCTTGATCTTGACTCATTGCAACGTATTTATTAGCACTGTTAAACTACCTATGCCGAATAAAACTGATAATCTGTTAGCTTCTTTATGGGTACGGGTACGTACGTGTACGTGTATGGTACACTCAACACTAATATCAAGCTACAGATGACACTGATGGAAGTTACTGATTACATTTAATTAACCTAAACTTCCGCTCATAGCTAAACCATTACAGGAAGTCATCTATCACGTGAGAAAAGCAAAAAACTGACATCATTATATCAATTTTAACATTATTGCATTAGAAAAACACTACACAAACACATACACATACTAACCAGCTAGTAATTGTACACTAAAATCAAACGGCTAAAGCTATAGCCTTGAAATAACAAAGAATTGATCGTATAATTATAATTTGCTAAAACTATATAAAGTTCTGTTTTAAAACAATAATTTAAGTCCTGCAACCAACTCTCATTTTACAGCCACGCCCAGTTTCTCGAGGACCTTGACCCCTTTCTCTAGGTACTCTTCTCGGGACATCCAGAAAGAGTCACGATCCTTCATGATATCAGCCAGCACTGCTCCCCCCAAAAACACCATGTGCTTACGTCGGGGGGGATCTTCAATACGGATCTTGAATTTCTGTCAGGGAGAGAAAAACAACAAGGAATTATCGAGGGATCAAAATTTGTATACAACAAAAGCACACGTGTCATGCACAAGTACATTACTCCAATATCAACACAAAGCTGTAAAGATATCTATTTTTGCCTGATTTCAAATAATAATCGATCCACAGCAAAAACTTTTTCACCCACCGATAGTTTAGCAGTGTTTCCCTTGAGGACCCTCTCCAAGTAGAGCTGCTTGATCTCCCTCTCCAGTCTAGAGGGCAGTCCAGGGTACATGGTGGTGCCCCCTGATAGTACAATGTGCTTGTAGAACTCCGCCCTTGTGTCAATATCTGCTGCTTGTATTGTGTTGAAGAGAAGCTCCGCCATTCCTGCACCCTCAATGTTGATCAGGTGAGGTTGGAACAGTATTTCTGGAGCCTCAAACCTCTCTCCTCCAACCTTGACCACTCGACCGTCGGGAAGCTGTTGCACGGGAGAAGAGAAACAGTGTAGCAGACAGACAACAAGACAATATACATGCATTTCTGAACTTCTGATGTAGTATATAAACCTACAAGAGCACACGAACAGCCATGGCTACAGATATACAGATTCACAATGCTATGAGTAAACTGTGCTATTGTTTACAAGGGAACGCTGCTATTAATCTACAAAACCATAGGCTGTGATTTAGTTGAGAGGGTGACTTACGGTGTAGCTTTCTACCAGAATAGTTGTTTCCAGAGCCAGTTTCTGTTCTTGCCCAATGTTGTACCTGTACACACGCACACAACCCCCGTGAGTGAATGTCCTAAGATAACATTCTGTACACACAATAACAGTTCAGATACAAACAGTAACATAAATAGATTCTGAGTACTCCTAAACTGAAAACTATAATAGACAAAGCCCACCACACACACACATCCACTATTGTATGCAAAACGTAACTCAAACCCAAACTTAACTAAAGCTGCAAAGCGGTTGCAATGTACTCACCCTACATAACAGAGCCTTTCCTTCATCATTCGTATGGTCTCAAAGTCTGCTGAGTGGTTGAAGGCATAGCCACGCAGTAGGAGGAGCTTGATGAGGTAGCGAGTGATTTCACGCCCGGCCACGTCCAGACGACGGGTCAAGTGGGGGAGGGCGAATCCCTCGTACACGGGGCAAATATGAGTCACCCCATCTCCACAGTCGATTACAATACCTGTTAGTAGACCTACAAGGGACAGTCAACAACAACACAGTCATGCAATGTACGTAGTCATTGATCCATGGTAATTGCATTAATTAAGCAATTAGTTACATAACCAAATAAGGGCAATATGTATCAAAAGGTTTCAAGCTGCTCTTCTTCGTCAGTCCTGCTGCTAACAGCCTATTAGCTGTACTCAGTATGACCAAATAAGGGCAATGTGTATCAAAAGTAACACAAACACACAAATTCTCCCTAAATGTACTGACATCATCAACCATCACAGATGTTTGGTCATGTGAGCCAGCCAACCTCACTAAAAACAGAGGCAACTGATTTTCACAAAACAACCACTTTCTCTCCTCCCCATATGGCTGTACTCCATATAAAAACAGCTATGGAGTACTGTAAACTGAGGAGTGTGTGTTGCTATCACATGACAGTCATGTGACCCACCTTGTGCATACAGTGTCAGTACGGCCTGTATGGCAATATACACTCCAGCACATTGGTACTCTTCAAACATCACCTGGGAGGGATAAAAAACTTTGTAAAACGATGCACCAGTAACGAGAGCTACGGAAACTAGACTGTCTTGTGAGGAAGAACTTACTTCAATCATCTTTTGTCTGTTCTTGGTTGGATTCATAGGTGGCTCTGTGAGAAGTACCTGAATGGAATGGAGACAGTAACCATGGTAATAGCTGATGTACAGGTTCCAATACAGCATGTACGATAACAATGTTAGGTCGAGCAAATGAGCTGAACACACGAGTGCACAATGTCCAGCATCTGCCTCCCAACCTCTCTCTCTACTCCACCATGGTTACACCCCACGCTACAGAGCACAGCTAGGGGTGCCGTATATAGAGGAGAACAAATCAACCACTCATAATCATATCAGGCTTAAATCATACAAAAAAGGAACACTTATCTAACACGCAGCGTATCGCTACACGTATGTATGTATATAGCCTGCTTACACAGCTATGATTAAAAGATGTACACATTGTACAAAGCCATTATTACCACTTTCTGTTTTTATTAAGTCACCATAACTTTGTATAGGCTTTTAGTTTAGTTTAGTTTTACCACCACAAAGACAAGAGGTAATCTATCTATTAAACCACGAAACAGATAGTCCAAGATGTTCTCACTTTAGTTTTCTTTGTGTCGATCTTGAGCTTCTCGTGGAAGGTGTAGTCCCAGACATGCTTCATGTCGTCCCAGTTCCTTACAATGCCATTCTCCATCGGGTAGTTGACCTCCAACATGGACCGCAGCTTGCTGGCCTCGTCTCCAACCATCAGGTCCTGGGGGCAAGTACAACACACACTCTAAAACCAACAATACATACGTAATGTACGCCTAATTTAAGTAAGGAAATGTGTATCAAAAACAACACACTGATTATCACTAAATGTACTGACATCATCAATGTTTGGTCATGTGAGCCAGCCAACCTCACTAAAACAGAGGCGATTGATTTTCACAAAACAACCACTTTCTCTCCTCCCCATATGGCTGTACTCCATGTAATAACAGCTATGGAGTACTGTAAACTGAGGAGTATGTGCTAGCAGGACTTCCATTAGCAAAGACGGTACCTCTCGATCTCAAACAAACAAGATACTTTACAACACACAATTGGACAAAAAGTGTTTTTGTATGCTGTGTCCCTCACCTTGACCTCTATACCCTCGACCTTTGCGGAGGAACGAATGATGGGTCGTCCAACCAGAGAGGGGAAGATGTGGGAGGGGAAGTTGGATCCAGCATAGCCACACTTGACAAACTGACAACCAAAAAACATTCACATTAGCTCATAGTGTTTATATATGGGTCAGGGTAGTACATAGGCTAATCTGTACCACTTTACTGTAATAAAGAAAAGCTATTTCTCTGGCTAAGACTTTGAACACATGACTATGTTGATCACAAGTGTGTCACTGTGTGTGTGTGTGTGTGTGTCTCATAGACAGCTTTGTAATGTAGCTCTGACACTCACCCCTGTCCCGTTGTCACACACAACTACTTTATTCCCCTTTGCGTCCGTCATTTTCTTGCTTTAGGGTTCTCTAAGACGACTAACTCGCCACTACCACATAAGGTAAAAATGGCCGTCTCTCTTCTTGCAAGTTACTGCGCATGTGCAATAAGCTTATGAATATTCATGAGCCACGTGGTCCTGAAATAAATAAATGGAAGATTCTGCAGGCAAGTTGAGGAGCTTGGAGTGTGAATTAGGACTGCTAAAGAGAGCCGATGGCTCTGCCAGACTGTCTCAAGGCAATACAAGAGTCCTGTGTGCAGTGTATGGCCCAGCAGAAGTTAAAATCAACAAGGAGCAGTGTGATCAGTAAGCCATGTCAATAAACTATAGCCAGTTTTATTCTTCAAACTTTTTTCTTGCAGAGCTACACTAGAGGTGACTGTCAAGCCAGAGAGTGGTATGTCCTCTCCAAAAGAGCGGTTGCTAGAAGAGCTGGTGACCAGTTGCTGTAAGAGCACGGCCCTGTCTCAGCTCCACCCACACACAGCACTCTCAATCACACTACAAGTTGAAAACAATGATGGAATGGTTTGTGAAAACAAATTATGCGTTATGATTCATTATGAAACTTTCACACTTTCAGTTACTCTCCACATTGGTCAATTGTTGCTGTCTTGCTCTACTAGATGCATGCGTTCCCCTCTCCACTGTATTCTCAGCTATTACGTGTGGATACACTGAAAATGGCCAACTTGTAACTGATCTTAGTGCACAGCAAGAGGAGGTAAACATTGATCATTATTCTGCATTGTTTGTGAGCTCATTTCTTCTTCCTTTGCCATTTCTTGTATATCTTAATTTTTTATATTTCTGTGTAGGTTTGTGAGTCGGTCCTAACCTTTGTGTTGGAAGACGCTACAAGTAACATACTCACCACCTATGCTAAAGGAGCATTCTCAATTGACCAGGTAATCACCAAGCTTTAGGTTTGGGTGCCCCCATAATGTTTTTTGATGGGGAAAGGTTTATTCTGTAACATTTTTTCATTCGTCTTTTCTGTTATTCTTGCCTATCTGTATTTGAGATGTACCCGTCTCTGCTAGCACATACTCCTCAGTTTACAGTACTCCATAGCTGTTATTATATGGAGTACAGCCATATGGGGAGGAGAGAAAGTGGTTGTTGTGAAAATCAATCACCTCTGTTTTAGTGAGGTTGGCTGGCTCACATGACCAAACATTCATATCTATCAACCTTCGAGCTGTTATGTTTCAAATCTAATTTCTGCTTGCAATTTGATAATCTTTCTGAAAGCTGGTTCCTGCAAAATGTTCTTATTGCATGTGGCCTATTTTGTAACATGTATGCTAAGAGTTAATTTAAGTTTCTTTTTGTGGTGTGTGTAATTAAATTTACTTCATTGTGCACGCAGCTCCAGCAGTCTCTGGCTGTAGCTGAAGAAGCCAGTAAAAAGGTTACAGCTTTTTATAGAGAGTCAGTTGAACGAAAGCTTTCTAAGGTACGAGGAGTTGTATGTGTGATGATCATTTCCTAATCACTGTATGTGTGATGATCATTTCCTAATCACTACTTTCCCTCTATTAGGATGCTGAACATTGAAAATATTGCTGTTCACACCACCCAAAGAGCCATAAACATTGCTAAACATTGTCCAATTTCTTTTTAATTTTATGTGCAAATCACAATAATTAATGTTCATGCATAAATATTTATTATACTCTTTAGCGATAATTTGCCAATATGCAAACAAACACACGTACGTACATTGCACCCACTCCATTAGATTGCTGGGGAGGTATTATTAATTTTTATTACACTGTACATATATACATGTACAGGGTGTCATACAGGGGGAAAGGGGGGATATCCCTCCCCTATCTCCAATTTCCCCCCCCTTTTTTGCTGACTGAGGGTCCATAGCTGGCAATTTTACATACTATAAGGGTATTGAAATAACAGTTGACCTTTTTTTAGCAACATTTTCTGGTTACTTTTCTTATTTCCCCCCTCTACTTCAAAATCCTGTATGACACCCTGATGTAGTGTGTTTCAGATCAGAGTTACCATATAGATAAATATAATTATGGAGGTGGCTGGCACCTTTTCCTAAAATAATATAATTATAGGTATAAATTATATTAGTGGGACCAACTAGGCTTGAGTCCACACACACGTTACTATCTAGAAGGTTTTCTTTGTTTAGTTCGTTCCTCTTCACCCACTATCAGCTGGATAATCTCTCCAATGCCTCGGGTCATCCCCTCTTGTAGCAGTACTCTTGTTCCCACCCGTAGGAACTCAGGATGCTTCAGGAAGTTGAAGCGGACAAACCCACTCTCACCAGCAGAGAGACTCTCCTATAGTATACAAACACAAAATATGTCAACAAGAGTCACAGATCTTGTATCCTAAGCACACTAACACAACACAAGAAAAATGCTTAAGTTATGGACACAATAGCTACTGAAATGCCTGATGAATTTTATACAACAGCAAGGGGGTGACTAAGGCCTCTCCACTTGAGTAATGAATTACCTTGCCTACGATCTCCACCACGTCTGCATTCTGCTTGCAGCTGGCCACAAAGACAGTGCCCTGGAAGCCTCTTTTAATGCCAGAGCCAGAGCTCGTGAGAATGTGGAGCTTGACTATAAACTCAAAACAACTGTTGCAAGTTTCGTTGAGTGTCAGTCGAGGGGAGAAGATGACAGTGCCCTGTATAAATGAGGATACGGTACCTAAGCATACGCAACAGCACTTTTTCATACATGCAGCCAAGAATTAGCAATTGTTATGAGTTAAAATATCAGCAGAGCATATTCAATGCATAGCTACAGCTACATGCACATACCTTTCTGAAGTCGGCATGCTTGGTGTGGTCCAGAGTCACAGTGGCCGTTTGTCCAGCCCTTACTAGAGTACAGGGGGTCCTATTTCGTCGTATTGTAGCAACCTTGGTCTCACAAAACTCCCCAGTTTCCGATGGTCCAACAAGCACTCGATCCCCCACTTGTGCCACGCCCCTTGTCAAGATCCCACCGACGACGGTGCCAACCTCGGGTACGTTGAAGAGTTCGTCGACGTGGAACTCAGCCAGCTGCTGTTCGAGGCTCTCTTGAGAATGGCTTGAGTGGAGAGGGGGAACAGTGTTGAGGAACTTGTAGAGGAGATCCAGGTTCTCACCAGTCACACATGACACTTGGAAGATCGGGGCTATCCCACACCTAAGGTGTAACAACTATCTCTCATACAGTTACATTGTTTAACATGCCAGGTGAAATGTACACTCAAAACGGTAGCTATTAAATGACAATAACAACCTAAAATAGAAGTATGTTATGTATTTTGGCACACTCACTGTTTTTCTGTGAATCTTTGAGCAGCTGTACAGGCATCAGACTCATTCTTCACTTTAAAGGCCACCTTTCTGCATCCTGCACTGGACAGTATCAGCTCCAGTTGTTCCACAGTGCGATTCATCTGCTGCCGTGAGCACAGGTCAGCTTTAGTCACCACCACAAAAGTAGGCACTTGAAGAGCAATGCAGAATCCAAGATGTTCTCTAGTAGTACCAACTGAAAAAAAAATAATTATAATAATTATGCAAAAAAAGTGGAGATGCCGGGGATTGAACCCGGGGCCTCTCACATGCGAAGCGAGCGCTCTACCACTGAGCTACATCCCCCACATTGCTGATACCAATCAATAATGTTGTAGTGACTGAGGAGGTAAGTTGTAACTATTGCACAACTAACAGCAATGTTAGAGGGGTATTCACATATTCATAGTAAACACAACCTAGCTGATGCAACATTGAACAATGATATGGCAATTACCAATTCCTGAGTTAGCTCCGATCACCAGCATGGCAAAATCAGGCCTGTGGGCAGTCAGCCCAAAAATGGTAGTCTTCATGTACTTCTGATGGCCAGCAAGGTCAATAAATGACACAAGCTTGGACGACCTCTCACAGATCTCCTCGGCACTCACACACTTCGAATAATTCACCACCTCCCCTTTAGAATCGAACCCCAGAATCTCATGACTGATCGAGGATGTCCTTCCAGACTGTATCTCGTGAAGATGCCTGAACAAGTTGAGCCTTGCCTTCCCACGTCCGTTATCGAGCTCTCCCTGTGTGAGCACCCCCAGCAGGGTACTCTTCCCCGCCTCCATTGGACCAAGGACGGCCAGTCGCAGATCAAGAAACTGCTGATTGTCAGGCACCTTCCTAACCAAGACCTCCCTCACGGATCGCCTCGCAGTCTCTCCATCCTCTTGAATGACAGTGGTGTCTAGATAAGTGAGGGCGGCTCCGAGTCTGTGTAGGAGGGAATGTTTGGGTTATATGTAAACTATATCCAATTGTCTGTGTTAGTCATTAGACATATCAATAATTGGGCATAAACACTAAAACAAAGTATAGAGAGATCACATTTCATAGCAAATGACTACATTTCTATACATAAACTTCTGATATTACACTTTATATAATTACATCACTACGGACACTGTATCCAAACACGAGATATGATAGTTAGTAGAATACCTTTCAGCCATTTTCTTGAGTGTTGCTATGGAGTCCTCCATCTCTTGCTCACTGAGTCCCCTGAGGAAGCCACAATCAGTCACCCCAATCTTATAAATAGCCTCTCCTTGCCCCTCTTGTAGACGCCACTTCATCTGTGTGACCAGATGCTCGAATCTTGATGGATTAGGGTTGAGCAGCTTGAGCTTATACTCTACATTGCCCTCCTCAACCTGTAGCACAAACACACTCAAACACGTACACCATGTCATCACATTTATCACTAAAATTAATGTGTATACGTTGATCCTCAACCGCGCGCTACTATACAACAGACCTAGCATACTTGTCAGATACTAAAAAATCCAATGGCACACCCGTTCATCTTCGTACTGTAAGAGATACTATTATTGCCGTACAATTTATACAGTGCAGCAGCTAAGAGATCGAGACCCTCCTCTGCCTCAGTCAGCTTGTACAATAGTATGGTCAACATTAAGCTTACATGCTCAACTAGTTATATATATATACAGCCAACTCACCTCAGGAGGGAGGTTCTTCGGAGTGCTGGTGGTGACAGAGGAGAGTCTCTGACCACTGTCAGCTGGGTCAAACAGTTCCAACAAAGCTTCCATTTTCTCTTTTTTCGAATTTTTTTCTGCTTTTTGCTACAAAGCCATTTGTTGGGAGATGAGCCCCTACGAGTCTTGGATAATTGTAGCTACTCCATTGCTCCAAATTCACTGCGAATGATGGTTGATTGTGTACTGTACTGTTGCCTAGCTTCCTTGTTTATATGCCCTGTATAGTAGACGTCATGGAAATTGCCAAAATGACTCTATTTTTAGCAGGAATGTGTTCTTGACTTATCAAAATTCATGGACATTATAAATTTCACAACCATTAATTTTTTGACACAATAAATTATGATAATTATACAGAAGTTTGGATAAATATATATTATTATATTGTTATTATGATACAGAGTGCAATATAGGAGTTGTGGCTAAAAATAAAAGGAATAAAACATGCAAGCGATTCCATCCTGGCCTGGAAGTGAATAAAAGGAGACAAAAAAGTTTGAGAGAAAAGCACAAAAAAGATTCACATGATTGTAGCAGACTGATAAGTGCAATGATAGCTACATGAAATTGAGCAGATAAAAAACTAGGTTATCAAAAGACTGACTAGGTCCTCAAAAAAATCATTTTCCGGAGTTCCTTCGCGACTACACCCCAGTTTAGTAGTGCTCGTCAGAGGGCTACATGTAGTTTCGTTTAAATGTCCATTTTGAGTGCTCACAATTCCTTCCATTGAGCCGGAGAATTTCCCATTCTTGCATGGGGAGTCTTTGCAGGAGGTATCTATGCAGGGGGAATCTGTCTGTGCTGCCTTTGAAGTCAGGGGTTCTATGGAGATGATGGGTTTAGATACGAGCGGTGTACTAGAAGATGGTTGTGCTTTGGTCATTATGGGTACTGTAATTACTGTAGGTCCGTGCGAGACAGAAGTGAGCGAATGAGTAGTTGGGGCTGGTGTGAAGAGGGGTAAGTTCGAGGAGGGTGAGAGTATTGGACTATTTGAGGGGTCTGCCGAGAGGTCAAAGCCATACAAAGTAGGATCAACTTTGGTGAAATCAATTGGACTAAGTGTAGAGGATTCGTCTTCGCTGTCCGTATCAGAGAAGGGGCTGGTGGTCAGCCCTGAGGGGGGGAGGAGATCCAGAGGAGCATGGATTCCATTCACTAGCGGTAATAACGTTCCATTGATGGATGGGGTCACACCATTGATGGGTTTACAAGTGTCGATTTTCTCAATATCTTCTAAATTGTCGCTACAAAGTCTCTTAGTTTTCGGACTTGAGAACTCCTCTTCTGAAAGTGAATGCTTTCCCAGACAACCTCTTAAAACAGTTTTTTCTTCACCACCTTCGACAGCATCACCAGCCTCACAAGCCCCGCCTTCTTCCCTCACAACACCCACACTCTCAACCAGTCTACCAAAGTCAGCTGTATCGACGGAATCATCCAGTACTCCGGTGGACGCAACCAGAGGGCTAAGATCCGATAGCAACGATCCGAGCGTCTTCACCTTGATGGGCGTGGGAGGGCTTTGTGGGGAGAGAGAGAGACCGCCATCTTTGAAAGTATTACAGATAAAAGACTCGACGATTTCGTCTTGTTCTTCCATGAGTGGTAACGGAGGCTCATCACTCTTCATCATGTGATATTGTAGTGTCCGCAGAGCATTATTAATGAGGACAAAACGTAGTAGGCGTGGTTCCATGCCTGGTCGAAGCTGCTCCTTCTGAAGTTTCCCAACGGTGAGCTCGAACAGATTTCTTTGTTCATACTCGACATCAATGTGCTCCAACGGCGATGTGAAAGTTTTCTTGACAACACAGTGCATCATAGTGCTGTACGTGGTGTGTGCATGGGGTATGGGATAAGGGTAATATAGAGGGTATGGGATAAGGGTAATATAGAGGGTATGGGATAAGGGTAAGTATAGAGTATGAGGATAAGGGTAAGTATAGAGTATGGGGATAAGGGTAAGTATAGAGGTACGGGATAAGGGTAAGTATAGAGGTACGGGATAAGGGTAAGTATAGAGGGTGTGGGATAAGGGTAAGTATAGAGGGTGTGGGATAAGGGTAAGTATAGAGGTATGGGATAAGGGTAAGTATAGAGGTATGGGATAAGGGTAAGTATAGAGTATGGGGATAAGGGTAAGTATAGAGGGTGTGGGATAAGGGTAAGTATAGAGGGTATGAGATAAGGGTAAGTATAGAGGTATGGGATAAGGGTAAGTATAGAGGTATGGGGATAATGGTGTGTATGTGGTAGTTTGTTTTTGTATCAGACAGACGTGTACACACGTTAAGTGGCATTGTGTATATTGAGTAATTACACGCAGTAGACAGTACAATATGATTACTAGGAGGCTCAGTTGCCAGGACACAAGAATGCAGATAATTACCTGTCTTGTGGTACCACAGCTATGTCTCGGTGTACCTCAACCATTCCTCTATAAAAACACATTGCTAGAATAACTTTTGCATAAGCTCATTGAAATAACTGCTTCACTTAGAACAGAGTACCAAATCTTACTAAGCACACACGCCAATTTAATATTCAAACAAGGAATTTGTAGACTATTGAGGGGGACAAGGAAGTAACAAGGAGAGAAAAGACAGGGTGAATGAAAAGGTTGTACAGCTACAAGCTGTCTCATTTCCTAGAGAGAAAAAATATGAACAAGATGGACATTTGATAGTCAGCCTAGGTTACCTCAAGTACAATTGTTGTATGTCTATACACACAATAACTTACACTTGATAAGTAAAGTTGTCAAACAAAGGAACTTTAGTGAGATGGGGACAGGACCAACATTCAAAACAACCATATAAAGAGGACTTGGTTCTCCTTATACAGGGGACACAAACATGGCTTCAATTTACCGACTCTAAGCTTAGTAATCTGCCACAACAACAGAAGCCAGCTCACACCATCCCAGCACACACAGGTGGATGTGGGACACACACACACACACACACACACACACACACACACACACACACACACACCTCTCTCTCTCTGTCTGTCTCTCTCTTTACAAGGGACTAAAATGAGCTTAATGTCAGAACACTAAATCTAACAGTCTAAGACAATATCTGGGGTATGTTAAATAAAGCACAATTATTATTCTGAACAAAAATTTCGCACATACATGTAAAAGTATAAAGTTAGCTTTAAAGCATTATGAAAGGCACATTTTTAATCTACTCACACCATAGATAATTTTATGGCTAGAATCCTTACAAGGGTGGGGTGTTAATGAGATTATGCTGAGAATCTGAGAGGCTAGGTAATTCACTGTGGGAGGTTCAGTGTTGTGTAGAAATAGCTCTCTCCCACATGCAAGAAGCTAGCTCAACACAAGTGGAAAGATGACAAATAACAAACTAACTATTTGCAGGAAACACAACAAAAAACAGAAAGTCTTCCACAAACTATAATTATGTCTCAGAACTAATTACATAATGCTGTACTCCAGCATGCAAAATGTGGTCTTAACCACAATAGGGCACTTGACTTTATGAATACAGTTGCTGTACGCTCAAGTACTTGCTAAGTAAACATAGTTTGGCCAGACACTGTGAATTCACTTCATGTAGCTATAACAAGGGGACAAGTGCGTACACACCGATCATCAGCATTCATTTTCACATACTCATACTCAAAAGGGAAGCAAGGATTGGCTCTTGCCAAAAATCTAGGCTTTAGACCTTCGAGCCAAATGATTTTACGAATACCTTACTGAAAGCTCTACGCCATGTAGGGACCTCACATACACACACCTTTCCCGAGCTTCCAATTTAGCACTAGCTCACAAAAAATTTTTAGCCGGAAAACCGACAAAGATGTTGTGTCGCAGTAATTCTCAGTGTCTCTATGAATTATTTCTCGACTTAATCAACAGACAAAACAAGTACAGAACTCACAGGAAAGCAGTAATAGAAGCTGGGGTAACGCCCTCGGGGTATATATACACTGAAAGTATATCTAAGTGCCAACACACGCCATTTGACCACAAAATCATTGTCAAAAACCAACCAAAATGCTTGATTTAATTGATAAGTGGCTGTCATAATACAATGACTGGTAACGAGTGTGTGTGTGTGTGTGTGTGTGTATTGTACACACAAAGGACCTAGTTGACACTTAAGACTACCCACACAACATAGTTAGGTCTGTAGCAATGGCCCAATGGCCGCTCTCTAAACACAACAACTGTGGCTATACAAACAACCGCAGGGTGATAAAAACGGCACATGTCGACGTAAACAATTAGTTGGCGCTTAATTGGAATCTATAGTAATTTCGAACACACTTCTCGTTGTCATTAAAGCTTAATGGCCTCTTTCAGAATAGGTGTAGAAACAGTTTACAGTCGGTCAATTAAGATTCCATAGACACGAGTGCAATATGCAGTTGGCTAGATATGTGTACCAAAGTACCGAACGGTGATAGAGATCCACTTATGCCTTAGGTAAACATAAGCCTGAATTCAAAGCACGAAACAAGTACTAAATAATTTGGTGTGAATCACATTATATAACGGTTTAGCACACTCTCTTGAACTAACAAATGACATCATAGAATAGTACTTGTAAACCGAGGATGTACGGTTGCTACAAACCTAAAAAATAAACTTTTAGAAGCCTTCTACAATTGTGTTCATAGGCACGAACAAGTGTAACCTTACAAGATGTTTATGTGTTTGTGGATTGAAAGTCAAATGAGATTTGTTACCTTACATTCTAGTGTAAGCTTACAGAGCTTTAAACAACAAAAGAAAGGTCTCACTTCATTTACTACAAACGAAGACTTAGATAGGACGCTTACATACCTTATCATGTAAGAAGTCACCCCAGTATAAGCTTTTCGGTGGCTTTAGACGTCCGACGTAGCTTAGTTCTCTCAATAGGCAACAATCTTGATGGATCTTGCCTAGGGTAGATGTAGTCAAGGCTGGCCTTTCAACTTCTAACTCGAGCGACAGAAATGATCGGCTAGCGCTATCAGCATTATCCAGGGGAAGAACCTCTAGACAGATCACAGAGGCAGAATGTGTAATCAGCAAAGTAGGGCTTCTAGGAATTTCCTCTAGAGCTAGAGAGCTATGCCTATGAATGTAGTTTAGCTGTCGATTTGGGGGGCGGGGCTGCTCGATGCCGTCACCTCGGTCATCACAGGTTACAAGTTAATCAGTACTTGTATGGTGGATGCATCATGGAGCTAAAGAGTGCAGATCAGTGGAAGGAGCTTCTTGCAAGTGTGGACAACTTTATTTTTGACTGTGATGGTAAATTAATATAGCCTATAAACCATGATTGTAGCTGTCATACCTCCTTTGCTGGTTATGTACGCCGGGATTTAGTGGGTTTGCAAACGCCCGACCCTTGAGGTAGCCTCGAGACCAGACGTTGTTATCTGAAAGAACGCCTGATGTCAAGTTCTAATGTCGAACTCGTTAAGCTGAGTCAGCGAGTGGTTAGGCTTGAGTAGTTGTGAACATGATTGCGCACGGTAACCGCAAACACAACAATACTATAGCTAGCTGTACGTTACTGTAAGCATCATAATGATATTCATGGGAAGTATGGTTGTTGCGGGCAATTATCGGTCTAAGAAATTCCTGGACCAATTAGATAAGTTCTACATTGGAACTTGACCAGTTCAGATAACGAACAGCTGGTCTCGAGGCTACCCTTGGGGGGCCTCATTGAAATTAAATCCCCGCATCCCCTCCCATACCCCGCTTAATAACCCCGGGATACTTTTTGTATTCTGAGGAAGTCAAATTCCCTACCCATTCATATCCCGCACTACTTCGGGGTTACTTGCTGAATCAAAATCCGACTATGTCCCCACTATGCCCCGCAGGAGAGGGGGGGGGCGGAGGAAGGGGGGCTGACATTGATAGGTGCATAACATGTTATTACATGCATTAGGAGTGTTGTGGTTAGGAGAAGGAGAAGCTGTTCCTGGAGCACAAGAGGTCATCAAACTTCTCAGAGAGAAGGTACGGACAGCCTCAGTAGTAATGTGTGTGTGATGTGATGTCTCGTCTCTGCAGGGTAAGTCTATCTACTTTGTCACAAACAGCAGTGGCAAATCAAGAAAAGAGTATTTGGTGAATTTTGACCGTCTAGGATTTGAGGCGTACAAGGTATAAGCCTATTATCCATCACACTTCTGTATAATCCGTACAATCACAGAATGAGATCTATAGTGTTGGTTACGTAACTGCCCATTACCTGAAGCATGTGCTCAACTTTAAGAAGAAGGTCTACCTGATGGGACTGTCTGGTCTTGCCCAAGAACTGGACCTGCAGGGCATACCTCACGTCGGTGTTGGTCCTGATCCGTTGGTGGGTGGACCGGCTGAATGGCCCAAGATAACTCTGGACCCTGAGGTAAGTGTCCCCCACTCTTTCCACCCACTCTCTTCCCCTTTGTTTCCAAAGTCACCCTGTTCCCATATCTCAGTCTGTAACCTAGTGATTATTTGATAGGCCCAATCCCCGTGTATACTAGCTGATACTCTACGTTTGTATGCTTATGTTCTGTGTAGGTGGGAGCTGTGGTGGTCGGTGCTGATAGAGAATTCAACTGGATGAAGTTGATAAAGGCATGCAGTTATCTACACAAGCCAGACTGTTTGTTCATAGCAACCAACGAGGACACTAACCTTCCCATGAAATCTGACACCATTATCATTCCAGGTGAATGCTCGATCTGAATTCTTTCTGTAACTTTACATGAAAGGTGTACCTCTCTTCCCTGTCGACTAAAACACATTGTATACACGTACAGGTAATGGATGTATAGTGAGCAGCATTAAAGTCGGCTCTGGCAGGGAGCCGATAGTTGTGGGAAAACCACACTCACCCATATTTCAAGTAATGCAAGACAGGTGTGTGCAGTCATGCGTTTAATATATAATATTTGTTTTCTTTTCCTCAGTGCCAAATTGGATCCGGCTAGAACACTGATGATTGGAGACACGTAAATAAACGTGTGCGTTCTGTTCACTGTACCATGTACCACATTCCACAGGTTGTCCACTGACATAGAGTTTGGAATCAGGAACGGAATGAAAACATTACTCGTTTTGACCGGGCTTTGCCAGAGGAAGGATCTAGAGGATCAGAATGGAACCAAACCAGACTTTTTGTGTGAATCTGTAGCTGCGTTTTTGACATAGTTGGCATACAGGGTTTTGCAGAATCTTTGCAACCTCAACAATAGAGTTGAGGGTTGATATGGAACGCTTTATACCACTGGTCTTCCATATAAGGACCGCTCAACCCTCAACGCTTTTTGTTGTTGCAAAGACTCTGGCAAAACCCTGTAACCATTATTTTTTTGACAGCAAATAATTTTAGCTGAGACATTTCCGGTCAGTTGGTAGTGGTTGGGGGCGGGGCTGCTGAGCTCACAGCACATTATGCTCACATCCACTGTTCAGATCGTGGATAGCTAACTAGCTGGTGGTACTAGCATAGATGGTACTAGTACTGTGGGATCGTCTGAGAGTTATTATTCAAGCATCATGGAGCTAAAGAGTGCAGATCAGTGGAAGGAGCTTCTTGCAAGTGTGGACAACTTTGTTTTCGACTGTGATGGTAAATAAGTACAATCATCTGTATAGCTAGCTGCTGCAACGTGCAACAGTGAGTGCAGTGAACAGTGACAGTGACAGTGTGCTGTGAGATAATGATATACTACAGGAGTGTTATGGTTGGGATCAGGAGAAGCTATTCCTGGAGCACAAGAGGCCATCAAACTTCTCAGAGAGAAGGTATGGACAGCTTTAGTAGTATAGTAGTGATGTGATGTCTCGTCTCTGCAGGGTAAGTCTATCTACTTTGTTAGTAACAACAGTGGCAAATCAAGAAAAGAGTATTTGGTGAATTTTGATCGTCTTGGATTTGAGGCTTACGAGGTATATAAACCGTTACACTTCTGTATAATCCATATACAACCACCAAAATAATCACAGAATGAGCTCTACTGTGTTGGTTACGTAACTGCTCATTACTTGAAGCATGTGCTCAACTTTAAGAAGAAGGTCTACCTGATGGGACTGTCTGGTCTTGCCCAAGAACTGGACCTGCAGGGCATACCTCACATCGGTGCTGGTCCTGATCCAATGGTGGGTGGACCGGCTGATCTGGCCAAGATAACTCTGGACCCTGAGGTAAGTATTCCCCACTCTTTCCACCCACTCTCTCCCCTTTGTTTCCAAAGTCATCCCGTTCTCATATCTCAGTCTGTAACCTAGTGATTATACGAGACTGTACTTGTATACTAGACTGTGTGCTTGTGAAGTAAGCCATGCATTCTGTGGTTCTGACTATGTACACCTAATCACATGCAAGGTGTGTGATCACCCTTCTTATTTAGCCTTATATAGTCTTTGGAAGTGAATATATATGGCTTGTGGTATATGTGCAGGTGGGAGCTGTGGTGGTCGGATTTGATAGAGAATTCAACTGGATGAAGTTGATAAAGGCGTGCAGTTATCTACACAAGCCGGACTGTTTGTTCATAGCAACCAACGAGGACGCCAACCTTCCCATCAAATCTGACACCATTGTTGCTCCAGGTAAGTAATTTTAATTGCCTTAGAATTTTATCACATGAAACCTGTCGTTAACAGCCATTAATGGGGCCCCAAAAATCTCCATAGCATGTGTTTTAACCAGTGTTAGTAAACCTCTTTATTACAGCTATACTGCTGGTCTGCCCAAGGGTGACCGTTATAGACAGGTTTTACTGCATGTATCACCAAATCTGATGCAGGGACTGGCTGTATAGTGACCAGCGTTAAGGTCGGCTCTGGCAGGGCACCGATAGTGGTGGGCAAACCACACTCACCTATATTTCAAGTCTTGAAACAGAGGTATACTTATTATGTGCCTCCATTAAACCCCCAATAATTATTTTCTCAGCGTCAATTTGGATCCGACAAGAACAGTAATGATTGGAGACAGGTAGGCCTATGTATATATGTAAAATTATCCTAAATATTCAATATTCATTTCACTGTATATTTCTCATTCCACATACAGGCTGAACACTGACATGGAGTTTGGAATCAGGAACGGAATGAAGACAATACTCGTTCTGTCTGGAATCAGTCAGAGGAAAGATCTAGAGGATCAGAGTGAAACTAAACCAGACTTCTTTAGTGAATCCGTAGCTGGTTTATTAGCATGCAAAGACTGAATTATAGAGAATCAGACATTCAAAATTGAACTACCCAGACTCTTTAGCAAATCCGTAGCTGATAATTATAATGTCAGCATGCCAACTTGAATATATTATTATAATTATAAACTTGATTATTATAATTATAAAATTATAGAAACACTTGATACAAAAATAATATAAACATAATTATTGAAACGACACTACATAATCTTTAACTCAACTCCACACAAGTGGGTGTGTTATTGACTAATATGAATGCAATATCACTAGTGTCCAGTACAGTACCATGATGAGGGGCTGTGATCACGTAGTGCTTCTCTTGACCCAGTCCAACATATCTCTCATTCCTAGCAGGCAGCTTGCGATACAATCCAAGGACAAGGTTTTTCTTGTCCAGCTGGATGTTGAACAAGTCTTGGAACGTCTTGCCGACATACTCTTCTGAATTGAGGGGAACCCCCACAATCTGACAGGTTGCCTTCGTGCCTGTACGCTGGATCAGGTCTTCCACAAGGTACAAGGTGCCTGGACTGTGGAATGCAGAACTTGTCACAGAGTCCATCATAGAAACTGAAAATGCTTCTCCACAAGCAAACGGTTGAGTTTTGTAGATTCTCTCGTCTGGTTCGTCTTCATCTCCAAAGTCGAGGAACTGCACATTAGATTCCTGTCGAAGGTCAGCAATAATCTGGACTTGCTGTGTGGCATTTTTCTTGAGGTACTTCTGGATGCTCAGACTGCAGAGGACCACTTCTTTGTCATTGATGGCTGGTTCGTCACTGTCGGTTGAGAGCATGGTCGTGATGATGCACACACTGCAAGAGTTGATGGAAGCAGCTTCAAGGTTTTTAAAATACAGTGGACACCCTTCAACCACATACACTTCAGGAAAGTTTTGTAAGAACGGCCATTCACGTTTCAGAAAAGTTTTCTTGCTCACAATGACAACAGGCTGTATAGACTCTCTTGAAATACTTTTAGCTCTGAGAGGAATGAGGAAATTTTGCAGCCCAAGTAGTGGAGACTTTTTATCAGCAAACACGCACACAACAATGTGATTTTCCAGGCTTGGTATTCCTTCTGGGCTCTTCATAAATGCATTCGAATTAAGAGTGACTTCTTCCAGTTCAATTGGCTCACGACTGTAGGATTCACTCGCCTCTTCATCATCATCGTGGTCGATTGTGAATGAAACTGGACAGTGTGATGGCCGCTTAGAAAATGTACCTTGCCGCTTAGAAAATATGCCTGTAGGTACAGAAGCTTCATCAAATTCCACCAACTCAGTTCCCTCCAATCTACCGGTAGTGACCACTTTAGTTAAAACTGGACAATTGCAATTACGACGAGAGACCCTTCGGATAAGATATTTCAGTTCTATATGGTCAACTAATTTCAAATTTTTATCGCAAGTCTCACAGTAGCTACTCACAACGGACACATGTTTGACATCCTGCCCAGCAAAGTACCCTCGAGTTCCAAGGAGACCACTTTGAATAGTGATCTCAGAATTAGGAGGGTTAATGTCAAATTTGCGGAGCTTGCCTTCAGGAGATTCAAATGCTAGCAGAATTAGTCCAAATTGATTATAGCAAATGTGAGCGGCTTCTTGAAAGTTTTTTCCTTCAAAACTGGATGAGAAATGAGTTGCATATATTTCATTGGAAGCGCCCATTGTGTAATCTTCTTTCCAAGCATTCGGGCCTTCAAAGGATTTGAGAGCTGAAAAATCAGACGTGTAGAAGAGGTTGGCAATTAGAGTGGAGAATCCGGGACACAGACAACTCTGAGCCAGTAATCCAAGCTTCAGCTCGTTCAAACAGACAGCAATGTCTCTACCAGGATTCCACCCTTCAATGTTCCTGACCTGTTGTTTACTCAAATTAAGAAGAAGCTGTGTTATCACTGGTATCTTAGTAGTTACGTTCTTGATAGACACCAATCGCAGAAGGTTACCATTGTCTTCCTCCTGTGGATTGTTTGTGTACTTGTCTGCAAGAATGAAAACAGCAGAAGAACTCAATAGCTTGCTGTTTAGAAGATCACTTCTGTCCAATACAGACCCGGCAATATACTGAACTCGAGTGTAGAAGAAACGGAACACATTCCGCAGTTTCCTACTAGGCCGAGTTGGGTGGAGGAAAAGGACATGTGTGTTTGAGTCTCCTCGATCAGGGTGCAGGAAGTCCTTGAGAAATGCTTGAGCGGAAAATGCGGTGATGTGGCCACAAACAATCACATGACGTGGGACCCGTGATCTATCAAAACTGGAATATTGTCTATTGAAATGAAAGTATTGAAGTACATCACTTATGAGAGGCAGTAGTGCAGCAAAGAAAACCAATCCAATAATAATGTACCCAAACATAAAGCCTCGGCCAAAAGCTGTTTTGGGGGTTATATCGCCATACCCAACAGTAGTCACGGTAACGAGAATGTAGTATCCATACGAGAAGATATTATGTTCGGGAGCATTGTGGTTATTGATCCAAGGATCTCCAGTGTACTCTAAAAGATGAACTATTCCAGCACCGAAAAAAACGAGGGTCAAAAAATAAATGGCAAGAGCAATAAAATCGAGGAAGTTCTGTGACTTAATCCAAGGAATGAATCTGAAAACTGTAATCAGCTGAGTTAGCCAGAAGAAGCGAGCAGATCTTAGCCCCAACCAATCCACACCCAGCGCCACAGACACAAAGATATGAGGGAGAGTCAGTACATCAATTATTGTGTAAAAGTCAAACCAGTGCCAGACAATATTGTTAGAAGCGAGTAACCGAGCAATGGAAAAGCATAGGAGTTCCAGAACAATGCATAGTTCAACTATTCTTGTTGGTTCTTGAGTGATGCTGTAGCAATACTCAACCAAAGGAGGTTCAATACTTCTGTATAAGGCTAGGATTATAAACGTAGTGTTGCATGCAAATGTCACTAGAATCAAGGTCTTGCTTAAGATGGAGTCCCCAGACAGAAGCAAACGAACGGTCTCGTTGAACTTTCTGTTAGCCTGTTGCCGTTTTGTGTCTATTGACTTTTGTCGACACTTCTTTGTGATTCTGGTGAGTCCATAAGTAAACAAACTGAGGCCTAGATACGTAATGTAGAGGATGACGAATACAACGATGTAGATCCACCACACCTCTTGACCAGGAAACGGATCGCCACGTTCACTGCAACGAGTGCTTGTATTGTTGGTCATCTTGAAGCATGTACCTGCATGTATACTGTTACATAAATATGGTATTTAGATTATGTAACAAGTATAATTATGCATCAATTCAAAATTGATCGAGTGGGCATAATTATCGGTGCAAAAACATAATTATGTCATGCTAGTAAAATTTATGGTTTGAAGCACACAAAAAACCCTAATTGCACCTCAGATAACCATTCCTCAACAAATTTTCCGGAGGGGGACCCCAAGACCCCCCTCAATTAAACGTTTCCCCCTCCCAGCTAAGAATCCTGTCTGATATATACTACTGTATAGCTGGTAACTTTTGTACGGCAAAATATTCGTGGTTTTCGTGGTTGAAGCTTTGACCACGAATATATGACCCACAAATGAAGCAACCTTGCCTACCTTTACCTGCAGTGCAAGCAGCAACCACGAAAGTATTATCCACGAAGTGAATAAATACTGCTCAACCATGAATGTTTGGCCCCCCCCCCTGAAAATTCCCCGCTATACGGTAATCTAGATCTGTTGAGAGTAGCTCGCCAGAGCTATTAAAAGCTAGTGAGGTATTAAGTCATATCACACTACTAATAATAGTTCAGGAGGCAAGAGCCTCCTCTGCCTAGTTGCTAGCTAGTTACGCCCCTGTGAATGATTCCTTGTTTGGCAAGAGGTAAGTAGTACTCTTGGCGACCTGTTTACCACACCCTATAATTGTCTAGACTCGCAAGCCGTCACTGTTGCAGGCGAACAGTAGACTGGTCAAACTCCGTGTTGAGACTTGTGTAACGTTTGCCACGATATTTGTGGCAACTAACCGCATGCGGTTACCACAAGATCAATGATAGTGACGTTTCACTAGAAAACTCTACATATCACATGCAGTATACTGACGTCACGAAAACCGCAGCCACTTAAAATACTTTCTGATATGCTGACTGTGCAACACAAGTCTCAACACGGAGTTTGACCAGTCTACTGTTCGCCTGCAACAGTGACGGCTTGCGAGTCTAATAATTGTCTTGTGGGATACATTTTAACTTACACGTTTAACTTAGGTTATTATTAAACTAATCTACCGTCTATATTTGGACACTACATACGAATATCTAGTTTCTTCGCATACGGTGCAACAAATACATATCCAACTGAACACTGACTGCATAGCTAAAAGACAATAACAGATACCAAGCTTTACTAAAGATATTTATAGCCTAGGTGTGGTGAATCAATATTAATTAAGTCAAATGCGCAGCTACATTTAGTTATAGCTGAAATTCCACAGGTTTTAATACAGGGCGATTTCAATTCCAGCACACGTACCCCAGTACACGACTGTAGTACTACTATAGATCTAAATAACACTTACCAGGCTGTCAGAAAGGCGGACAAGTGTTTTGTCTTGACCAAGTGACCTTTTGTAACTAATTAGATGATCTCTATAACAATATTCATTGGTTCCCACATCTGAGCCAAGCTGGAGAAACCCCAAAATATTACGAAGTAACAAACACAGCACATTAAATCATAGATCTATGAACAAAAAAACAAGCAATTAAAATAATGATTGTACATTAAACGTACAATAGTCTTTTGCGTGCACACACAATGTAGCTAACTGTCTGCATAATTATACGAGGGGGCAAGTCATCTTAACTTAGTTCTACATGTATTGTTTTGTTTACCAACACAAATGCAATGTCGCTTGAATTCAGCAAACTTTCACGATTGGGCGATGTGATCACATAGTGTTTCCCTTGGCTTTCTTCACTGCTGGAAATTGAAGCACCACTGTTGACGTACACCTCTTGAGTGCCTGGTAGCTTGCGATACAGTCCGAGAACGAGGTTGTTCTTGTCCAGCTGGAGGTTGTACAAATCTTGGAACGTCTTGCCGTCATACTCTTCTGAATTGAGGGGAACGCCCACAATCTGACAGGTTGCCTTGGTGCCCGTACACTGGATCAGGTCTTCCACAAGGTACAAGGTGCCTGGACTGTGGAATGCAGAACTTGTCACAGAGTCCATCATAGAAACTGAAAATGCTTCTCCACACGCAAATGGTTGAGCTTTGTAGATTCTCTCGTCTGGTTCGTCTTCATCTCCAAAGTCGAGGAACTGCACATTAGATTCCTGTCGAAGGTCAGCAATTATCTGGACTTGACGTGTGGCATTTCTCTTGAGGTACTTTTGAATGCTGAGACTGCAGAGGACCACTTCTTTGTCATTGATGGCTGGTTCGTCACTGTCAGCTGAGAGCGTGGTGGTGATGATGCACACACTGCAAGAGTCGATGGAGGCAGCTTGAAGATTTTGAATTCGCAATGGGCATCCTTCAACCACATACACTTCAGGAAAGCTTCGTATGAGCGGCCATTCACGTTTTAAGAATGGTCTTTGACTGACAATGACAACAGATTTCATAGATTGCCTTGGAATATTCTTGTTTCTGAGTGGAAAGAGAAAGTTGTGCAGGCCTAAAAGTGGCGACTTGTCATCAGCAAATACACAGAGCACAATGTGATTTTCTAAATTGGGCATAGATTCTGGATCTTTTTCGATTATATCGAAATCAGATTGGAGGAGTGAATCTTGCAGCTTTTTAGGCTCGTGGATGTAGGTACTGAATTGATCGTCAAGTTCTTCGAAATTATCGTCCGTTGAAGGTGTAAAACTGACTACCATGTAGCTCTTGTGTCTGTTCAGGGGGTACTTTCTCGGTAGAGAAGCAACTTCTTTAAGGGGTTCATAACCACTACATAGCTTCGGATTCGCTGCGATCACATTATGCATGCAATTTGTCATATCTCCATTACATACTTCACAGTAGGAATTGACAACAGCCACTTGACGAATATCCTGTCCAATGAAATAGCCACGAGTGCCATGCAATCCACTTTTCACAACGATGCTGACATCTGAAGGATTTACATGAAATTTACGGAGTTTACCATTTGGTGACTCAAATGCTAACAAGATAAGTTTGAGCTTATTGTAACAAATGTGAGCAGTTTCTTGAAAGTTTTTTCCTTCAAAACTGGGAGAAAAATGTGTGGTGTAAATCTCGTTTGAAGCACCCTCGATGTAATCTTCTTTCCAAGCATTCAGACCTTCAAATGATGTGAGAGCTGGGAAATCAGATGTGTAGAAGAGGTTGGCAATTAGTGTAGAGAATCCAGGACACAGACAGCTCTGAGCCAGTAATCCAAGCTTCAGCTCGTTCAAACAGACAGCAATGTCACTACCAGGATTCCATCCTTCAATGTTCTTGACCTGTTTCTTGCTCGAGCCAAGAAGAAGCTGTATTATCACTGGGATTTCTGTAGTAGTGTTCTTGATAGACACCAATCGCAGAAGGTTGCCGTTATCTTCCTCCAATGGATTGTTTGTGTACTTGTCTGCAAGAATGAAAACAGCAGAGGAACTAAATAGCTTGCTCTTTTGGAGGTGTTTACTGTTAAGAACAGACCCAGCAATATACTGAACTCGAGTGTAGTACGATCTGAGAACATTTTTCAAGTCTGTTTTTGGCCAAGTTGGATGGAGGAAAAGGACATGTGTGTTTGAGTCTCCTCGATCAGGGTGCAGGAAGTCCTTGAGAAACGCCTGAGCAGTAAATGCAGTGATGTGGCCACAAACAATCACATGACGTGAAGCTTTCTTTTTGTCAAACTTTGCATACAGATTTTTAGCTTTAATGCTAGATGCCACATCACTCATTATTGGGAGGAGTGCAGCAAAGAAAGCCAAGCCGATAACAATGTATACCACCATGAATACCTGTCCGAATGCTGTTTTGGGCGTTATATCACCATATCCCACAGTAGTGATGGTAACAATGATGAAATATGCGTAGCTTAGGAACGCAGTGGCATTTTTAGCATCGTGAGGTTCCCAAGGATCATTCGAGTACTCCAATAGATGAAAAATTCCAGTTCCAAACAAGAGTAACACAAAGAAGTACACACCAATAGAAAGGATATCAATGTTATCCTGAGATCGAATTCGAGGAATGAATCTGAACACTGTAATCAACTGAGTTAGCCAGAAGAAGCGAGCAGATCTTAGCCCCAACCAATCCACACCCAGCGTCACGGACACAAAGATATGAGGGAGAGTCAATATATCAGTGATGGTGTAAATATCCAGCCAATATCCAGCTATGTTATTTGTAGCAAACAGTCGAATTACAGCGAAGCCAATGAGTTCAAGAACAACCAAAAGTTCGATGATTTTCTCAGGTGACTCAGAAAGCTCAAAACAGTACTCTACTAGATGAGGAACATATGCACGATACACAGTCAGTATCAAGAAGATGATATTGCAGGCTAACGTTGAAGTAATCAAGATTTTACTAGGGATGGTGTCACCAGAAATGAGCAGTTTGAAATAGCTATTGAATTCCTTTAATCTCTTTGATTTTTGTTGTCCATGAGATGGTCGTTTGTATTTGGTGAAATAGTAGAGGCCGTATACAGAAGAACTGAGACCGAAGCCCACTGCGTAGAGTAACACAGATGCTACAATATACACCCACCAAAGCTCGTATCCTGACAACACTCTACCAATTTCATCGCAGACAATAGTCCGATTGACTAGCATTCTTGTGACTCAATTGCGCGTATTAGTTATTAGTTCTGTGTGTGAGAAAGAATGTCTGACATTTACATTTACAACTATAGTTACTAATTGAATCTTTTACATGGGGGGCCCAAAATTTTATGACACCGGCTGTCATCTTTTGTTAGTGCATAATTATGGTATTTAGAGGGTCACATTTATTAATTATTGGTCTACTTGGTCATACCACTGGGAAAAACCACAGCTGAGAGACGTACTATACAGGACAGAAATGATTTGATAACAAGGGCAGTAGTGTCTGTTATACATCATTCAATGCTAGTTTGAATATTAGCTGCTTTTTGCTGACGAAAAACCTTAGCGAATGAGCCAAACCAGTAGAAAATTGACCCTTTGCAATCTAACTATTGCGTTCTATCAAGGATCGTGTATAATTACCAACCAGTCATGCAGTATTAGGTACCGTTTTGCACATTTATTTTTGCAAAGTGATCAACATTGGCAAAGTTCGCATAATTATGTATAAATTCGCCTAACCGTTATAAAAGCGAAAACTCAGCCTGGGATCAAGGCTAATAATTATAGTGCTCGAAAAACATTATAGTAATATAATACAGTATATGCATGCATGGTAAATAATTAATGGCAGACACCATTGGAAGCTATCATGCAAGGCAGTACACAAGCAAGTGAATACATACTAGCTATAATAATATTCTCATTCACTCACCCACTATAGCTATAGAGCCAAATGATTCACTTGTTAATTGACAGCAGGCGTCGTACTAGACTCTAGCAGTATTTGAGCCAAATAATTTCTATGTAGGATTGAAACAAACAGTTAAGCTATAATACTGTACTGTTTGTGATATGTGATACTTATGTAGGTACTCAGATAGGTAGCTTGTCAGCATGCCAACAGAAATATCCCACACATGCTCTCCATGGTGACTTTAGATCTAGTTCTAGAGAAATTTGATAGTTTTGCTTGATAGTAAAATCCATTAGACCACAGATATAGGATTACCATCTTACTATGCATGTAACTTGCACATGCTAATGCATCGCGCAAACATGCATGCCGTGTTCCTCGATTAAACGCCGCAAAAAACAAAACTGACCCTACAAGTTAAAAATAATAACGACGACCTTTCCCCTGGCCTTATTTCAATCAGATCAAGATCAAGACCATAGACACATTGAGACTTGGGCTAGAGATGTCCAGGTCTATTAGTGAGCCCACAAGGAGCCGCTTGTCTGCCTCCACAGACAAAGGTGCCATTATCCTGGACATAGGGAGAATCTACACAAGGTTTGTTACATCATAAGAGAACTTAGTCACTATAGCTACCACAAATCACCCTTTTTCAGGTGTGGTTTCTCTGGAGAGGCTGCCCCGAGACACATCATACGAAGCCAGATCACTATGAGACCTCACAGACAGGTGCGGCAAAGAACGTAGCTATGGTCCAATGTTTTACTGTTTATTTTATTCAGCTTCAAGAAGTGTGGGACCCTAAGTACATCAACAGGGAGGAGCTGTATCTTATTCTGTGCCGATTCATTAGACACGTCTATCTCAAGTGAGTGCAATGACTAGTGTAACTAGACATTATTGTCGTTTGCATAATGTACGTAGTTCATAGATATAGATTAGGTCACAGATTAATGTTAGCTCTATTAGCTATTTTCTGGTGTACCTTTGCCTCATGCATAAACTTGTTTAAAAAAAAACTAGTGAGATCCTCGTTCCTATGCATTCGTGGCACACGCTCCCACACCCACAATGCGCTGAAGAATAGTGACATTTCAATTGAGCTGGCTCTTAGCGAGAGCCACTTCAATTAACAGTTTTGACATAATTATTGCTTATATAACCTACATGCCTGCCATCTAACATGTGTACAATTGGGACCTTATTCCAACAATTCCAATTGGCCATATTGTATAGGTATCTCATGGTGAACCCCAGGGAGTACCGAGTGGTGGTGGTGGAATCGCTCTACTGCCCCGCCCACTTCAGAAACACCCTCGCCAGAGCACTATTCAGCCACATGAATGTGAGCTTCATTGTTAGAAGCATTGTTGAGTTGTCATGCAAGCTCAGAAAAAATATTTTTATGTTACGTTCCGTTCCTGATTAGGTTTCATGTATATCAGGTATGAATGTTCATTGTGCCTCTCTGTATGTTCAGGTTCCATACGCAGTGTTCATTCCCAGTCACCTGGTCAGCACCTTCACTATAGCGCGATCCACTGCTCTGGTCGTGGACGTGGGGTTCATTGAGACCACCATACTACCGGTCAGTTGCAGGTCTACTCTGTTGCTGAGCGTCGTGGTTATCTTTGAGGGCTCATAACATTGATTGGATTGTCCAAATAGGATCAGTTCTATTGCATACAAAATGATCTTTAGGGTAGACTTTTGAATGGCTTTAGAGCACTGTGTGTCTGTTCTTTACATTGGTACAGAGTTGGACCCTAAGATCATCTTTCCTTAAGAATATCTAGCATATAATTGAACTCCCCTCCCCCCCTCTCCTGCCATTGTATCCATCATGTCCGGTGCCCTTGGTACATAGTGGACCCTAAGATCATCTTTCCCTATCCCCACCTATGTGCAGGTGTGTGAGGGTATTCCCCTAGTGGACGCCTGGCAAGCAACCAGCTTCGCCACACAACATCTGCAAGAGTGAGTGGCAAGAAATCAACATATTTATATGGAGCTGTACGATACTAGAGGCTACTATGTAGCGGAGATAACTTTTACAGCTACTCAGTAAATGTTTGTACATGTATATACAAACGGAAACACAGTGTACGCGGTTACATCTTTATCATGTGTTGATCTGTTGGTGTAGAGCTGTGCTGAGACTGTTGATGGAGAGAGCCATGATTACTCTGACTGACACTGGGAGCAAGAAACCACTGGCGGCAGTGCAAGGTGGGTGGAGTCTAGGTGTGGCTGGCTTGAGAAATTTATGTCTCTTTTTCTATACAGTTGAAAAACTCTTGAACAAAGAACTCGAAGACATTCTAGGTACGGTCACGTGGAAACTGTGTGGCATGGAATTCTATGCTATTCTATTACCCCCCCCCCCCACACACACACACACACACATGCACACACAGTGCGGACATGCTTCGTACGCTCCAAGACCACACCTGAAGACAAGGTTCCCCCGGACACTGACTACCCTCTCAACTCACAGTACACACTACACATCGACGGCTATATCAGGTACCGTTTGTGCATTGAAGAGGCATTCAAAGAGAGTACATGATAGTTATTCTGTGGTATGTTTGTGTTTTGAAACTCTGCTCACTACCGTGTTAGGGTTGTGCCATACTACAGTGTACATTGAAAAGTGTGTTTTTGAAAGTGATTTTGTGATCTGTGTACAGTGTTCATTGTTGCTTACCTGTTTAATCTCGTGCAGGGATCATGCAGCTGATGTACTGTTTGAGGATGAGGGGGAGGATAGTCCCATACCTGCCTGCATCCTCAATGCACTCATGAAGGTATCTCTATAGTGTGTGTGTCCAATACACTTCATAATATTGTTTGTGCAATTGTGATTGTAAAACCATCAAAGTTGAAATCTACCTCCAGTAGAATACCTTACTTTGGTGGTCTATGGCAATTCTGACCCACCTTGATATGCATTTACATGACGTAGTGCCTCTGATTCTCTGTAACCCACTAACAGTGCCCTATTGACGCGAGGAGGGAACTGAGTGAGAACATCCTGGTCATGGGGGGATCAGCATCACTGATCGGGTTCAAGTACGTTGAATGATAATTACTGTTGTGTATAGCATGGCTGGCAGCTTGCTTGTTGTGCATGTAGTCTCAGTAGAGTATCATTGTATACATGTATTAGATATTAGAGTGTGCTGATCTTTACTATTCATCTAGAAGTAAGAAGACTTGTATATTGTATGGTAGTATGAATTAAGGCAAATTCCATGTCTGTCCAGTGGTTATTATGGTACGATTATTGTTTAGAGCTACAGTAACTGATTAGAGGTGTACCTTTCCTGTATCTGCTCGAAGGCACTACATTTTCTCCACTCGTACAGTTACCGTTTAAAGCAGGAACTGGAGGCGTTGGTGGGTGACCAGTGCCAGCGCTACCACTCCTCTCTGGGGGCGCTCTCCTTCAAATTCCACGACCCACCCTCACACCCCAACTGTGTGGCCTGGTGCGGAGGTGAGTATCATAACTCGTAAAAGGAGTTCGCTTTTTCTTAGCAATGTTCTAGATTTTTATCCCGCAACTCTTCCTTTCCATTTGTAGCCTCCATCTTCGGGTCGTCTGAAATAGCCATGATGGAGAGAGCTATCACTAAGGACAAGTTCAAAGAGCTCAAGCAATTACCCGAGTGGATGTCATGTGACCCGGAGCAACAGGAGCAACTCAAGACTGTATCGTTACGTAAAATGTTGCCCTCTGCACCATCAGCTCTTACTAGGAGAATGGCCTCTCAACCTGGGAAGGTGTAACGAGAATTGAATCACCTGAATCTCCTGAATATTTTCTCTACAGTGTATTGCAATCTTATAGTGTAATCAATAGTATACACTCCTGATATTATGTTATCCACATAATAACTATGTACAGTGTAACCTAGCCTCCTTCACAAGAGCGGCCTGGAATTGAGGCTAAGTGTAACCTTGTTGTAACTGAAGGGGGTGGGGCTGAGCCTGCACGCTAACGATCTTTACCGAAACAACATGGCCTACGTCTTGGAGTGTCTAGCTCTCTTGGCCCTGTATACAGGCCTGGCAACAAGCAACTGTCCTCTCCACGGCTGCACCCTGGCCTGTTCTTACATATCTGACGTTCAATTTCTCTCACAGAGCCGTGAGCCCAGCCTCTCATGGAGCTGGAAGGGTGAGAATGGTATCGGACCCTCCGGTGCTGGCTGTGTCACCAATGGATTTAGGATAGTGTGTCCTGTGATCAATGATGATGGAACGTAAGTTGCTACGATACATGGTGCATACTTTCTTCAAAGATGTGCCCTATAATTTATATATTCGGCAATACAGGTTTTGCAGAATCTTTGCAACCTCAACTCTGTTTACGTTTATAATGGAATGCTTTCTTCCATAATTATAAGAAATGCTCAACCCTCGATCGACGCGTGATGTTGCAAAGATTCTGCAAAACCCTGTGCATCAAATGCATTCGGAATGGCCATAAATAGATATATCTTTAAAAAGTAAAAAAGTGTATGAACTTTATTCCTTGCATGTGCAGTCATGATTGCTGATTGCTCTGATACCTTCAGATCATTTCTGTTTTCCTGGGGCACAGCTGATGTTGATCGAAGGCCATGGAACGTTTCCTTAAAGGGCAATGCTGTGCTACCTACTGTGGATTTTTCTGGAGACTTTATAGGATCTGACGGCCTCGTCCTAGTGGGGTATGGTAGCACTGGTACTCCGTTTGGGGAACCTGTTATCCTCTTCCCTGTGAACGGACAGCTGTTTGATTTGACGCTCGTGGCCTCTAAGGTTGTTCTGCTCTACAAGTGTGGATTCCTTGTGACGTATTTTACAAGTGAGTTCTGAGTACAGAAATGTATGCCTGGCATACCGTAGATTCTAAATATAATGTAACGCTACAATTGTGAGACTAATGTACTCAAAACGGTGACATAGGTGAAGTATCTCATAATTTAGAGGGCCCTTAACATTTTTTACTGATGAGCTATTCCAATATGATAGTGCTATTATAGCGCTAACACATTCTACCCCCCCCCCCCCACACACCCCTACCCATCCACACACACTCCCCACACACCCCTACCCACCCACACACACTCCCCACACCCCCACCCACATACACTCCCCACACCCCCATACACATAAACATCCCACACACACATACGCGCCCTCCACAGCTGGGATCCCCGATGCTAGCATATGGCTCAACGACACAGTGGATGGGGAGATGGGCACATTCATCCCTCTCAATAATCCTGCAGCACAGGGGAACAGATTCTACATTCTAACAGCGTTCAGGGCACATTCCAAAACCTCATTACAAACCAGTCTGAAGTTGAGGTTGTTTGCAATCGATATAAACAATTCCACTGTGTTGAGGATTTCCATTGCCTGGCACTATGACTTCACCATAACTAATACGTCCCTACCTTACTTGGAGAGCAGTGAAACAATGTGCACACTTCGACCTCCCCCCGAAGGTGTCAGGGCCAATCAAAATGGAAGGAATTCTCTCGCCCAAGTGGCAGTCTCTGGTGATAATCTAGTGACTGTTTTATTTCGATACAGAGACCCGAAAATCTTCGTTGATCCTAACCTGTATAATCACTCTCGAATGATGATAGTTGAAGATATGGGAAAGATGTTCACTGTAAGATTTAGTGGAGATACACTAAACTCATTTCAAGCCCTTGCTTTTAAAGATGACTCCTCCTACTGGACTGCTTTTTACTACCTTCGAACAAAGCAATCAACACTTCAACAACACATGTTCCCCCGAGGGGAAATGACGGCCGATATAAACATTGCACAGTTACTGGGAGTAGGAAGCAAGCAAGTGAATATTACTAGTGATTTAACATTTCTGAATAGAGATGCAAGCTCTCCTCTCGTGTTTTGCGTGCTCGTGGAGAATGCAGACTCTAAATTATTGGCCGTGGACGTTTCTAATGAGAAGCTACTGTGGACTGTTAACTTAGGCTCTGAACTTTGCACCGGACAAATTAGCTCGGTTGATGGATCTAAGGACTCTTTTCTAGTTGTGACCACCACTTCACAGTTGTTAGTGTACAGTTTAAATTAGTTTTTGTGTATGTGTTCATTCCAAGACGAATTTTCTCTAGATCTACCTGGTTCCGGTATATTAAAGAAAAATCGGCCTGTTTACTGTGCTGACTCATTAAAAATACTGAAAGTCTCTGCCATCCAAAGAAGTCAGAGAAAGAGAAACTGTTTCTCTGGCTAGCTAGCTAGACACATGTATACGGGTCAAGATGTCCGAAGAGTGGAAGGCCAAACTTGATTCACCTATACAAAGTGTTCAAAGTAAGTTTGCAGCCTATGGATCTATAAACTACAAGTAGTAGTCACTAGTGTAGATCTACTAGCTATGTGTGTGTCTATGGCTGTGATATAATATCTCTCCACACCTCTTTACACACAGAACAGGTAGGGCACCTTGAGATCAACATAGAGGATATAGCGTCCCTACAGACCGAGCGGTGTGGTGTATGCTACCTCGAGAAGCCGAGCTCATCATTCCACGAGTATACCAGCTGTCAGCATCGATTCTGTGTTGACTGTATACAACGTGCTTACCATGACAACATAACAAGCTCGATGATCAGCATTCAGTGTCTAGAATGCAAGGGGCAGGTACATCCTGAAGAAGTCAAGAGTCTAGTCAACCACGAACTATACGAACGATATCTAAATCTCTCATTACGTAAGTGTCTATCAACCATCCCTGAAGTACGATATTGTCTCTCGCCTGATTGCCCTTATGCGTGTATTTTGGCCAAAGTCAAGTCAAAATCTGTTTCCGAGGAAGACAGACATTTTATTTGTCAGAGAGAAGAATGTAAGAGAGAGTATTGCAATGATTGTAAACTAACATGGCATCCGGACAAGACTTGTGCACAAGCAAGAGCTGAAGCGCCCGAGTCAGAAGCTATACCGGAGGCCATTCTCAAGCAACTAAACGCTAAACCGTGTCCCAGTTGCAAGTCTATGATTGAGAAGATGGAGGACGGTACGTGTAACGAAGTCAAGTGTGTCGTGTGCCACACCTCCTTCTGCTGGCTGTGTTTGAAGCCTGTGTCTGAGATGCACTTCATGAGGTATGTATTTAGACAGTGTACATTTTGTAGACACTTAGCGGATTCAGTTTCAGTTAAACTTTCAGTTAACCAATGTCCTTAGTTCCTGTTTCACATAAATGTTTCCCATAAATGCATCCTTATATAATAAATCAATTCATGTGTACATAAATCAACTGATCTTCAATACATCATTTTTCAAGGTTACGTAGTGACTTTCTTAATTTATAATCACGCAAGCAATCTATCTCCCATAATACCCCCCACCCTTCCAGTCCTACCGGCTGCCCCATGTTCGGCAATCAGAGGTGGAGTCGTAAGAAGCGTTACTGTTGTCGACTGTGGCTATGGATACTCGCTCCGTTTGGTACCCTCATAGTTGCTCTACTACTCATTCCCGTGATCATTTTAGCGCTTCCCATCGTGTTTGCATATTTTGTGAGTCAGGGGGGTAGATGTAGGTTACATATTTGGTAAGTCAGGGGGGGTAGATGTAGGTTGCATATTCAGTAAGTCAGGGGGTAGGTTGCATATTTGGTCAGTCAGGGGAGTGGATGTAGTACTAGCTTCCCCAGGCCTTGATTCGAGGTTTAGCTTTAGTGAGGGAGAAAGAGGAAAGAGTGAGGTATAGTGGGGAAGAAAAGGAAGAGTCGAGAATTTATTCACATTTGGGACTTGCTTTTATCAACCTACTATTGGAGCTATTTTACCATCTTCCAGTTGTCTATAACAGTTTTTGGAGCTGTAAATACAAGCTTCACTAAAAGACAGTTGTGTACATGCAGTGCAGCTCTATTGTCTTTAATATGGCTATGTCTCTCCATCCCTACAGGTGTATGATTCCAAGTGCGCCCGCAATCGCTCAAAACCCTGTCGAGTCATCGTGGTGATTATCTTCACAATCATATCCATCCTCCTCTCTCCACTCATAGCCATACTCTGTTCTCTGCTGGTCATACCTATACTCATATTTTATGCCTATTGCTTTGTACCAGTTCACATCTGTGTGCAGAGCACGTGAGCCTTTTTGAACACATAATGTTTTACAGTAATTATACCTCAGTAGCTAGAATTCATTATTTATTTCATGAATTTAGTGCGTATAATTATTCTGCGTGCGTGTGACTGTTTTTTGAACACACAAATTGTTATTTATGTGAACATAATTTTAATTAATACAGTAGCTACCGGTGTATACTTATAGGGAAGCAGAAAAGCTTTCAGTCTCTTCATCGTTCTATTAAAGAAAAATTGGAGAGCTAGCCTCGATTTCAGGCCGCAAGGAAGAGAGAAACATGCTCCAAAGATAACAGTATATAATTATCTACCAACTGCTATACTGAATTGAGAGAGGGATAAAGACTCCTGACTACCTGGTTCTTGAAAGTTAGCGGTATATGACATCTGAACAACGTGTGTGAGTGCAATGAGCTCTGTGCAAGTGGCAGTCAGAGCCAGGCCTCTCTCCCAAAGGTGAGGGATGAGCTGCCAGCTACTAACTGCATGGAGACACACACTGCACCCACACACAATATATAATGCAGTCTCACTGTACAGTACACAGATCTACTGTATACTCTCTACGTACGTACACACATGTAGTCTCATGACGTCAAGATAAGAATGTGCATTGTAAAATGTATCCTTCTGATCGAGCTGGTACACATGGTTTTGTGCACAGCATTCATGTCTGTATAAACTGAAGTTTTGCATCCATCTAATTATGATGCTATGATGTAGTGAGTGTGTGGATAGTTCACTGCTAGAAAACTGAACGTGTTGACACCGATCTCACACCTCTACCACCTTGTATAGATTGATTATCAGATACTCTCCTAACTATAAATGTGATAGCTATGTACACATTGTACCTATTCCCAGCACTTTGAGACTCTGTTAGCACTTTTTGCATTGCAGCACCACACAGATAATTTCGCACGAGGCATGGCTGCATTGTTTGTGTGTCTAGCTGTTTGGTTATCAAAGATCCAGGCAGGGCAGAGAGTCAGAGACCCAATAGTACAGTGTGCCTATTATTGCATGTACAGTATGTAGTTAACATCTCTCAATAGTTGCATTACATCCCGACCTCTCCCTTCACACCTATAGAGAGCTGGACAGTGGCACTCCATTCTCTACTGAGATGAGGGGACACTCCACCATTCTCTACAAGGTCAGCATATGCAATAATTATTGCTATGTAGCACTCTTGCATTATGTATAGTACAAGCATCCATTATTTATTATGCTGCATGGTGCAACATGCTATATGCAACAGTGACTGAAACTTGGCCGGCTTTTCTGCACCACTAGGGCATACACTCCTGGGTTTCCGGTCACTAACTGACCTAATTTCCCTGTACGCTACATGTGGGGTGAGGTGTGATTTCCATGTAGACTTATGTTACTCTTTCCCCCCGGCTCTTCATGTCCCCCCCCACAGAGCTCTGGTTCCCTGGTGAGGAGTCCTACTGGTGGGCGGAGCTCCGCTAAGGAGTTCCAGTTTGACCACTCCTACTGGTCCGTGAGTGCCAACGACCGACAGTTTGTACGACAAGAGAACGTGAGTAGTCCAGATGGAGGTACAAGAAGCCATACACTAGCACAACTGTACAGTCATGCAGTTATTGTCACCTGGTAATCTGCCGAGTACTGCAGTATACCATTATACTAGCAAACGATAGTTTTCCCTGATGTTTGACTGCCTTAGGCTACACTGTAGGTTTCGTTGTGTTGTATTCTGCCATGTTGGCAGAATAATGAATCATCAGCAGTCAAAATTCAAGCCAACTAACACAGTGCAGAGTCTAAGACAACCAATATAATAATATTCTTTGGACTGCACCAAACAACAGTACACTAGCTATTTTGAGAGGTGTGAAGTCTCCCTACAGCTGTGTACTGTATTGTTCCCCCTCAGGTGTTTACTGATCTCGGAGTGCCTGTGCTGGAGGCGGCCTTCCAAGGTTACAATGCCTGTGTATTTGCGTACGGGCAGACTGGATCAGGGAAGACTTACACCATGATGGGCTCCGAGGTCAGTTGCCATAACAACCTGTAGTAGTCACCTTGTGTGGTGTGGTTTTTTATCAGTGTGTATGGGAAGGGAGCATATGGTGTGTTTGTGTACTAGCAAGTCGTAGATACATTTAACAAGTCCATTCATTGATCTGTCCTCTTGTTCTTTTAATTACTCTTCAAATTGTGTATTTTTTTCATTGTGTATGTGTCGATCTCTGTACTTGAAACATCTCCTTCTGCCTGTGCAGGATTCTCTGGGTCTCATCCCCAGGATTTGTGAGGTGAATTACAGCTGCTGACACAATGCAATCACATGACCGTGTTAGGTCGTGCGTACAATGTGACTATAATATTATAGTAGTGTAAACACGTGTAATTAACAGCGTTGTGCTAACTTGTGTTTTGTACACACGCACACTTAACCATCAGTTAATCCCCCATTGTTGTTATACATTGTTCATTTGCCCAATATTATTACTGTCTATATAATTAGGATACCATAATCAATCTTTGATCTTCAGGGCCTGTTTTCTCGGATGGTTCAAGAGAGAGTCAAGAATGGTGAACAAGTCTCCTTCCACACCACGGTCAGGTGGGTTTACCAGTTCATACCATTCAGAGTATAGTCCCAATTTAACAATTTTATAAGTTTGAGACTGATTCTGGTTTCAATGTTAATGATTTTCTGAAAGCTTAAAAGGAGCCCGTTTAGATGGTATGCTCAAATTCCAAATTTGGAACGGGCCATAATTTCTAATAGAGGACGTACTTGACAATGTTTTTAATTAGTTGAGCTTCGCTAGTTGGGTCTTCGCTAGTTGACAACCTATTAATTACCATAAAGCTCCACCCAGGTTACATGTGTTATAGAGCTTCTTAATGGGCCTGTTTATATTTTGAAAATCGATCGTTCTAGACTGATGTTATGGCCTTGTTGTAAGATGGTTAGCAAAATTCCATCCGTGCTCGATCATTTTCCATGATATTTTCTTGCAGTTACATGGAGATCTATAATGAAAGGGTTCGTGACCTTTTGAACCATGGAGGGTCCTCCGGCAGCAAAGTGCACAGTCTGCGTGTGAGGGAACATCCAACAGAGGGGCCGTATGTGGAGGGTAAGTGGGTGTGGTGTCTGAAATAGGGGGCGTATGTGCATGGAGGGTGAGTGGGTTGGGTGGGGTGTGAGAGGTCTGAAATAGAGGGGCGTGAGTGTAAAGTGAGTGGGTGGGGTGTGAGGGTGAGTGGGTGGTGTGTCTGAAATAGGGGGGTGTATGTGGAGAGTAGGGTAGTTGTCTGTGGCCACAATTTCAGGGCCTCCAAAAATCTTTCATTAGCCAATTCCAGAACTGCATCTTTTTTGGCGTCCTCTGCCACCACAGGTGTTGAATTAACTATCACCAGATGTGCTTCTTGTATGCAGGGCCGTAACTAAGGGTATTAAGATTGTAGTTATGGATTAGATGATACTGATTCACCAGGTACCGTATTACTATAATATTTTGCGGGGGAACATTTTTGCGAATAATTAATCCAAATCAGCCAAAAAAGCAATCTAACTATTGCGTTTTGGCGAGGATCGTGTGTAATTTTACCAGTACTAATTTTTTGTTGACGCTCGCAAAGTTCGCAAATGGTTTGATGCTCACAAAACATTCTAGTCATATATACGCTTGACATTGTACTCTTTCCCTAGAGCTGAGCAAACACGAGGTGACTGACTATCAGGGCATCTCTCGACTCATTCACACAGGAAACTCTCACAGGTGCACAGCAGCTGCCTCTACAATCTCATTGTGTGCGAGTGGTTACATGTCTCTGTAGCCAGAGATACAGAATTTTATATTTTTCTCACTCTTAAAATATTCAACTAGCTAATCTTCTGTTTACGTGAAGCCAATTAATAATATGATAGAATGGTTGTTGCATACAATTACCAATATTTTCTCTCAAGTGTCATTCATTTTTCTTCGTACTCAGGGTTACAGCTGCTACTAAGATGAACGATTCGAGTAGTCGTTCCCACGCCATCTTTACCATCAAGTTCACTCAAGCTACCTTCAAAGATGGCCTCCCCAGTGAGATTGTGAGCAAGATACACCTCGTGGACCTTGCAGGAAGGTGTGACCGGGGGTGTGGTTAGTCTCGTCCCACACACACACACTTCCTCGATCTCCTTAAATGCCTTAAATGCCTGTGTAGGAGGCTATAGAGTGTTAGTGTGTGGGTGTAGTGTGCGGGTGTAGTGTGCAAGTGTAGTGTGTGGGTGTAGTGTGCGAGTGTTAGTGTGCGGGTGAGGGAGTGGTCATGCGTGTAATGATTCTTCTTAGCCCAACTTTTAAAACTGAATAACTGGACTGCAAATGCACTAATAAAAGAAATTACTGACTAACAATATATTAATAAATACATAAAGTTCAACATAACACGATTAGTTGTACATCTCTTTATGCATAACAGCAGTCACGATGCTACTCTCCTGGTGTGAATGTTTGCCTGGTACTATCAAAGGGGAAGATAAACAAACTGACACGGGAGCACAGACTAGCTACAGCACAGGTGGACACTTAAGGGTACAGACTCCTCCGTTGTCTTATAGCCTAGCCTCGAATAGAAGGGTACTCCTGGTTGTGAAGCAAGGACACCTATTCGTGGGTATCCCTCACTCAAAGCTGTCCCCATCTTTGATACTCGAGTGCAATATACAAGTTGAAGCTTGCATTTGTATTTCCCTGGTAGAGGAGTGTTATAAAATACAATTCTACTTTTAATAGAGACTGGTAAAGGATCACTTCAGCTGCAAATAATTATGTTGCTCTATCTCGAATAAAGGTCGCGTGTAGAGCTAGCCAACGTGCAAATTCAGGCTTCTTAGTTTTTGCTCGCTTTGATACGATGACAAAGCTTTAACTAATAACTTGGTGTGTGGATGTTGTGTGGAGGCTATCTATGCTGTAAACGCAGTGCTATGGCAGCCAGGTTAGTAGACTCAGATGTCACAAACAAACCAACCGACTACTATGCCTGTGGCCGCCCATGCGCGCCTCGGGTATTGCTGCTGGTGTAATAATTTCAAGGATCATTACCTTATCCCTTTCAGTACGTTTGCAACCATGGGGAAAAGGGTCATCACTTTAGTTTGAATTTGTGGTCAGCCCAACCTACCAACTTGGCTTGATTTGATCGCCGCCCCCCAATGAAGACTTGGCATAGAAGATGAGCGTGGGTCAATGGTTATGCACACACACACACACACACACACACACACTAACCAGTCGATTATGCCTTGCTGATGCCTCGGTGGAAGTATGTGTGGCCTTTAAAGCTGTAGCTGGTCTAAACCTTCAATTTGACCGGTAAAGGGATGCAGTAGGACACACAAAAAATGAGTTGTGTCTGGAGAAAGTATAACTTAGCATCTTTAAAGGTGGTGTAGATCTAGATGGGAGCAGTAGCCACAGACAATGGCTGAACAGGAGAATAAGCAGTTAAGATCACCAGGAGAAGAAAAAAAAAAGAGTACAAAGTTATAGTGCTTCCAGAGCCAATCCTCAGCAAAACTTCAAGATAATCGCATTCATGACACTCCAATCTACCACACAATCCAATATCAATATTGACAAGTTGATAGCATGCTCCTTTGTTGTTGTATTATTTACAACAATTTGACCGGTAAAGGGTTATGGACCAATCAGATTGCAGAAGTTGGGTGCATTGGGATTCGCCATGCACTCCAGTTTCTTATCAAAACAATGCAAACTAATGATCATTAATAGGGTGATGGGTGATGCTTTAATTATGTTGAATGGTTTGCATTCTGGGTGATATCAATATCATTCAGGTACATTTGTTGTATATTGACCACATCCTGGGTGATATTGATATCACACGCAAGGCATGTGTTTACAACAGTGGTACAATCCTTTGATGTCTGACCACAATGTCTGACCACAACAAACAATTATTATGCCTCGGTGCGCATGCGCAAGCAAGGTATACGGTAGTGTGTTTGTGTGTCTGTCTGTCTATGTGTGTGTGTAGACTGCTACAGCTGCTCAAGGATGAATCAAGTGCAAATAAGAGTTTCTATAGGCTTCTAGTCATGTTTACTTGGATTTTAATTTGTGGATTTGCAAAATAATGCTTCGTTCTCGAGCTATGCCTAGTTTTGCTTACTTGGAATGCCATTGCAGCCTTTTCAGAAGAGCACGTAGCCACACTTGTTTACTGAGTGTTGCTACTCTACTTAGTAGCTAGCTCTGCACTAGAACGCTAGCTATGGGTAGCTGCAAGAGTGAGAAGAGAGCTGCAAGGCTCTGCTAATGCAGCCATTAATTTTAGACTTGAACGTTTGGCATCGATCGTTTTTAACAACAATCATGGTCGATCATTACCCACTCTCTGAGTTTTTGCATGCAAATTGTTTATCATAATGTGTATAAAAGCTGTTTAGTAACTTTATGTTATGTAGCTTAGGCATCTCCACCGAGACATCAGCACCTGCGGTGCTTTCATTTCATTCATTTTTCAGATCATATTTTGTAGCTTGGTGTAAGGGAATTATCTAATTTGTTCTCTGAGAGTAAGCTTTGATGCTATTCCTTGAATTCTCTTATGTGGCTCTAGTGTTTAGGTTAATAGCTGTTCTTGAAATTAGTTGCCTAGCAATTTGATGTGCTCATATTTCCAAGTAGTAATTGATGTGTTATGTTGAGCACCATTAACCTAGAACTGCTTCTATGACTTCTGAATAACTGCTTCTTACTTAGAAAATGAAATTGTTAACACCTAGAAAATGTATGCTCTTGTTAATGTTTAGTGACTATGGCCCACATAGCCTCTACACATACACATGCAGTGTAACTGGTGTAACTGCTACACTCACACACACACACACACACACCTTCCTCTGCAGTGAGCGTGCCACTGCGACTGGTGCCGAGGGTGAGCGACTGAAGGAGGGAGGGAGCATCAACAAGTCCCTCGTCTGTCTGGGTACTGTCATCTCTTCTCTGGGTGAGCTTGCACTCTGACTTACAGGCTCTAATAATGAGGGTGACAACCTGCATTTGAGCTTAGGACACTATTTGCAGCACTATCAAAACTGCAGTGTACACAGAATAATTATACATGTGAATTATGTACTAGTTAAGCCTTTGAATGCTGCAGAATCTATTGTTAGTCTCCATAGTGTTTTTAAAATACAAGTGTTCAACTCTATATCTCTTTCGCCCACTCAGCTGAGATGTCCAGTCACAGTCACAAGAAGCCATACATTCCATACCGAGACTCAGTCCTCACCTGGCTGCTCAAGGATAGCCTGGGGGGGAACTCAAAGACCATCATGATTGCAAGTGAGATATAATGTTTATGTGTGCATGTATGCCTACTCTAATAGCGCCTGTACTGTAAACGTAGATTCAATAGCCTTTGTTTTGGCCAAAATTGATCGATTTTGAGTAGTCACCAGATAATATTATGTCCTGTGATAGACCTCTGTTTAAGCTACAGAATACATGTTTCATTGTAAATGCCGTACTATGCAATGTAGTGGGATGGGGGGATTGGATAGTTTGTAACTGTTATCGGTAATCCCCCACTTTTCCTCCCTAACTCCCACAGCTATCTCCCTTACCCCCCACACCTTTCCTCCCTTATCCCCACCTCTCTCCCTTACCCCCCACCCCCCTCTCTTACTCCCCACAGCTATCTCCCCTGCTGAGTCCAGTTATGGTGAGACTCTGAGCACTCTTCGCTACGCCAGCAGAGCAAAGAACATTGTCAACAGACCAACAGTTAACGAGGTACAGACTTAGTGTTCCAAATTTAACCATTTTAATGATATTATGGGTATTTTTGTGCGTGCGTATTTTAATAGCACTTTAAATCTGTAACTAGAGTTCTGCCAGTGTGTGTGTGTGTGTGTGTAGGGAGGTGGGGTCAGTAGTCCCTTATAAGTGAGCTTTAGGTTTATTGCTTTGGAAATTTCCTCTGTCCTTTTGATCGTGATTGCTTGTTCTTTGCAGGATCCTAATGTGAAGCTGATCCGAGACTTGAGGGCAGAGATACAGCGACTGAAGACAGTCGTTGTTAGTGGAGATCTGGTACTTATTCTAACAGCTGCTTTCACACAACTTTGTGTTGGAAGTGTCAGCAAAGTGGCTCATTGGCCGGCCCCTTCATTCCAACTTTAGTTCTGTGAAGCTTAATCACACACTTAATTAGCGTGTAACGGTTTTGATTACAGCCCAAGGCCATGCTGTAAAGTCAAGGTTTTATGTGCTCAATAGTTAGTGTATATATAGGCCTTTCTCAGGTAGTGTCTGGTTTTGTTGCTTTTTGAGTCACTTATGACCTCACTGCTACCCAATGAGCTTTGTATCCTGTATATTACCCGCCCCCCTCTTATGTAGAGTCCCGGCTCTCATGAGGTGAGTCGTCTGAAGCGCTCTACGAGCATCTCTCTGGCAGAGGACCTCTACAAGAAGGAGGAGCAGGTACGTGGGTGTTACTATAAATAACTACCTGTTGTTATGGTTACTCGTACTGCAGTGTGCTGAGCTGACCAAAAAGTGGGCGGGGAGGTGGAAGGACATACGAAGGATTGTTGAGGTCCGTCATGTCGGCTAAACTATAATTAATTGTTTGTTTATACTTCGACGTTTTGAAAGGACGTAAGAAATAATATTATTATGATGGTTACACATACATATTGTCATGCATCCTATTCTTAAGCATAAGGTCTGTTACTTCGCAAGCAATTGAAGTTTGAGGAAATAGTCCACTCGCTTCATGTATATTGCTACTCTGGTCAAGTTTTAGTTTTCGACAGTATACATTCAACGAGCAGCTATATATTGATGTACATGTTAATTTATCTTTTGATATTCGCTGATTGTCTCCGTGCAGGAGAACCACTTGGCCCTGCGCAGTGAAGGTGTGAAGATGGTGGTGGACTCCATGAGACCTCACTTTGTGGGCATTGATCCCGACGTCTTTAGCACTGGACTCGTCTTTTATTACCTCAAGGTACGGAAGGATGTGTCAATCATGTCAACAGGATTTCTCCTCGTAATGGCTACATACAGCTATTATATGTGTGTGACTGTTTTGTTGTTATGTAGTAATTGTTTGCAGGATGGCCCCACCACTATTGGAGTGAGATCAGAGCACATCATTCCTGACATTTGTGAGTGTCTGCAGTACTTTAGTATCATTGATTAGTCTAAGTTCAAAAAGACCTTTCAATGATGTGTTTAAATCCCAAATCTTGTCTGGGGCCATAATTTGTCATTTTTCTGCCTTGAACCATCTATGGTATTTGGCCGAAATTTGCAAATTCTTTCATCTCTCAAATATGAACATTGAAATATTCACTTTGATGACACCATTTGAAAGGCTTTCAGAAAATCATGAAATTGAATTCAAGTAACTTAGTTACTGTTGCTAAACACACAGTGTATAAGTATGTAATAGTTGTTACACAGCCACGAGTGCCACATGGATATGCACATACTAGCAACAGTAGATTGATAAAGTGTATGATTGTGTAAATGTACAGTACTGTATTATTTCCACTCTTAGAACAACTCGACAATACCTCCACCACACACACGCTTTTGTCTGCTTTAATGCCCCTCCCCCCACACACTCACTTACACTAGGCATAAGCAACAGTGACCTGTGTGCTGATCATTGTCAGGTGGAGTGCACTGGACAGCGTGTAGTGCTCCGCCCACTTTCCGGACAGTGTTTCATCAACCACAAAGTCATTAGGAAAGTAACTCGGCTTTCTCAAGGTCATTACATCATCAGTATCTCATCCGATTGGTTGGGAAGATTGACCCCTGTGTTACTTTATAATGCAATCTCTTCTATTATTCTGCATTTAGAGTTTTTCCATCAAATTAAGAACAATTTCATCTCAAAAGGCCCTGTATGTAGTAGCTACAGAGATCCTACACGTACATGTATTGTAATTGATTTTGTAGGTGACTTGATTCAACTGGGGACTTCTACAGTGTTTCGTTTCAACCACCCCCACCAAGCTGCCAAACTCAGGAAGAGGCATAACGTAAGTGCATGGCCATTGCCTCATTCCATCTCAGTTGTTGACCTCACTTGTTTCACAGCAAGGACTTTTGGTGCCTCGAAAACTAGACCTTCACCAATTATCTCAGACAACCACAAATTCTGTATCGGTAAGCCCACATTTAGTTTTACTAGTCAACTTCGTAATTTGAATTTAAATGGATTTTCGTGGAACCTGTTAAATTGAGTATACGCATCACTTGTCTCAATAACGCTAGAGGGCAAGTAATCTCTGTAACGGCATAGTGCTTTCATGCACTATCTATACTGTACAATGTATATAATTATACCTGACCCTCATGACCACCCCCCTGCAGCTGCCCAGTAGTCCGACCACCACCACCATGACTGTGGAGCTGCAGTCCAGAACCAGCCTAACTACTAACAGGAGACGGTCCAGCTCTTCCTCACTGACCATCAACAAGTTAGTATATTCAACCATTTCCATAAATTTTTGTACGAAGCTATAATTATACATATATTTTGCCTTTTAATTATAATTACATGTATTTTACCTGAGGATTTAGTTCTGACTTTCTATCTGAGCTTTAGTCAAATGGTTAGTTGCTCCAGATATCTGAAGGTTTAAAGAGAGTTGCTATTATGGGTGTGTTTTGACCTGTGTGTATGTGTGCAGACACCACCAATCTGAAGGTGACATTGAATGGAGAAAAAGTGAGTCACCATCTGAAGTGTTCTTACTGGACAGAGTTGGACCAGTGGCTCTCAGTCACTCACCAGAGGGCAGAAGGTGTGCTTCTTGATAGTGTTAATTTCAGCTATCGTGGTGTAAATAGTGCGAATGATGTAATGTGTGCATACAAGCAAGGGCTTATAAAGAGAAGAGGGCATGCAACTCAGACTATTCTCAGACTCATCATTGGGGCGAGCGAAGCGAGTCCCTTCCTAGTGATGAACGTTGCAATTTTGTCTGTGTGTGTGTCTGTGTGTGTGTCATGGACCGGCACGATATTTGTTTTTTGTACTTGTGACCCTTTACCAAATTTTACGTGAAAGCTGCGCATGGGCACAAGAGCTAGCTACACTGTACTCAGGAACAAAGGGTCAGACAAGACACAGAGACTCTTGAGGCTACAAGCACGCCTACAGCAGGTCAGAGCAGCTCAGATGGGGACCTTCTGAGCCTAAGATCACACAGGCACGCCTGCAGGAGGTCACAGCAGCTTACTTGCCATGTTTCACTTCCAAGTCTTGTGTTTTTGTGATAATAAACCTGCTAGCTCAACAGGACAAAACAGAGATCGAGGCCAGTCACTAGGACAGGTCAGAGCAGGTCAGAGCAGGTCAGAGCAGCTCAGATGGAGACTTCTGAAGTTGCACAGGCACCTTTAGACAATACAGCACTACGGCAGGTCAGACCAGCTCAGATGGAAACTTCTGAGGCCACACAGGCACGCTTACAACAGGTCAGAGTAGCTTTAAGGATTGTTTACACTGACAGTATACTATAGCCTTGTAATTTGGGTCCAGCAAAAAGTGATAATATCTCCTTGCTTAGTTTGTACAGCCAGCTCTTTCGTGTTGAACTTTCACTCATAGATATAATTATGTTTCACTCTTAGTAAGTCAACTTCATGTTACACCATGCACAGTCAAAGACAACAATCCTACACCACTCTTACAGAATAATTGTCACGGGTATACAGCTGGCACAGGAAAGTCGTATCTACATGGACTAGATTCTACTCGGTTATTCACAATCACTGTTCATTTCATTCGATTCATATAAACAATATACTTAAAATTACCACATTGTACCAAATGTCTGTACAACAAATACAAATTTGCTCGCTCGCCCCAAACATGCTCTGTATGCTCCTAGTTATAGTATATCCTGCCTCTAATATGAAGTTTGATGATTACGTAGGATAGATGATAGTTGAGTTGCATGCCCTCTTTTCTTTATAAGCCCTTAATTGGTACATATACTAGGCCTCCTTTTGGCATGTAGATAATTACAATTAAAAGCATTTTACAGTGTTCTTGTGGTAACTAGTGCTAAAGGACTCAATGTTTCTGTGCCCATTCGTAGCTATGCTGTGAGCATGAAGAGACGATCATGTTGTGGCACTCTGTGCCTGTGGATGTTCGCTCCCCTCCTACTGAGTCTGGCGGGAGTGGTCACTATACCTGCTGTGCTCGTACTGTCTGCACTGCTTGTGTGTTTCAAGGTACCGTAAACATGCATGTACTAGACGAATTAGTGAACTATCACTGCCCATATTTCCGTGTATTCCAAGGAAATATGGCCATTCCTCATGAGTGTATAGTTTCGTCCAGTGATGCACACAGTGCACAGTTTGTATAACAGTATTTCAGTGCTGTATATGTTTGTCTGTGATTATTTCCAGGTCATGCCATTTTTTTCTAATAAATAGTTCTCAGTATAACATTGCATACTCTATCAAACTTATAATTATACTTTGGCTATATACATGTAATATTATATCTGGCCCGATAGACGATCCCCTTGACAACCTATTGGCCATTTGTACAGGTGTTAGGAATCTCACAGAAGTTCAGAGTCACCCGGTGGATGAGAGCGCCATTCTCTGTCAGTGATTTCCTCGTGTCTCCTATAAATGGTTTGCAATCGCTGGTGTTTCGAGTTACGTTTAGTCTGCTGAGACTCATAGGATTGTTTCAGTTAGACACATGCATTGAAGAACCTAATAAAGACATTTTATAGGGGCATTGTTTTTATTTATTTAAAATCACACTATTTTTTGCTTTGACATGTTTATTTACAGGAATGTATACATTGCTACACTTGACTGTACCCCATAAGCTAGTTGAAAGGTACGTATATATAGTCATACATTTGCATGCAATAAAATAATTCACCATGCACCCTGCATGGGTATAGACTTGTGTGAAGTGCAGCTGACCAAACAGGAGTATTGTATAATATTATTATAGGAATATGCGTGAGTATTGTGTTTTCACATTGATGATTTAAAAACAATAATTATTGCGGGAAATGTCTTCATTATATTTTTGAGAGGTTTTTAACGAGTACACCAATGTTAACACTATACTCGCTCTGTTGATACGTGTTGCTGTGAATATCGAACCAAGAGTCTTCGATGATAGATGTGTATCCGAGTTTCTGGTAGAAAGGCACAGCTACCGATGATGACAGCACCCAGAGCTCCCTACAGTTCTCACTCATTGCCTTTAACTCAATCGCCTTCATTAGCTTTTGTCCGATTCCACAGCTTTGATGCCTTGGGCTAATGTACAGTGAATCTATGTGCAGAGAGCAGTTAAACTGCTCCGGGATTCTTGGGGGATGAGATTCGTTAGTGTTTAAGTAGCCAAATCCAACAATTTCTTCAGTATTCTCCAGCACAGCAACATAACACCAGCCAGAGGTCTGTGTCTTGGCTACATAGTAGTCCAAGTGCAGCAAGCTTTCCCACATGCTTAGTGCAGTCTCAGTGTAATGCTCAGCATAGACAGTGTTCAGACAAGAGATGTGGGTGGCCATCATTGCAGAGGCATCTTCTGCAGTGGCTCTCCTAACCTTAATGCCTGCCATGGGTACTTGCTGATATCAGGCTTGCTCAGTTTGATTATAGATTGAAGAGTTAACTCTTCAATCTATGGTTTGATTTGGTTGTCCCCTAGCCAGACTATCTTATTATGATATATAGATCTAGCTACTGTACTAGTAGTTTAGTACCTAATTACCTAAAGCTCTCGGTGTACGTTCTCCTCATGCCTCTGACAATAAGCATAATTCTATAATGCATGCACACTGATTCTGGGAAAATCATCAGCCGCCCACACCTCGTTAATTATAGATCTAATCAGATAATAATAATCTAATTAGTATATTACTAATCTAGTATAGAATGAGAATACCAGTAAGAACCCACACAATGACAATTTGACAAAATGTAATAATGATCAAAAGCCTGTTTGTCAACAAAAGCATGAGAATTAGGGACTGTGTTCGTTCACACAGTTTTGTTTGCTAACAATTCTAGACTCTGTCACATATCGTTCCCAATCTCCCCAGTCTTTGTCACTCTCCTCCACAAAATCACTCTTTTGTTTAGTGTCTTGAAGCTCTACAGAGTTGTCCTCTAGCATCACCACACCATTGAGAGCATTATTCTCACTCTTAGGGATACCATTTTGAGTGGATACGTCCACACCTCGGGTATGACTAAACCTGCATCAAAGCAACAGCACTGCTTACATATCACCCAGTTAGCATGAAAAGACGCACGACAAACTAGTCTTAGGGTATCGATGTACGGTTCATACCGTATAATTATACTAGCCTTGTTCCCGGCCCACTTTTCTCTATTGAAATGCTAGGTCAGCATCAGAAAAATCGGCCTGGGAACGAGGCGAGGCTACTTGTTAGGGTCATATACCTGAAGCAACAAGATATCCTTATCCTCTCACGCCACGATTTTTCAAATTGTTGGTCCATCTCCTCAAGACTAAAGCCCTGAACATAATTATTATAAACAGATATTCAGAATAACTTTAACCCACTTTTGTCTCGGGCAGTAGGAAAAAAAAGAACAGAGCTGCAGCCAAGTCGATAATGCTGATCATGTAGAGGGTGCCAAATGTTTGAATGGAAGCCAGAAAAGAGGGAAAGGCTTGAGTGAGTACGTATGCCATCAGCCAGTTAAGTGCAGTGGAGATAGATACAGCAACTCCTGTTACAATTTAAAAACGAGAAAAATAGTTAAAAGTTTACATTGCACTCTTAGTGTCTGTATTTCACCTCGTCCCTCCAAAGGGAATATCTCACTGGTAACAACCCATGGAATCACACTGGATAGGAAACACACTCATGCGGTAAGAGAGCAGTATAATGACAAAAGATCTACTTACTACCAGGTGGATGAGTAGACTAACATAAAGAGGCAGACCAGACACACAACAATATAGCCGACGACATCATTCTTATCTTCCTCCAACTTGAAGGCATAGACTAGTGTAGCAGCTGCTCCAGTGAGGAGAAACATCATTAGACCACCTCCCACCAGCATCGGCTTTCTACCAATCTAGGAAAAAAGCAAGAGTTGAATTAAATTTTTCGACAAGACCATCGATTTGCTGGTGATAACCGAATGTGTAGTAATGCATGAGCATGACTATATTGTACCTTGTCTATGAATATGGTCGTGAAGGTGGTTCCACAGAGAGTCAATCCTCCAATCACAAGAGCAGTCACAAACGGAACTATCCCCAGAGAACAGAACAACGGCTCAGAGTAGAAACTAGCAGTCAAATTGTTAACATAATTATACGAAGAAATTAATGAGCTCACTCACTATATAGCAGTTCCACAAGCAGCTGATAACAAATGAAGAGCAACTCCCAATAAGACCCTACATAGATGCAGTGAAGACATATACACAGGAAACATGTGGTTAGTATACAGTTACTGTACCGTTTAAGGTTTCTCCATTTCAATAATAATTTGATCTCTTGTACAATATTTTGCTTTGTTGCTGATTTCAAAGTCTGTCTAATATCCTCTAGCTCAGATTCAATTCCCTCCTGTCCCAGCTTGGAGGCAGTTTTTCTCAACACCTCTCGTGCCTCTGACTCTCTCCCCTTCAACATGAGCCACCTGAAAAAAACTGAATTCCTGAGGCTCCTTTACATGCAATGAAATGTTAATAGTCTGTATTTCAACACTTTTATGTTAAAAGTTTAGCCCTGAAATGGAACCATACACACGCACTGTATACCTTGGGGTTCTGGGCATCAAGGCCATGCCGACAATGTAGACAAAACCAAAAACACAAGCCAGTACACGAGACACTCTCCAACCAAACAGCTGATTGTACAGCAGGTAGTTGGTGATATAGCCAGTCAGTATTCCCATTGCTATGGTTGGCCCGACAAGAGATGTCAAGGTTCCTCGAATATGCATGGGAGCAATCTCAGCAATGTACACAGGGCCAGCCATATAAAATGAGCTGTATAATCAAATATAGTAGCATGCAGATACTAATACATGACTGAATCTTAGCAATGCATGTAACGCATAGCTTACCCATATCCAATTCCACTAATAAGACGACCAAAGATCACCATCCTACATTAATTAAATGTAAATTCTACTGAACTAGCTATAGTTATAGGTGACATAAAAGAACAACGATATATACCATGGTGCTCCCTGTACTGCAGCACTCTGTATTGCTGTTCCAACAACCACCAGCACTCCTGACATCGCAAGAGTAACTTTACGGCCCAAAAAATCAGTAGTTCCTATATATAGTGCAGCAAATTTAATATGAACTATAATTGGATAATGGTTGTATTGAACTTACTGCCAGCTAAGAGACTACCAATTGCTCCTCCGAGATTTATGATTGAAATTATGGCTCCCTGTAAAGACAAAATAAGAATGACGACCATCAAGGTACTACATCTTACCAGAGCTATTCTGTCATCTTCCTTCAAGTGTGACGTTTCAGTGCAGCTAGAATTTGCAGAGCTGTTCCCCATATCAAAATACTCTAGATAACCAGCGAAGTTTTGCAGTCCATTGGAAGACCTATAATAATACATTTTTATAACAATAATTATCTGGCATAAACATGCCATGCTGAAGCATCTATTGGACCTAAAGCTTCATTGTGATAATTGTCATTGTGATAATCTCAAGCTGACATCCATAATACTCATCAAAAATTATAGGCCTAGTATATGTGACAGGCTCTGGGAAAACCAGACTATTGGAGCAGAATTTAGTATTGAGCTACAGCTAAATTTATGCCTACAGTATAAAATCTCAAATAAAATGTTATTGATGTATAAGTATCTACAGTCCTTCTACTACCTCTCTGTAAAATCTGATGCTCTAAATCCAACTCTTTCCATCGAAACGCTTCGTCCAAAGTTTCGCTATTACCTTATTTTTCCTAATTAAGCAATCTTTGAGAGTCGTTTTTCTCGATACTACATTTTACGGCTTTGAGTTTCCAACGCGCATGACTCGGGTATGAAACTAGGTATGTGAACACTAAGCATATCATTGTGTAGGCAATGCTCTGCTCTATTATTTGGTACATTAATCACACATATTTTAGTCTGCTCCAATAGTCTGGTTTTCCCAGAGCCTGTCACATATATTCTAGCTTGTATTTTTCGACCTACCCAATGCTGTATCCAGACAGGAAAGCACCCATGGCAGCAAAGAATGCCACAAAAGAAACGTAAACCCAGTCTCTGGCTGCCATGTTTGCCTTCTAATGAGAAAAAACACTACAGAGGTTTTCAGGTTGCTTGTCACAAGCCTTTGTGAAGGTGAAGTGCGCATGCACATAGATTAATTAAATTATATTTGAACTTACAGTGCTGAAGGATTGCATGTCAACATGCCTAACCCGTACTCAAATGATCTTCGTTGGAGAGTAATTTGGTTGTATTTAGCTAAGAATCTTTCAATAGCAGAAGTATCTGAGCTCGTTTGTGTCAGTGAAAGAGCTATTAAACGATATATTACACAGTTTAATCAAACTGGTGATGTTCATCCAGCAACTCATCAACATGGACCTCCTAAGCTCTTAGGCGAATTTGAGCAACTTGTCCTGCTAAGATTGATCACTGAAAACACAGGAATCTACCTGTATGAGATACAGACCAAACTAGTGGCACGGTTTGGTGTGACTGTAAGTGTAGCAACCATTTGCAGAACATTGAAGTTTATGGGGTGCTCTAGACAAGTGCATCAAACATATCCCTATCAGACGCAGTGAAGAACTCAGAGCAAAGTTTATGGCTGAAATCTCCATGTATGACCCTTCTATGCTAATTTGGCTAGATGAAACTGGATGTGATAGACGTAATAGCACAAGAAAATGGGGGTATAGCATACGAGGTATACCACCAAAAGATCACCAAATACTTGTGAGAGGAACTCGATACTCCTGCATACCTATCATATCTATGAAAGGAATACATGATATCCATATTATTACCGGAACAATGGATAGTGCGAGGTTTGAAAACTTTCTTACTACAACTCTTCTACCTATATTACAACCATTTAACTATCTTAACCCCTGTTCCGTTGTTATAATGGACAATGCTTCAGTCCATCACGTAGCAGAAGTTGAAGACTTAATTGAGAATCAATTCGGTGCTCGATTAGTGTTTTTGCCTCCTTATTCTCCAGACCTAAACCCAGCAGAGGAAGTGTTTAGTGAAGTAAAAAGCATAATGAAACAAAACAATGCTTTATTTCAAGTCACTACTAATCCAAGGTTTCTGTTAGCTACGGCATTCAGCATGGTCACCAAGGAGGACTGCTTAAAGTTCATTACACATTCTGGATATTTATAATTATCATACAGGACAACAATTATTAATACGTACAACTATTATACATGCACTGAAATTCTGTTAACTGGAAAAAATTAAGAAACAGTTTTGTTCAGATGATGAAGGAGACTCATGATCGACTCTTTCTCGGAGCAAAATTCACTTTCAGACAAAATTCCTGTGCTCTTCAAATTTTGAAGTTCTGAAAGCTGTCTATACAGTTTTGATCGACCTTCAATGACCTTTGCAGGACTACTACCAACTGCACTTGTCTCTTTTGGAGAGAGAGCAGAAGTTATGGCTGTTGCAGCTTCACTCATCAAATGAGATACAGAGTTTTGACTTTTCTTGCGATAAGGAGTTCCTCCTCCAGACCTAGCAAACATTGTTGTATTTGGGGGATCATCCAACCCCTCGTGTAAACCACCAGTAATCATTTCTCCCCAAATGCGATACTGCATCAATGTGAATTTCGACCCATACTTTTCTTTTAGATTTTCCACAGTCTCCTGGACCTTGTCTTCTTTACTGGTGTCACTTTTCTTTTTCTTTTTAACACTGTCTTCATTTATAGATGCTGTTTTTTTCCTCTTATTTCCTCTTGCTGTGGTAACTGGAATGCATTCTTTAAGACCATCACACCATAGTGTTAAACTACAATTGGGCTTGTTTAAATCAGACAAAACTTCATACACGTCTTCTTCACTACGACTCCGTATCACAGTATAGATCCACGTACGTAGCCAACATCAAAGTCTTCCTGTGTAATATCTTGACACAGTTGGCTTCTTATTACTATCTTCAGATCATCACATGAACAAACTAGAGCAGTATCGATATTACGAAGGGTAAAAGATCGACACACCTTACTATCATCCTTACACACTGCTCTCAAAACAATTTTGTCCAGTTTGGTAGACTTTTCATTCGACAAAGGGTGACCTTGGCATCCTGACAGTGGAGTAACCCTAACTCTACCGCTGTTTACTGTCACACTGTGTTGTACTAAGTTTCTAATAGCACTTTGACTAAGATTCATCATCACTCATTCATTTTCCAAGCTAGCCTAGCCACGTGTCTCAGTGGAGTCCAAAGTTCATACAGTAGAATAATTGATACGCATGCGCGGCTCTATGTGACAAGCAACCTGAAAACCTCTGTACACATTCCACAATTCCGAATCCATCATCTGATGCGCATGCGCATCACATCAAAGTCGCTCTCTACTAGTACCAATCGTAGTAATTTGGAACAGGGTCATTAACTATACAAATTTAAATAATGAGGTCATAATGATTAATGATTAAAAATGAATAATGAGCTGAGATGGAATGCAACAGAACACCGGTCACAAAATTGTTTCTCTGTGTCTAATGGCATCATTCACTTCATTTTCATAGTGTTCCCAATAGTCCTCCCAGTCTTTGTCATTCTCCATATCACTTCTTCTCTTAGGACTTGACTTCTCATCTTCCCTGGGTTTAAGCTTACCACCTGTTAACACTACTCCATTGTCTGTCCTGCTGACATCAGTTGAGAGGCTTTCAGGTCTTCGGCAAAACCTGTATGTGCACACAGGACGAGGAAGCACTGCTTAATTAGATTGCCGGTCTGGATTCATACAAGTTAAGTATCGTGGTATACAGAACAACTTCACACCTGAAACAACTAGCAAGTCCAATTCTTTCCAACCAGGGCTTAGCAAATATCTTATCTGCTTGTTCAAGACTAACACCCTGTAAACAACAGAATTAATGCTGTATTATAATAATTATATACAATTATAGTACACAAATACCTTGGTCTCGGGTAGAAAAAACAGATAAAACACAGCTGCAGCTATGTTGATTATACTAATCATGTAGAGGGAACCAGAGGCTTTTAAAGAAGCTAAAATGGCGGGGAAAGATTGTGTGAAAATATAGATTGATCCCCAGTTCATTGCCGTGGTGATAGCAACCGCAATACCTGTATGAATGATAGACTTGGTAGTGTATGTTCGACTGTGAGCTCACCTCGTCCCTCCAAAGGGAAAATCTCAGTAGTGACAATCCATGGAATGGTACTGCATATAGGAAACACACTCAGTAAGTATCTGTAGCAGTATAATGACAAAAGATCAACTTACTACCAGGTGGATGAGTAGACTAACATAAAGAGGCAGACTAGACACACAACAATATAGCCGACGACATCATTCTTATCTTCCTCCAAGTTGAAGGCATACACTAGTGTAGCAGCTGCTCCAGTGAGGAGAAACATCATTAGACCACCTCCCACCAGCATCGGCTTTCTACCAAGCTGTAATGACATACGTTTTATGTAATAAATCTCGATAATTATTTCTGCACCTTCTCAATGAAGAGTGTTATGAAGATACCTCCACAGAGACTCAGTACTCCGATCACAATAGCAGTGACAAACGGAGCAATCCCCAGAGAACAAAATAACGGCTCAGAGTAGAAACTGTACAAAAAATTAAAATGAAACGGTACTATACAGACACTGCTGGCTATGGTGTACTTTAACCAGTCCGACTCACAAAACTGCTGTTCCACAGGAAGCAGCAAATACATGAAGTACAATCCCAAAAAGTATTCTGTAACAGTTACAGAGGGAATAATTATCATGAAAACATTGATACGTATATCAAGACTACTAAGCAATCACCTCTTCAAGATTTTCCATTTTAATATGGCTTTAATCTCCTGAACGATGCTTAAATCCTTTGCTGACTCCAAACTCTGTCTAATGTCCTCTAGCTCAGCTTCAATTCCCTCCTGTCCCAGCATTTTTGTCAGCACCTCTCGCGCCTCTGACTCTCTCCGCTTTAACATGAGCCACCTGAATTATTGATCATTAACTCAGTGTAATAGATTGAAAAACGAATACCTTGGGCTCCTGGGCATCAAAATCATGCCGAAAATGAAGACACAACTAATCACACAGTCTAGAAGACGAGACACCCTCCAACCATAAGACTTATCAAAGAATAAGATGTTGGTGACATAACCAGTTACGACACCCATTCCTATGGTAATACCAACGAGAGAGGTCAAGGTCCCTCGGATGTGCTTGGGGGAAATCTCGGCAATGTACACAGGGCCAGCCATGTAGAACACGCTGTGGAGTATTGTACTAGCTCTGAAGTCATTAACAATACAAACTTACCCATATCCCAGTCCAGCAACAAAGCGACCCAAAATTAACATCCTGGGTAAAGAACAATGAGATATAATGTTGGGAATGGAATGTGTTCAGTAAATATACCAAGAAGCTCCCTGAATAGCAGCACTCTGTATCGCTGTTCCAAGAACCATTAGCACTCCTGACATCACTATAGTTACTTTACGGCCAAAATAGTCAGCAGGCTCTGTATTGTGGATGCGTAAACTTGTCAATGTGCACTCATTTTAACTTACTGCCAGCAAAGAGATTTCCAATGGCTCCTCCGAGATTTATGATGGATATGATGGTCCCCTGTACGGTTAGATTATAACGAATAAACAACGTTTCATTGATTCCAACTAGACTCCACTATAGAAAAAAAGGAGTATCAACACTAGCACTATAAACTACATGTATAATGATGAAAGGAGCCTCACCAAAATAAGACGATTCTCCTCAGTGAGATGCGACGTCTCTGTGCAACTTGCGTTCGTGGAACTGTTCCCCAGATCAAAGTACTCCAGAAATCCTGAGAAGTTCTGCAAACCATTGAGAGTCCTACACAATAATTTATAAATAAACACAAGCTCCCAGTTGAACAAACAATCACTATCAGATCTAGTTTAATAGTTACCCAAAGCTGTATCCAGTCAGGTAACCACCCAGTGAGACAAAGAATGCCACAAAAGTAACGTAAACCCAGTTCTTGGCTGCCATTCTGATCTGATTTACGGCACCATAGATCTACATCATTGTGTGAGTTTGACCAGACTCAAGCTTTTAGGTTGAGGCAGGTATTCGAGACTACTCATGCCACACATCCCACACACAACATCTGCAATTTCATTTCCGCACACAACTTTTCTGATTTGGAATTAGGAACGGGTCGTCTACAGGAAATTTAATGACCAAAAATAAAAATAGATTTTGCAACAGCACAATGACACAGTTCACACAGTTGTTTCGTGTTTCCAATATTCCTCCCAGTCTTCGTCTTTCTCCATATCACTTCTTCTCTGAGGACTTGACTTCTCATCTTCCCTGGGTTTAAGCTTACCACCTGTTAACACTACTCCATTGTCTGTCCTGCTGACATCGGTTGAGAGGTTTTCAGGTCTTCGGCAAAACCTGTGCGTGAATGCAAATCAGTGCTTAAAACACATGTAGGTATGCATTCAAAACATACAAGCAAGCTATAGCACTCAAAAAATAACAACAACTTCACACCGAAAGAAACTAGCAAGTCCAATTCTTTCCAACCAGGGCTTAGCAAATATCTTCTCCATCTGCTCAAGACTAACACCCTGTAAACAGAACATTCAGTTTAGAACAAAATTATCCACCTTGTCACAAATACCTTTGTCTCGGGTAGAAGAAACAGATAAAACACAGCTGCAACTATGTTGATTATGCTAATCATGTAGAGGGAACCAGAGGCTTTTACAGAAGCCAAAATGGAGGGGAAGGATTGTGTGAAGAGGTATGTCGCTCCGTAGTTCATTGTCGTGGCAATAGCAACCACAACACCTATACAAATGATAGACTTTGGTATAGAAGCGTACACTCGACTGTGAGCTCACCTCGTCCCTCCAAAGGAAATATCTCACTGGTGACAACCCACGGAATCACACTGCAAATCAAAGAGTAAAGCCTGTAGCAATATTGACTAAGTGATCAACTTACTACCAGGTGGATGAGTAGACTAACATAAAGAGGCAGACCAGAAACACAACAATATAGCCAACGACATCATTATTCTCTTCCTCCAAGTTGAAGGCAAAGACTAGTGTAGCAGCTGCTCCAGTGAGGAGAAACATAATCACAGCGCCTCCAACCAGCATCGGCTTTCTGCCAAGCTGCAATAATAATTATATATCAAGTAAATACGGTACATTGATTTTTTGACAATCTACTTCTGCACCTTCTCAATAAAGAGTGTTGTGAAGATGGTTCCACAGAGACTCATTACTCCGATCACAATTGCAGTGACAAACGGAGCAATCCCCAGAGAACAAAACAACGGCTCAGAATAGAAACTGTACAAAAATTTAAGGGGCAATATTGAAAATAGCAATAAAAGGAGGCTGGCTGTCACTGGCATGGTGTACACTAACCAAGACTCACAAAACTGCTGTTCCACAGCCAGCAGCAAAAAAATGAAGTGGAATCCCAAGAAATACTCTGTAGCAATTTACAGAGGTAATATCAATGAAGACACTGCAATTATTATTATACTAATACACAATCACCTCTTCAAGATCTTCCATTTTAATATGGCTTTAATCTTCTGAATGATACTTAAATTCTTCGCTGACTCCAAACTCTGTCTAATGTCCTCTAGCTCAGCTTCAATTCCCTCCTGTCCCAGCTTGGAGGAAGTTTGTCTCAGCACCTCTCGTGCCTCTGACTCTCTCCCGTTCAACATGAGCCACCTGAAAGTAATACTTTATGTACGTATGTTAGATGAGACTAACTAGCTCACCTTGGGGTCCTGGGCATCAAGGTCATGCCGAGAATATAGACACACCCAAATATAGAAGCCAGTAGACGAGACACTCTCCAACCAATAGGCTTGTCAAACAATATGATGTTGGTGACATAACCAGTTAAAACTCCCAATGCTATGGCTGGGCCAATGAGAGAGGTCAAGGCCCCTCGGATGTGCTTGGGAGCTATCTCAGCAATGTACACAGGGCCAGCCAAATAGAACAAGCTGTGGAAAAATATCACGTTAGCTCTAAGTTTAAATACTACAATGCAGGACAATAAGATCATAATACACAATAACTATGAAGTAACGAGACTCAGTACACAATGCAAACATACCCATATCCCAATCCAGCAATGAGGCGACCCAAAATTAACATCCTGGACACAGAATAAAAAGAATGTGTTAACAGTTTCAAAGAAATGAGTATTCAATAATTACCAAGAAGCTCCCTGAATAGCTGCACTCTGTATGGATCCTCCAAGAACCACAAGCACTCCTGACATCACAAGAGTTATTTTACGGCCAAAGTAGTCGGCAGGCTCTGTATTGTGGACAAGTACAAGAATTGCATGTGATCTGTACTCCTATGTTACTTACTGCCAGCAATAAGGATTCCGATGGCTCCTCCGAGGTTTATGATGGATATGATGGTCCCCTGTATGGTTAGATTGTGGCGAGTACGATTGCGGTGAATGTAATATAACATGCATGTTTCATGGCCAGCTATTATCTAGATACCATAAATTAAAAAGCATAAGGTATAAGCACTAAACATGTACATGAAATAATGATGAAAGGAGCCTCACCAAAATAAGACGACTGCCTTCCGTGAGATGCGACGTCTCTGTACAACTTGCGTTTGTGGAACTGTTCCCCAGATCAAAGAACTCCAGAAATCCTGAGAAGTTCTGCAAACCATTGACAGACCTGCACAATACACATAAAATAAATTATATACCTAGATAGTAGAGGAGGTACTCTAGTCTACTATCTATGCTAGCTAGTAGCCTAGTACCTGCGTTCAAGCATGCAACACCTATCTACAGTATGATTATGTTACCCAATGCCGTATCCAGCCAAGTAAGCCCCCAGGGCAGCAAAGAATGCCACAAAAGAAACGTAGGCCCAGTCTCTGCCTGCCATTGAGTTGATCAGACCTAGCTACCTAGAACACTCTGCCTAGAACAAGAGATTGAACAGACCATGAAATTGACAAAGGGACACATTTTAAGTGATCATGCGAGGTCGATCATAGATCTACCACTAATTACTGAAGTACCACGCCCCCTTTGCAAGGGTCAATTTTCATTTGCATAACTTTTGAGCTGTTGTTGAATACACATAATAACGAATGCATGCTATGTAAATGTCAAATGTCCTGAGGCTTCAACAGCAGACAGGAGAATGCGTCCTGCAGCACTCTCTGACAGGCGTAGGCAGGGACAAACCCACTGCCAATGTGGTGTTCCTCTAGACACCTCATATTCAACAAGTACCTATTAAACACACAGCATCAAAAATGAATGGGTAATTGTCTCAAAGAGCATGATTTACGAAATTAATTGAGGCTTGTACTAACAGTGTAGGCTTCGTCCCACGAGATATTTACAGCACAAGACTACTTATGCTGCTTACCCAAAGCTCTCCATTTCCTCTAGCTCTGGAACGCCCGGCCCCCATGTTGACAGAAGGAGGGGCTGGTAGCTGTATACTTTCCCTTGACTCATAGGTAGTGGGTCAAACACTGTCATGCCCTGTGAGCAGCGGAAATGTTGAGCTACATTTAACACCCATTGTGAGCATTCTATAGCTATAGAGCTATAGTGCATCTTAGTTGGTTGAACGGAGCAGCCAACCATGACCACTAATTGCATTAGTGAAGTAAAAATGTATACATAGTTAGTGTCCTACGCAGGCCTGAAGGGTCTATTGACTGAGTAATTAATTAAGGAGCGAAAGTGGGTGTGGGGACGAGGCTAATACACAGTGTGTGGGTGTGGGGACGAGGCTAATAGTGTGTGAATGAGGTGTTCATGGTTAGCTGCACTCTAACTTGTACGTACAACATTTTAAAGTCCTCAGTAATAACGATGTACTACTTGGACTGATACAATATGAAAATACAACAACAACAAAAAACAAATTGCTACCCCCTCAGGCTACAGAGCGTAGTACGAACACACTGCGTTAATCAACACAATTGCATACTTAGTAACGGAACTAATAGATGGGTGGTTTTTGTAGTATGTAGAGTGGTATTGCAGTGTGGGTGACCGTGTATAAGAGATAATTATTATGAAAATGTGTAGCACTGCTATCCCTGAAAGCAACAACAATAACAACATACCACAAGAGCGTGATGAGAGGGGAGTAAGGTGTCCTTCTTAGTGGCAACAGTCTCTGATGACTCCTCCCCTGCTGTGTTACCAGAGACAGCTGCATGACTGGCCAACACTTCACTGGCAGGTCGGTCAGAGTATATCTGCAGGGTAGTGTGGGTATGTGTGTGTGGACAGAGTATATCTGCAGGGTAGTGTGGGTATGTGTGTGTGGGCAGAGTATATCTGCAGGGTAGTGTGGGTATGTGTGTGTGGGCAGAGTATATCTGCAGGGTAGTGTGCATGGGTATGTGTGTGCATGTGGACAGAGTATATCTGCAGGGTAGTGTGGGTATGTGTGTGTGGGCACAAGTTTAAGTAAACAGCTTTCCAAGCACCTTAGCTAAATATTGGAGCAAGCACAACAATTCTACACCCTAACATAACTGCCTAGTTGGGATGCTGGTATAAGAGCTTTGCAATGCATATATATCACCGACAGCTTGTGCATTACCGGATCATAGAAATAGGGTGATGGGCTCTTGTAAAGTGTATCTAGAAAGTGAAACACTAGAAACACTAGTGTACGTGATGTCATTGTCGATGTGTAATGACAGTTATCACTGTAATGGAATGAAATATTGGTATTACAGTCCGAAAGCCATCACTGATCTTCATCTCCACATTGATGTGAAACTATTTGCTTTCAGAAAATCTTATAATCATTGAATTGTTCCCAAACCATGCAGGGGGTGGGGGGGGGGTTGCAGTTGATATCTTTCAACAGCTGTTTAACTTTAGTATCATTGATCTCTCCAATTTCAATGATTTTTTCTGAAAGCTGCCAAAGACAAATGATGTGTTTAAATCCAAAATTTTGTTGGGACCATAATTTGTTGGCCTGGACCATGGTATTTGGCATTTTTCCATCTCCTAAACATTGATATTCATCAACGGAATTTAAGTTATGGCAGCTGAAATAGTAGACTGGAAACCACGCCCCTTTCTTTAGGGAAAGAGACTGGCCAGGTGACTATCAACGACTTGTCCCAACGGAATGCTTGGAATGTAGTGTGTGCATGAATGCGTGGGAGATATCTAAACCACAATATTGCATAAATTTTATTATAAGTGAGTATTAATATTTTTAGCTGTACAGTTGCAGTATCAATTTTATGTCTACTTACTGCTAGCTGTTTGGATATAAGTTGTATATCAGTACTTCTCCAATGAAGCAATTCGCTATAACCTGGCTGGCTACAAGGCCACTGCAAAAATAACAGACAGAAGTAGCAGAGATATATTTGTCTCTCTGCCAACTGGTTTATGGAAAGTCCCTTTGCTTTGCCCTATTGCCAGCAACATTTGAGTTTCTATTACAGCGGTATCATTGCCACAGACAGGACAAGAACTAGGTAATCCAGGTGACAGCTAGCTCCAGACTTGGACATAGTTTTGCAGCAGTTGACTTATGATTGAAATTAAGTTTGATAGGTGGCTGAGCTAGCTAGCTTGCTAGAGTACAGTAGATCTAGCTAAAGAGTATACTAAACCGCAACACTGGTGACCACACCCTTTTCCCTGAACCACTTCCGCAAAATTCAGTACGCAATGAAGACAAGTCGTTGATAGTCACCTGGCCAGTCTTTTTCCCTAAAGAAAGGGGCATGGTTTCCAGTCTACTGAAATAGTGGGCATACTTCAAGGCTATAAATTTTTGTTTTTCGCTGATTAATTAAGTATGTATTCCAATGTGCATGCATGCGCCCTAGTCTGGGGGCCAGACCTTTTTCTCAGAGGGGGGAGGGGGAAGAGAGAAAGAAGGTCTGGAGACTCTTGCAGCACTTCCGTTAGCCTCGATCCCAGGCCGCACTTCCTCGAAGAGTGGGCCTGGTATCGACTGCTTGCGCATGCGCTAATCTTCCGCCGGTATCTGGCGGATCCGGATAACAACGTTTATGGTCAGTAAAACAGTGATGTCACAACAAACGGAAGTGGATTAAAGGAAGTAGATAGAAGGTTCCATTGAAGGTTTCTAGCCCATCTGATAGTATTCTGAGATATTGGAGGTTATAAAGAAGGAGTAAATGTAGCAATACTCTCATTTCATTGGCTGTATCTAAATTCCATTGGCTGTAATCCAAATTCCAAAAGGCAATACTCGCATTTTATTGGGTTAAAAAATCACATGACATAGGATATGCATTTCATTGGCTCTGGTCACATTCCGCTAGAGCACACGGAAATGCTGCAAGAGTCTCCAGACCTAATCCTAGCTCTCTTGATTTTGCCCCCGAGCTATTAGGTCTGGCCCCCAGACTAGCATGCGCCCAATGGCAAAAATTGAATCAGCGAAATCCTTTCTACGGTCTTTTCTGTGTACAGTCAGCAATAATTAAAGGGATTAGCCTTGATTCCAGGCCGCACTGAAGATTATGCGCATAATTATTGCTGAATCAGCATTATTTTTATTTTTTGCAAAATATTCGTCATGCCTAGCTGGGTGGGGCTCGATCTGCAGCTAACGCTGCTTTGCCTGCAAGTAGTGCTCACTAGTTAGAGTTGTGCCAAGAAGTATTGTTTAGTGCTGGTAGTTTCAGTACTTAGTAAGCGTGCAAAGACGGAGATAAATGTCTCACTGACGACAATTGATCAATTCGGCAGCTCACTTCTCATGACCACCACTCCGTCCGCAAGCGAGTTATTCTTTCCAAATTTTTGGGAGCTGTTACTTTCTTACCCATCTGTAGGTCCATGTAGTTAGTTTTGTGCAAAATCGTCTTGTGCTTCGAGCAATAGCCGCCGATTATAGGTATCTGGCAAAGATCGGTTACTTACTCTACATTGACACCTAAAATAGCTATTAAATTATCCTGGCCTCACAGACTCACAGCTTATGACCACACACATTAACTAGTAGCTTGAGGTTTGGTTTCTGGTAGGAGCTTGTCTTACAACGAGGATTGGCAGTGGGTTTGCCCGTGTTTAGCAATAATTATTTCTTAATTAACTCATGTTCAAACTGTTTCATCAAGAAACTGGCTGAACAGATAGTTTATTTAGCCTTTTCTCTATTTGTATCTCTCATTTCATAACCCATGAACATTTTAATGAATGAATATTGTCATTTTAAAAATTGCACTATTTCTACGTTTCACCGCTCTTTGTCTGACTGACTAAGTAAGTGAGTGAGTGAGTAAGTAAGTAAGTATTACAAAGTGCTTCTTCAGATTTGCGATTGCTTCCACGAGGCAGATGACCTCTCAGTCTCTATTTCTCTTACCTAGACAATTCCGCCATCTTTAATGACTCAGCAATTGCGTTGTGGCCAAAATAATAGATAGGCGTGGCTAAGAAACCGTGTGCTGAAAATCAGTGCAGCAGTGCTTTTCCAGAGCCCGAGGTGCTCTAGCTCCCTTTCTCTGACAGGCATGCTATACGCACTGGCTAGATATCATGCTCTTAATTTAAAAGCTAAAATGGCTGTCATTTATAATACTGATTCACAAATTCAACATATCAAGCAATACTGATTACTCATTACTGAATTATTAGTCCAGAGATATTCGAGAAGATGTCTGATTAGTCTTGTCTTCTCTTCTTGAACTTCTGTACTGCCTCTTGACATTCCACTTATGCATGTCATAATACGTAAATTTATACTTCTGTACTGAAAAAGAAAGGGAATCCGACTAGAAAAACATTTGCAATGTGAAAAATTGCTAGGATTGGCCAGGGAACCACAAAAAAGCGTGGAAACAAGAAATCAGACGAGAGCATAACTCCAGTCCGTTACAACGTCATGAACATGTACAATGCATAGTATATACAGGGCCGTAGCCACCAACTTTAGAGTGGTCAGGTTGTTATGAACGCGCGCCGAATTTGTTGAGGCCGCGCCCATTTCCGGTATCTTTGGTAACGCCCCTTCTCTACTGGCCTATAATTGGACTAGACTCTGTTCAGCTTTAAAGCTTAGCCCTAACACAAATGTTACAGAACACAACATCTTGATTCTTATATCATGATGGAGAAACAGCAAAGTTGTATTTGGCAAGACCACAGAACTGGTTTGGACTTTCCAAATGATCGCTTGGGGAACAAAAAATGGTTAGCTGGATGGTGAGCTTAGTCTGGAAGACTTGGAAGGGATTTTCTCTCGCCATAGTAATGATAGCATGTAGACTAATAGTGGATCACTTATAATTCTAGCATGCTTGCATGTTTTGCACTGCAGAAGAAGTTCACTGCATTTTTTGTCCATTATGTGTTTACTGTAGTGACGACCATTGCCTATTCACCTCGGCAAAAGTGGTCAGGTTGAAACCTGACTAACCTGACTGGTGGCTACGGCCCTGTTTAATATAGACTGTGTTCCAGATCCATCTACCATGCAGCTTCCATCCACCACATCATTCCATGCAGGTCACCAGTACAGCCCGTGCATGTCACTACGCATGGATGGACTGTGTATACCTATGCTCAAGACTCCATGTATTAGGAACATCAATTCAGTACAAATCACATGATTATATATGCCAATCCTAGCAATTTTTCACATTGCAAATGTTTTTTTAGTCGGATAAAAATAGAACTGAACTGATTAATTTTGATGAAATGCAACAGCACAATGACACAGATCACACAGTTGTTTTGTGTTTCCCATGTTCCTCACAGTCTTTGTCTTTCTCCATATCACTTCTTCTCTGAGAACTTGACTTCTCATCTTCCCTGGGTTTAGGCTTACCACCTGTTAACACTACTCCATTGTCTGTCCTGCTGACATCAGTTGAGAGGCTTTTAGGTCTTCGGCAAAACCTGTGCGTGAATGCAAATCAGTGCTTAAAACACATGTAGGTATGCATTCAAAACATACAAGCAAGCTATAGCACTCAAAAAATAACAACAACTTCACACCGAAAGAAACTAGCAAGTCCAATTCTTTCCAACCAGGGCTTAGCAAATATCTTCTCCATCTGCTCAAGACTAACACCCTGTAAACAGAACATTCAGTTTAGAACAAAATTATCCACCTTGTCACAAATACCTTTGTCTCGGGTAGAAGAAACAGATAAAACACAGCTGCAACTATGTTGATTATACTAATCATGTAGAGGGAACCAAAGGCTTTTACAGTAGCCAAAATGGAGGGGAAGGATTGTGTGAAGAGGTATGTCGCTCCATAGTTCATTGTCGTGGCAATAGCAACCACAACACCTATACAAATAATAGACTTTGGTATAGAAGCGTACACTCGACTGTGAGCTCACCTCGTCCCTCCAAAGGAAATATCTCACTGGTGACAACCCACGGAATCACACTGCAAATCAAAGAGTAAAGCCTGTAGCAATATTGACTAAGTGATCAACTTACTACCAGGTGGATGAGTAGACTAACATAAAGAGGCAGACCAGACACACAACAATATAGCCAACGACATCATTATTCTCTTCCTCCAAGTTGAAGGCAAAGACTAGTGTAGCAGCTGTTCCAGTGAGGAGAAACATAATCACAGCGCCTCCAACCAACATAGGCTTTCTGCCAAGCTGCAATAATAATTATATATCAAGTAAATACGGTACATTGATTTTTTTGACAATCTACTTCTGCACCTTCTCAATAAAGAGTGTTGTGAAGATGGTTCCACAGAGACTCATTACTCCAATCACAATTGCAGTGACAAACGGAGCAATCCCCAGAGAACAAAACAACGGCTCAGAATAGAAACTGTACAAAAATTTAAGGGGCAATATTAAAAACAGCAGAAAAAGGAGGCTGGCTGTCACCGGCATGGTGTACACTAACCAAGACTCACAAAACTGCTGTTCCACAGCCAGCAGCAAAAAAATGAAGTGGTATCCCAAGAAATACTCTGTAGCAATTTACAGAGGTAATATCAATAAATATTATTATACTAATACACAATCACCTCTTCAAGATCTTCCATTTTAATATGGCTTTAATCTCCTGAATGATACTTAAATTCTTCGCTGACTCCAAACTCTGTCTAATGTCCTCTAGCTCAGCTTCAATTCCCTCCTGTCCCAGCTTGGAGGAAGTTTGTCTCAGCACTTCTCGTGCCTCTGACTCTCTCCCATTCAACATGAGCCACCTGCATGATAGTAATACTTTATGTACGTATGTTAGATGAGACTAACTAGCTCACCTTGGGGTCCTGGGCATCAAGGTCATGCCGAGAATATAGACACACCCAAATATAGAAGCCAGTATACGAGACACTCTCCAACCAATAGGCTTGTCAAACAATATGATGTTGGTGACATAACCAGTTAAAACTCCCAATGCTATGGTTGGGCCAATGAGAGAGGTCAAGGCCCCTCGGATGTGCTTGGGAGCTATCTCAGCAATGTACACAGGGCCAGCCAAATAGAACACGCTGTGGAAAATATCACGTTAGCTCTAAGTTTAAATACTACAATGCAGGACAATAAGATCATAATACACAATAACTATGAAGTAACGAGACTCAGTACACAATGCGTGCAAACATACCCATATCCCAATCCAGCAATGAGGCGACCCAAAATTAACATCCTGGACACAGAACAAAAAGAATGTGTTAACAGTTTCGAAGTAATGAGTATTCAATAATTACCAAGAAGCTCCCTGAACAGCTGCACTCTGTATGGATCCTCCAAGAACCACAAGCACTCCTGACATCACAAGAGTTATTTTACGGCCAAAGTAGTCGGCAGGCTCTGTGCATTGTGGACGAGTACAAGAATTGCATGTGATCTGTACTCCTATGTTACTTACTGCCAGCAATAAGGATTCCGATGGCTCCTCCGAGGTTTATGATGGATATGATGGTCCCCTGTATGGTTAGATTGTGGGGAGTACGATTGCGGTGAATGTAATATAACATGCATGTTTCATGGCCAGCTATGTTATAGTTATTGACTGGTTGACTAGTCAACAACTGATTTATTTACTGCAAAAATAGAAAAACAGTCATTTGAACATCAATGGAGACAGTCAAGCTTGCTCTCATAGCCACTTATGCCGCAGTTATAACAGTCAGGTATGATAGCTAGCTAGCTACTACTTTCTCCCAAGCAGCTAGGTTCTACTGAAGCCATACACTTTGACCAGACCCGCCCACCATATCCGCAGCTGCAGTTTTGCATTGCACAAGTCTACCAACATTGCTCTGTACTCAACTCCTCTAGCTCTACCTCTGAGCCACAGCCTTGACTAGAAACATAGAGCAAGAATTCAACTGCAGTGTTTCAGGCCTCCTGAACATGTAATAAGTAGCTTAGACTGCTAGCCAGCTAGCTCAGGTCAATATGACAATAGCATAGCACAAAACAAAGTGTACAAAAACTTTTTGCATGTATAATTGCTATTTTGCTGTGTACAAATTGTCAAGATGATTCAAAAGTTTAATAGTGCTTGTAGGAAGTAAAAATATGGCTCATATTCACTGGAAATCACCTAGGATACGGAGTGAACCAGTAAATAATATCTAGATACCATAAATTAAAAAGCATCAGGTATAAGCACTAAACTGTACATGAACTAATGATGAAAGGAGCCTCACCAAAATAAGACAACTGCCTTCCGTGAGATGCGACATCTTTGTACAACTTGCGTTTGTGGAACTGTTCCCCAGATCGAAGAACTCCAGAAATCCTGAAAAGTTCTGCAAACCATTGACAGACCTGCACAACACACAGAAAACAAATTATACACCTAGTACCATAGATAGTAGAGGAGGCACTCTAGTCTACTATCTATGCTAACAGTAGCCTAGTACCTGCGTTCAAGCATGCAACACCTATCTACAGTATGATTATGTTACCCAATGCTGTATCCAGCCAAGTAAGCCCCCAGGGCAGCAAAGAATGCCACAAAAGAAACGTAGGCCCAGTCTCTGCCTGCCATTGAGTTGCTCAGACCTAGCTACCTAGAACACTCTGCCTAGAACAAGAGATTGAACAGACCATGAAATTCACATTTTAATTAAGTAGTGATCATAATTATGCGAGGTACGCGTCGATCACGTCATAGATCTACCACTAATTACTGAAGTACCATCGGATTGGCCAACCCCACCGCCTCCAGGCTCACTTCGCTGCCATAGAAGAATACAGCTACACAAGGGAGCATTCCATGATGCTCTAAGTCTTAGGTACAACTGGCAGCCCATCCGCACCCCGCTATCGTGTGCTTGTGGAGCCAAGTTCTCTGTAGAACACGTCCTCTCCTGCCCTAAGGGTGGCTTCCCCTCACTAAGGCATAATGAAATCAGGGACTTGACTGCTAATCTCCTAACTGAGGTGTGCAGCAACGTCAGTATTGAACCAGAGCTGCAACCTATCTCTGGAGAAGCGCTCAGAGGTGCTACATCTAACTCTCAGCCAGGTGCAAGACTGGACGTCGCTGCAAATGGATTCTGGGGAGGACGCTTCCAAAAAACATATCTAGATGTCAGAGTATTCAACCCTTTTGTCCCCTCCAATTCTCACTCCAACCTTACAGCCTGCTACCGCAAACATGAATTAATAAAAAAACGTGCCTACGAGCAAAGGATAAGAGAAATTGAGAATGCCTCATTCACCCCACTCGTTCTCTCTGCCACCGGAGGTCTTGCTGTTGATGTTGAAGCGACCGTTTTTTACAAAAGACTTGCCTCCCTACTTGCAATGAAATGGGATCAACCCTACTCCTCCACCCTGTCCTGGCTACGCTGCCGCCTAAATTTTCTTTACTAAGATCAGCAATCCAGACATTCGTGGTGCCCGCTCAAGCGTTGGTCAAGCCATGAAGACACCGCCCCCTATTGACCTGGCTATGTCAGAACTGCAAATCAACTGAACTCAGCATCCACATAGTAATTATTTTTGGCATTATTTTTCCTTTTCCTTTTTTTTTGTCTAGCTTTGTACCCTCTAACCTTTACATGAAAAATTAATAGCCATAAAAAATAAAAAAAAAATACTGAAGTACCACGCCCCCTTTGCAAGGGTCAATTTTCATTTGCATAACTTTTGAGCTGTTGTTGAATACACATAATAACGAATGCATGCTATGTAAATGTCAAATGTCCTGAGGCTTCAACAGCAGACAGGAGAATGCGTCCTGCAGTGCTCTCTGACAGGCGTAGGCAGGGACAAACCCACTGCCAATGTGGTGTTCCTCTAGACACCTCATATTTGACAAGTACCTATTAATTCAACACACAACATCAAAAATGAATGGGTAATTGTCTCAAAGAGCATGATTTACGAAATTAATTGAGGCTTGTACTAACAGTGTAGGCTTCGTCCCACGAGATATTTACAGCACAAGACTACTTATACTGCTTACCCAAAGCTCTCCATTTCCTCTAGCTCTGGAACGCCCGGCCCCCATGTTGACAGAAGGAGGGGCTGGTAGCTGTATACTTTCCCTTGACTCATAGGTAGCGGGTCAAACACTGTCATGCCCTGTGAGCAGCGGAAATGTTGAGCTACATTTAACACCCATTGTGAGCATTCTATAGCTATAGAGCTATAGTGCATCTTAGTTGGTTGAATGGAGCAGCCAACCATGACCACTAGTGAAGTAAAAATGTATACATAGTTAGTGTCCTACGCAGGCCTAGAAGGGTCTATTGACTGAGCAATTAATTAAGGAGCGAAAGTGAGTGTGGGGACGAGGCTAATACACAGTGTGTGAGTGTGGGGACGAGGCTAATAGTGTGTGAATGAGGTGTTCATGGTTAGCTGCACTCTAACTTGTACGTACAATATTTTAAAGTCCTCAGTAATAACGATGTACTACTTGGACTGATACAATATGAAAATACAACAACAACAAAAAACAAATTGCTACCCCCTCAGGCTACAGAGCGTAGTACGAACACACTGCGTTAATCAACACAATTGCATACTTAGTAACGGAACTAATAGATGGGTGGTTTTTGTAGTATGTAGAGTGGTATTGCAGTGTGGGTGTATAAGAGATAATTATTATGAAAATGTGTAGCACTGCTATCCCTGAAAGTAACAACAACAATGAAGCAAGGTACGTAAATACAACAACACACCACAAGAGCGTGATGAGAGGGGAGTAAGGCGTCCTTCTTAGTGGCAACAGTCTCTGATGACTCCTCCCCTGCTGTGTTACCAGAGACAGCTGCATGACTGGCCAATACTTCACTGGCAGGTCGGTCAGAGTATATCTGCAGGGTAGTGTGGGTGTGTGTGTGGACAGAGTATATCTGCAGGGTAGTGTGGGTATGTGTGTGTGGACAGAGTATATCTGCAGGGTAGTGTGGGTATGTGTGTGTGGACAGAGTATATCTGCAGGGTAGTGTGGGTATCTAGAAACTGAAATACTAAAAACAGTAATGATAAAATGCATGTGATGGCATTGTCTAAAGTGTAATTCGACGTATGGATTAGACAATGCCATCACATGCATTTTATCATTACTGTTTTTAGTATTTCAGTTTCTAGATACGCTTCACTTACCAGCTCATCAATTATGGAGTCTTTCTCTCTCTTCTTTTGTATAGTTATCCTCTTCTCTATTTCTAGTGCCTCCTTATTCTTGTAGTCTCGTTCGGCAACCTCCTGGTGTATCTGGTTCATCAGTACTTTCTCCACTCGTAACTGCAGTGAAGGAAACAGATCTTACTAGACTAGACAGTAGCCGGAATGGAGTGGAACCTCCGAATAAATAGTTTAAGAGCAGAGCTTTTGTCCTCTTTTCGGAGGTTAGGTTCATTCAAATTGCTATATCAAAGATTTATGGATAGCATGTATGGTCTGTATGCACCCAAATTTTGAAAGCACTACGGGTGCTAATGCCTTGGTACAAGATGTCAAAGTTACATAACATAAAGCTACTAGCTATTAGCAAGAGTATATGACAGAGAAGAGAGTCGAACGTAGTCATGCTGTACATCAGATGTATGCGAAGAGTAACGTGACTTCCTGTATCTGTCACAAGCTTGGAATTTGCACACTGACCAATCCAAGTGTGTGACAGATACAGGAAGTCACGTTACTCTCCACTTACATATGATGTACAGCATGCCTACGTTCGATACTCTCTTCTCTATTACTCTTGTTATTAGCAATAGCTTTTATACACACATTACACCATAATTATGATGAACATGCTAGCCTCTATACAAAGGCTCTCCTTTTTCTGTTCTTCATCACTAAGATAAAATACTGTACGTATTATCGTTCAATCAGTCTCCTTTTATCTCTATTTCTTTCTTTCTTCCTCCAATGATATTATCCTATGGATACCGAAGATTACCTCGAGTCTGTGCCAGTAACTGCACGAGTGCCTGAGTGACAGTTACTGGCACAGACGAGTGATAGAGTGGGTAATGATCGCCCATGATTGTTGATAAAAAGGATCGATGCCAAGTCTAAAATTAATGGCCGGCTGAGAGCCTTGCAGCTCTCTTCTCACTCTTGCAGCTAGCGTTCTAGTGCAGAGCTAACTACTAAGTAGAGTAGCAACACTCCATGGACAAGTTTTGCTACGCACTCTTCTGAAAAGACTGCAATGGCATTCCAAGTAAGCAAAACTAGGCATAACTCGAGAACGAAGCAAATCCACGAATTAAAATCCGATTACTAGAAACTTTACTTGCACTTTATTGATGCTTGAGCAGTCTACACACAAACACACTACTGTGCCGTATACCTCCCTTGTGCATGCGCACCGAGGTATAACTTGGCCTAATTTTGTAATGATGTGTCTTGTCCTATCACTATACATGCATACACACTCACAACTAGTTCAACAGGCCGCAATATCTTTTACGTGCAGTTTGTCACTAGCTACATTGCACAGTATCAAGTATGTTACCTGTCTGTCTCTATTCTTCATGATGAGCGTCTGGTTATCCTTCTTGTAAGCGTCCATTTTAGCTCTGGTCTGGTCCACATCAACACCATTAGCCAGGTTGTATACTGGCAGGGAGCAAGAGGTTAGTACTCCGTCCAGTATTTGCATGACTCACTGATTGTCTCCACTTCCTCAAGATAGTCATTGTACTCCCTCAGAGAAGGAAAGTCTCTCTCTGTCTTGTTGTAGCTGAGAAATGCCTTCATGAAACTTTACAATTATCGGTTAAATACTTATAAGTAATTAAACAGGGGAAAAGAATTATTTGTAGTGGCAGACATTTCAGATAATTATTATTTTGACCTAAATACACCATAACAAGATTCAACGGAATGCATATTTTCAAGTTACGCGCACTAAGGGTTGAAAATATTTCAGTGAGGTTCATACTCACTCTTTAAGTATCTTCTTCCGTATATCAACCTCCTTCTCGATGTACGAGTCGTCAAACTGTTGCAGTCTGAACTGGTTCTTCCTGAGCACCACCCCACACTCGGGGCACGGGCCAGACGCTCGAATGAACACCACCTCCACACAGTCCCCACACCTGCCGGGAAAGAATACTAGCTGCATGTACCGTTATGCCCATTCACTTGTATAATCACATAGTTGATCTACGTACAATAATAAGATTAAGATTTTGCTTTTACTGCTTTGCTGTAATAGATCTACGTAACTATTATACATTGACACCTAAAATAGCTATTAAATTATCCTGGCCTCACAGACTCACAGCTTATGACCACACACATTAACTAGTAGCTTGAGGTTTGGTTTCTGGTAGGAGCTTGTCTTACAACGAGGACACTTCAGTTGATCCATGGTTGGTTCTTTATGCTATCATAGATGGTATATGCATGCTATAGCGCTATGACAAGAGTTTATACTGAGTTGTCTTGACCATAATTATTTTGACCACATGGGCATGGATGGATAGATTTAGGGGGATTTCCCTAGCTGCAGGGCATGCAAGGGTGGGTGGGGCTCATTCGCAAAAACATGATGTGATATGTACAAACAATACAAAACTAAATAATAAACAGTTCTCTATATATAACAGATCTAGTTATAAGTAAATTGCCACAATGCTAATGAGCAAAAGCAACAGGTGAACACAACTGGCATGCCTAGCTGCACTACTTGTTGTAGCTTCCGTTCCTACAATGCTCACGACAGATTCTGAGAAGCTTCTCACATCAGCAATCTCATAGAGATCCATGAGAAAATAGCCAGCATATTGCCCACCTGAAAGGTCAAATATGAATAGTATTTCTAGCAAAGTTTAGCTATATAGATCTAGGTATTATATATAGTAACTAATGCAGCTAGCCTTTTCACGTAAACATACCTATACCACCTTGGCAAAGATCTGTATTAGCTGGGAATATTGTGTATTCAGCTTTACTACTAGATCCGGATATACAGTATCCCACAGTGACAGCAAAGAACTGATATCCAAGCAATTGAGCAGCTGAGCCACATTTCCTCACAGGCTCGTCTCTAGATGTTGGTGAGTCTGACAAGTCTTCCGTCTCTCCTTCCAGAAAATAGAGACTGTTACTGTACGCAGGCAGGTAGTAGCACCCAGCATGCTGAACCCCTGAAAATATAAACAATTACAGTATAAGCCCTATCTACAGAGCTATTAGTAAAAATTCTGTTTATACATTCAGCATGGGGCAAGTACTGAAACGTTTATAGAGCGAGTCATCATTTTACCTCTTAGCTCTGGTTCTGGGTTGCAGTCCTCTGTGTTACAATCTTCATTCTGTGCGGAAACACATTGGGAATCCCCTGAGCACTGTCGAGATCTGAACCGAGTCCCCCCGCCACACTCAGCCGTACAATCACTCCATTCTGACCACTCTCCAACCTCAACAGCTAGCAGGATAAACAATATACACCTTGATTATATACTTGTATACTCACTAATAGTTGTGCAAGAGACGTCAGAGTTACAGTAGTTGGTTTCCACATTGATTCCAACACAGTTGTTACCATTGATACATCTTCTCCTTCTGTACCGTCTTCCACCCTGACATGTCTGGCTACAAGAGCTCCAACCACTCCAGGATCCCCACTCAGACACTATAAAGAAGTTTCAGTTACAGCTAACTTTTATATATAGAGACTGTATACCTTCAGGACAGTCTTGAGAGTTGCAATCTCGAAACTGCTTTAAGCGTCCACTGCATGCGTTGCCGTTCACACATTGTCTCTGTCTTTCTTGTCTTCCGGTCCCACAGCTGGCACTGCAACCACTCCACTCACTCCAACTGCTCCACGTGGCCTCTTCTACAAAATATTATTAACACAATATTATATATGCTGCCGACAGACCCTTAGTGCTCACGTTTGCAACTCTGAGTATTGCAGTTCTCTGTGTCAATATTATTGCCAGGACAAGTGAACCCTCCAACACAAGTCCTCGTTCTACTCCTGGTTCCTCCATTGCACGCCCTACTGCAAGAGGACCATGAACCCCAGTTGCTCCATTGAGAGGATGCAGTCACCTCTTTGGAAAAAGGGACATAATAAGGCAACTATAATTAATACAGAGATTCGTATACCCAACGCAAAAGTGTTATAATGATAGTTGTAAAATCGAGTCTACAAATTTGTCTGTAATTATAGCTAGTTAATGTAGAGTATAACACACAGACATATTATACCATCTGAGCAGTACAAAGCTCTGGCATGTTGCAAATCATATGCTGACATTCCATCTCTCTGTCCTAGGTCATTAAGCTCAACTCCTGATGTTCTGACTGGCACAATGGTAGGCTGTCCATCATTGGTGAATGCATAGGCACCATAGTGCATAACTGAGCCGTAGTCATAGGGAACACCTTGTGTAGTTGCATAAGATGAGCTGACCTTTTCAAAATTATTTTCGAAACCTGTTAAGATGCAGGCTTATAGTCATCGTGGTGATGTACACTATATAAAGCATATATACCTGAACGAATGCTGTTGTCGTTAATGGTGATGAAGGAATCTCTGTCTGGTCTGCTCTGTTCGTGCCACCTTCCCAAACAATGGAAGATCTCATGCATCACAATTCCAGAGTATTCACAGCCTCTGCCAATGGAAATATCTTGTTCACCACCAATACGACCAATGTAGGAGTAGCAACTGCAAACAAGGTGTTTTACATAATCATAGTTGCATTAAACAAAGCGATTATAATGCATGACTGTATCGTAGCAACAAACATGATTCTTGATTCTTGATTACCCTTGGCCAGAAAAAAAGCGAACATAGTCTTCCTCATTTGTACGCTCAATGAAAGAGATGCATGTCTGACTTTCATAGGTATCCATAGCACTTCTTATTGCATTCACAGCAGACGAGCCTCAAATTATGATATTGCATTATCACAAACAAGCATTTAATTATTATAACTTACTCATTTCACTATCAATGGTGTATGGAACACGGCTATTTTTCCAGAGGAACTCTTCCCTATTAACAACAGCATTGAGCGGAGAGAAGGGGTCATTCTGATTGGCCGTGGCTTCTAACAGAGCTTGTTGATTCGAAGTCAGCAAAATGTCCACCTCAATGAGACGAAAATTGACCTCTGAAAATAATAAAATTACTCCACAGTATGTTCCATAGCATGTATCTTACCCCGATTTGCGTTCTCCTCATTGGTTTGATTCCTGTACTTCTCATATCCACTAGTAGGAGGTGGAGGCTTTGGTTTGCCAGGGCCATGGCCAGGCATGCAACTAACAGTAGAACAGATTGCTACCACAGCTAAGAATACAAGTTTATCTCCCATGGCTGTGTAGAAAACTCAAGGGACTGAAGAGTAGACTTTGTATGTAGAGCTAGATAACTATATCGCGCATGCGCAGTAAATGCAAGAGACAATACCAGTGACGTCACACGCAGTCATGACAGTGCTTTTATTGAACACAGCCATACGCTCAGACATCGAAAGCCATAGCCAAGCTCCTAGTAAAGCTCTAACAAAAGAAAGTACAGAGAAAGATTGTTCACAATGAGTACAGACGACGGTAGCAGTGCCAGAAACACCACACAGAAGTCTTTTAAGCAAAGGAGAAGCTTCGGTAAAATATAAAATATCATTTTTTATCTGTACATGTACATGTACTACAAATCATGTAGCTGCTGGTACATGGTATTCGGTACAACACACAATTGGCTATTGTATACTATTGACAGGTATTGAAAGCATAACCTTGACAGCTAAACAATATCTATGTACGTACCACACCAAAAGTCCACGCTATCATTGCCTAGATCTACAGAGTTTAGACCCAACTATCTTGTTTACGTGACCAAATTTGTGTTTTCCTGGCTTGAAACACGCCCCTGACATTTGTTATGCTCGTATCAATCATAACCACCATCACACACAGCCACTACTTGCGTTCATTAACAATAATAATCGTATTTCCCCTCTTGCTCTACAGCCAGTCGTAAAGATGAAGTGGCTAGTATAAGATCGAAGTTCCCTCAGAAAGTACCGGTAAGTTACCTGTTCTCAAAGTGCTAGAGCTTTAGACGTGTCATACACTGAGAACTAAGATACAGTGTATTGTGTATAATTATATTGCTCATATTTTGTTCTGTTTTTCTAGGTAATAGTTGAGAAATACAATAAGGAAAAGGATCTGCCTCTATTGGATAAGACCAAGTTTCTTGTCCCTGAAGAGTTAACTATGAGCCAGTTTGTTACAATTATTAGGTAAGCACTCCGTGTGTGTTAGGTACTATAGACTCTGTACATTGTTAGTCTAATACAGTACATTATGAAGCACAGTATTACTAACATACACTGGCTACCCTTGTAAAGGAAATTGTTTATACAGTTTATACACTAACTGTTGCACATAATTATTGTACTTTAGAGTGCTCTAATGGTGAAGCTTGTGTGTCTAATGTATAGCTTCCAGTACATTCTTCCCAGTAGCCTTCTAGGAATCTTGTCTGTTGTGTAATGTATATAGCTGAGCTAGGAAAGCAAGCATTAGTAAATTATGTTTGGAATTGCTGAGTAGTCACTCGTTTAGCTATGGCTTTTGGGAGTTGTTTGTTTTGAATATAAAATGTCACTTTATCGCGTGTTAGGATGTGTTTTTGACAGCTAGCTACACACATGCAATGTGAAAGGAAAACAAACTAACAGCTGTTCCTCTAAAGCCTCTACCTAAACATAGGCTTTGTGTGAACATCGTTTGTATTTGATGAGGAAGGCCAATGCATTATGGGGTAGACTGTGTTCAGAAAGGAGGGGCGGGCCTTGATATTGATAGTGGATGATTTTTCCTGTTGTGCGAGATTGTCAGTCACATGCGTCATGTTTTCAATTATTCATTGTCTGTGGAATTGCATTTCTGTGGCTCAAATATAATCATGTGCTGAGCTTGCACGGTAGTTAGTCCGTAGTCAGGTTTTGACATTCATTAGCACAGACGGTTAAACAGCTGCAAGCCTTCCTAGGTCAATTTTGAAGTGAGTGTGAATGCGTTTAGAGTCTCAGGTGTAGCATAATTAAAGGTCAAGCTTGTGTTTGTTTTGTGTAGCAATGTTGACACAGTATACGTGTGTTTCTATTTAAGCTGTCTTGTTTTGCCTGTAAGTATTGTGGTTCTTATGTAATGCATCATCTCAGGTATAAAGTAATACCCTTTGCACACACCCGTGCACTAGGTGTAGTATCAACAACTGTACTTTAATCCCTCCTCCCCCCCCCCCACACACACACACAGAAACCGTATGGGCCTCTCTCACACCCAAGCTTTCTACCTGCTGGTGAATAACAAGAGTCTAGCCAGCATGGCCACCACCATGAGCCAGATCTATGACCAGGAGAGGGACGAGGATGGATTCCTGTACATGGTCTATGCCTCTCACGAATTCTTTGGCTAAGGACCTTTATTTATTTGAACAGCTATAATATAAACAATGTCGGTTGATTTTATGTCAGTTTCACACAAAGATGTTATTTTGCTCACTCTTTGTTACCTTGTCACGTTTGATAATTAAAGTGTGCACTTCTTGTGTAGCTGTCATGACTGTGTGTTTTACTGGTCATCATTTCTATCCAATAGATCACCTCATAAAAACTTGTTTATAGTATAATTATAGTTGTGAATCTGTAATTTCAATTCCGATTGGTTATTACCGTATAGCAGGTTATTTTTGACACTAAATTTTTGCGGATGCTCAACCATAGATAGAGTAGTGACTCTGTCTCTATGCTCAAACTCTTAGAGTTTAAATTTAATGACCACACCCTATAATAGAGACTTTCAACCGGAAGTAAACCGAGCAAACCGAGCTGTCAATCTCGAAAAGGCTACAGTGCAACAAACAAGAGAGTAGATTTTTTTTTGGTACACATTTTTTACATTTTGTGGCATATCTTCTAAAGTAAAAGTGATATGATCTATTTGAGTGCAGGTACTGAAAGTTCAACTATTGGCGCTTCCATTGGACCACCACCTGTTACATCACATGACATCATCAGTATAAAATGGCTGTCTGAAGATGTGTACTTCCGAAAATATGTTAGGAATAGAAGTAGCTTATTTGTTTGAGTTAAGATCTGAAATTTGTTGTGCATGTACCTGGGTATATTGCTCATCTTTTGAGCTTCAACAGAAGTCTGGGCTACTAGTAAGTTCTGAGAAATACTGCATTTTGTTGTTTTTTGGTGGCAAATATGTTAGGAATACAACTTTCGATTTTATATTAGTTAAGGTCTGATTTTTGAGCAGCATGTACTACAATAGTGTACTTTTCATCTGTACTAACTTACAGGAGTTAGGCTAGCCTCTTTTTTGCTAGAGCGGCCCATCTTGTCAAAAACAGTGCTTTTTATGACTTTTGGGGCGATTTGGCTACGTAGTAAGCTCAATTACCACGCCCCTGTGACACAGAATGACCAACACCAACTGTGTATTTGCAGGTAGACATCACATGACCTTTGGCTTTGGATGTAACAAATAACAACAAGATGATTTGTGATGTCACAAATCAATGAATATCATTGCATACGTCCGCAAAAGTAGCAAAACGGAGCAAAAATCACCATTTTTGACAAGAAGGGCCGCTCTAGCAAAGAAGAGGCTAGCCTAACTCCTGTAAGTTAGTACAGATGAAAAGTACACTATTGTAGTACATGCTGCTCAAAAATCAGCCTAATATAAAATCGAAAGTTGTATTCCTAACATATTTGCCACCAAAAAACAACAAAATGCAGTATTTCTCAGAACTTACTAGTAGCCCAGACTTCCGTTGAAGCTCAAAAGATGAGCAGTATACTCAGGTACATGCACAACAAATTTCAGATCTTAACTCAAACAAATAAGCTACTTCTATTCCTAACATATTTTCGGAGGTACAAATCTTCAGACAGCCATTTCATAGTGATGATGTCATATGATGTAACAGGTGGTGGTCCAATGGAAGCGCCAATAATTGAACTTTCAGTACCTGCACTCAAATAGATCATATCACTTTTACTTTAGAAGATATGCCACAAAATGTGAAAAAAATAATATAAAAAAAATCTACTCTCTTTGGTTGTTGCACTGTAGTAAATGTATCGTGACGTCATTAGTAAGATTTAGGGGCGTTGCTGCTTGTAAATAGCTGCAATGCGCTTGCTTAGCGTGGTAGGACGATTTTACTCAAATCGCTTTTTCTGCAGCTCCTTAGTTATACCATAGATACTATAAATTACATTTACTATGTAATTTATAGTATCTATGGTTATACAGTTTTGGGAGAGTGTTTTACATGAGTTCGACGTAGTTCGACACATCTGAACATGTTCGAACTACAGAATAACTTAGTGCTGAGCAATGGATGATATTTCAACCTGGAGAGCTCGAATTGGTCTCTATTGTATCAGGCTGCGCAGTAGAGGCCTGAAGAATAGGTCACCTAAGTCTTATATTCCAAGAGGAGGGCTTTATAGTGATGGAATTGGAACACTTATTGTGGTGCTGGGTTTGTTGCACATTGCAGTGATCTTATTATCATTGTTAATAATTATTGTCTGGATATGTTGAATTGAACCCTGGTCCTGGTAATACACCAGATAAAGAAACAAGTAGTCTACAATTATCAATTAACTATTCCTTAGCTTTACAAGGTATTAACTACCATGCCTCGTGAAGGAACAAATTCAAGCTACCGTATTCAACATAAAATGTTGCATTTTGGCCAATTATAATGCTACGAAAATGTTATGCGACTCATCTTATTTTCTCGATTTATTAAACGGCGCGGTTTCAATGGGGATTGTATACAGGCCTATAATAATTGTGGAACTATTATAATCATGGTAGGCACTTGCATTGGTTTGTATCAATGCATACATTTCTAGCACTACGGTATCTTAATTATATAATACAGGTGAAGGAATTGTTTTAAGTCTCACAAACTTGAAAGACGTCGGCATCAAGGAGACGGGTGCCTGGCTAGATGTGCTGCCTATTTCTTCGCTAGGTCTAAGGATGGATGATAACACCATCAGAGTTGCTGTAGGCCTACGTCTTGGTGCCCCTCTATGCAGACCCCATTCCTGTTATCACTGTGGAGCTGGGGTGGACAGTTGGGCACTCATGGGCTCAGCTGCCGTAGCAGTGAAGGTCGACACCATCGTCATGCGGCTTTGAACGATATTGTGCATAGAACCCTCACCTCTGCAAAGATACCTGCACGCCTTGAACCATCAGGCCTACAACGGTCGGATGGGAAGCGCCCAGATGGCATCACCATGGTACCCTGGAAGTGTGGGAAGCTGCTGGTGTGGGACGCGACCTGCCCGGACACCTTTGCCCCATCATACACCATGCATGCATAAGTGCTACCTCGGAGGCAGGGCTTGTAGCTGCAGAAGCAGAAGAGATCGAGGAAGGAGGCCAAATACACCAGCCTTGGTTCACTGCACTGCTTCACCCCACTAGCCATAGAGACTACAGGTGTTCTAGGGCCTAAGTCTAAGACATTTGTTAAGGAATTAGGTGGGCGCGTTGCAAGTGTCACGGGAGATCAGAAGTCCTCCCATTACTTACTGCAAAGGCTGTCGGTCGCAGTACGGCGTGGAAATGCGGCCTCAGTGATGGGCACAATACACCTGGTCTGTACATGTATATACGTATACTATATAATTATTAGCAAAAAATCGTTTATTTTATTAATGGCAGACCACATTACTACAAATTATAAATTTAAATTATGGGTAGTGACCCCATAGATATATAGTCAGTGTGCATGATAATTATTATTATAATTATATAGAGTTATAATTATGAGTAGAGTGTGCTTCCATGATATAGTTATAATTATGAGAGTAGAGAGTCAGTGCGCTTCCATGATACAGTTATAATTATGAGAGTAGAGAGTCAGTGTGCTTCCATGATAATTATATTTATAATTATGAGAGTAGAGAGTCAGTGCATGTGCATGCTTGCATGATATAATATGCAGTATTGTGTTACCATACTTCATCATCCACGATTTTAAGAGTCCTCCTTTGTTTCGATCATCAGGGGAGGTGACGAGTGTTAACAGTTTTTCCAGCATCAAATTTGACCAGTGGTGTTGAGAAATATTGGTGCATGGCCACGAGTTCGAGTTGAGGGGCTGCCATTGGAAATGTATCTTGCCCACGAAAACCGTATGGAGAGTATATACCAGGTAGTATAGTCATAGATTGAAGAGTTCTTCAGTATACGGTATATATAACCAGGAGTCTTCTGCTTCATCATCATCATCAGGGGGTAGGAATTGCCACAGTAGACATGTCCCACGCACGTGCTGCGTATGTATATACAGGGCCGTAGCCACCAACTTTAGAGTGGTCAGGTTGTTATGAAATGGAACAAATCGGCGCGCTATGCGCGCAGCGATTTTTAGGTCACGCCCATTTCCGGTATCGTTGGTAACGCCCCTTCTCTACTGGCTATCTGCTGGACTAAATTCTGTTCAGCTTTAAAGCTTAGCCCTAACACAAAATGTTACAGAACACAACATCTTGATTCTTATCATGATGGAGAAACAGCAAAGTTGTAATGGCAAGACCACAGAACTGGTTTGGACTTTCCAAATGATCGCTTGGGGAACAAAAAATGGTTAGCTGGATGGTGAGCTTGGTCTGGAAGACTTGGAAGGGATTCTCTCTCGCCATAGCAATGATAGCATGTAGACTAATAGTCTTGATCACTTATAGTTCTAGCATGCTTGCATGTTTTGCACTGCAGAAGAAGTTCACTGCATTTTTTTTCCATTACGTGTTTACTGTAGTGACGACCATTTCCTATTCACCTCGGAAAAAGTGGTCAGGTTGAAACCTGACTAACCTGACTGGTGGCTAGGGCTAGCCTCGTTCCCAGGCCTTACTTTTGTCACTGTTCATCCATAAACAAGACATAGTGAGGCAGCAAGGAAAGAAATGGGCGTACAGTTAAGAAAAAGTAAGGCCTGGTTTGGGAAATCGCGTGATCCACAAGGATTTTTATGAACGTGGGCGATATGTAGCCCACAATCGTGACGTAAGGTATTCTCCCACGCATTCAGAGTAAGACTGTACTGTACTGCACTGCACTGAGACAACCACCAAGCTGTGCTGCAAGTCAGATCAGAGAACCAGCGTGGCCAGCTCTGGTGGCAGTAGCTACCTGCTATATGATAATGATGACTAGGCTATTCTACTATAGCATGTAGAAAGACACAATAGTGATAGAATCTAAACACACAATCTAGACTCGTAGATCATCTAGCTAAGCCTAAAGTATATAGCTAGCTAGCTATAGTGCTTGCAAACTTCCAGTTCCAAGTCCATGTCCAGCTTGCTGCAGGCAAAGTTTTATTAGTCGTAGACCTCTGCGTGGGCAGTCCAACATCTCTAGCTCAGTATGCCCACGCTCATTTTCACCCTTCTACCACCCTTCTACCCTCACGCGACTTCCCGATACAGGCTCTCCTTTTTCCTAACTTTACGTCTATTTCTTTCTTTATTCCTCCAATTAATACCGTATTTTATCTCATTGAACGAATAATACAGTATTTTATCTTATTGAACGATTGTGATAAAGAACAGAAAAAGGAGAGCCTGTGTAGAGGCTAGGCTAGGGCCCTGATATAGAAGTGCTTATATTAGAGTTGTTTTTGAGAGTTCGTTGCACTGCACTGCGTATTGATCCAGGGTCTTCGAGATGTTCCATTAGTCCCAGCTGGTCGTCACCGAAAGATGTGCAGTTGTAGATAGATAGGATGCACAAAAACAATTGAGAATTGACATACATGGATGGAAGATGGAGTATATGACATGACATGGCACAAGTCTTAGCACAAGAATTATAGAAAGAGAATTGTTCGTAATTTATAGAGAAAGAGAAGTAATATTATGTTCGGAAGAGAATTGTTCGGAGTTGAGAGAGAGAGAGAAATAAGAAATAATTATGTTATAATTATGGGAAGACAATTGTTCGGTTATGAGAGAAAAGGAAGTAATATTATGTTCGGAAGAGAATTGTTCGGAGTTGAGAGAGAGAGAGAGAAATTATGTTATTATAAGAAGAAAATTGTTCGGTTTATGAGAGAGAGAGAGAATTAATTATGATATGCACATACTTGTAGAGGCTACAAAGCTTGGTTACAAAAGGTTTTGTAGAGAGAGATATGAATATCAGCAAATGATAGACTGCAGATGAATCCATGCACGACAGTATTTGATGCACAAAATGTTGTAGAATGTGCACAAGCATTAATAATTCAAACTAAAAAGGGTAGCACATGGTCTGCCAATTTTTTTTAACGCCATACAGAATCAGCGAGAGAAAGCCAAATCACTTATTTTATACTTATAGGCAAGAAGAAGCCGTTACATCACATAACAGCAGTAACTAGAATTCACCAGAGCCACCAAAAGAATTAAGCCAATCCATAATCCAAGCACCATCCCCACTAGCACTTATATTTATACACAGGAAGAACCTTTACACCGCATAACAACGTAACTACAAAATAATTTTGATAGGCAAGAATTCCCAAGATACAGAACAATCTATATGCCGGCCAAACAACATCGAAAATCCAGTTTGTATATTTAAACTTAAAAGAAAAGGTCCCTCCTATACAAGTATGAATTATTCAAACACCCATATAAGGCCCGCCTGCCCTCAAGCAGATCCAGGAAAAATGAAAGGGGGGGGCTAGTAGAAAGGGGCAAAGCCACCCAGAGGGTAAGTACAGGAGGGGGAGCATTCCCCTCCCACCTGGCCGGAGGCGAAATTTTTTGCTTTTTACAATTTGCTCACAATTTGATCTTTGAACTTAAGTGGATACTGAATACGAAAAAGTTAATACAAAAAACTCATTCTTATCAACAAAAGGATTGTATACTGTAGATAATACTGTATAGATGTTACATGCACATTCATGCACTCTTGGTACACTAAAATTAATGAAGGAATCACAGTGCCTACTCAGACTGCACTGAGAGTGAGAGGAGGTAAGGCTGCTTCCTTGCAACTAGCTGAAAAAGTCTGAGATCTGCTCCATGTTGCAGCAGCATGCACAATAGCCTCCTTCACAAGGCCTAGAAAGAGAGGCCCTGGGATCGAGGCTACAAAACATTGCACAAGGAGCTGACTCAGCAATAGCACTGGCTGTTGTCTAGCATCTTTTAAGTCAGTGAGTCTACATGCAGATGCATGAGTAACAAGGTTGGTGGCAAAATTGTTGGAACCTCAGACTAACAATACATAGGTAGTTTTTTCAAAAGGGGGGGCTTCAGCCCCTCAAAACCACCCCCTGGATACGCCCCTGAGCAACTCACTGCAATTATTCCCCCCTCCCCCTGTCCTCAAGTTCATGCGCATCGAAAGTTTTCCTGCAAGTATGAAGGGGAAAGAGATGAAATTTACACAAGAAAAAATTATAAGATGCACAAAATATGCATGGCCTTTTAGAAATTTGTTGTAGTACTCTTCACATGAAATTGCTTACCTTTTTTTATTGCCGTAACATAAATTCATAGTTTCCTGTGATCGCTTTCTTTTACGGGATGGCCTAGCAGACGGTCCAGCCGAAGGTCCAGTATTGGACTCATGATCAGAGCCACTCAGGGTGTTGACGACAGTGGGCCAAGAGCCACTCAGGGTGGTGACGACAATGGGCCAAGAGCCACTCGGGGTGGTTACGACAATGGGTTCAGAGCCACTCGGGGTGGTGATGATAGTGATCTCAGGGCCACTCAGGGGGGTGACGACAGTGATCTCAGGGCCACCCAGGGTGGTGACGACAATGGGCGTCGTCTCTCCTTCCTCCGCGGTAGGAGTTTCGGTCTCCATAGCACTAGCCATGGTAGTGGTTTCCTGTTCCTGTTCCTCTGTAGTCAGTACCCTCTGTTTATCCACCTCAGAAGATACTTGTAACAAAGCCTCCTCAATGGTGGGTGGTAGAGGTTGAGGGAGTAGTCCCGCCAGTAGAGTTACTACTTTTTGTTAGTGCTCTCTGCAAGAAAAGGACAGGGTGAAAACATAATTGTAATCAACTTACATTTTGTGCCATTAATGATTGTATCATTCTGTTGTCAAATCCTGGTCCTCTCTCTCCCCTCTCTCCACGTTATCCATCCACACCATTCACCCCATCAGTTCCATTCGCACCATCCACCCCATTTCTGCCTGGCAATCCATTCATCCAAAAACCATAATTTATTGATTGTGCTGGCATAGCTATAGAGCATAGCTAGAGCATGCATGCATCCTTTGCATATAGAGATCTAGCTAGAACAGAACAACTATAGTTCTATCATGCAAAACTCACTGGATTGTTGGTGGACCCGTAGTGTAGCTGGGTCTTCGGCAGTCTTGGTGGTGGTGCACTGCTGCATGCCGGCGACGTAACCAGAGGTGGTGCAGAGGCCATTGAGCTCGTTAGTTGATAGTGTTGATAGTTGATGATAGTTGATGATAGTCTGATGATAGTCTGCCCTGCATGATGATACTCCCTTGTCAAATCTCTTCAAATCACTCCGAACCTCCAAGCCGTTAGACTGAAGATCAAGTGCTGCAGCGCCGCATAGACCCATGCATGCAATGACCGGATGTTAATTTTACCTTTTGACTTCTGATTATCCTCACTTGTGCTCCATACATATAGTATGCCTTTGTACTGTGTGAGCATGCCATGCTAAGTTATTTTGTGTTTTTGTTTGTGTTCTCATTCAAATTCAAATTCAAATTAAAGTCTATTCTTTGCTGTATCAAGATATACAATATACATACATAGATACTGTAATTTATAGTATCTATGATAAATATATACTAACTTATGAGTTTGTTTGATTCCCTGCAGATGTGCAAGTAGACTGCATGACTACTTGGACAGTGCAGCTCAGTTTTGAGGTCTCTTCTGTTCAGTGAATATCTCAATGTGGCCATGCCAGACAACATGCAAGCATTTACTGCACTGAGGATGATAGCTAGCTACCAGAGTTCCAGTCATGGAAGTCTAGCAATATGGTATGTATGATAAATGTCAGTGGACCCTGTACTTCTTTAGATCTGTACAGTCATGCAGACAGTCATGATAATTATGGTGTATGCATGGTGCTTTGATACAAGTATGTATGGTGCTATAAAGTGTCTCTGTCAACACAAGCACCTCTACAGCTCCAAATTACAAATTTATAGAGCTGAAGCACTCATTCATGGTTTTTATGTCTTCTTCTGCCTCAGGCTTTATGGTATATAGCTGATTCTATGCATATGGATAATTGGTGGCAGTGCAATATTAGTTAGAGGTGTGCATAATAGTAATTATAGCCATCTTTAAATTCCCTAATTAATGATTGTCTCCCTGCATGCATTCTTTACGTACAGGGAACTCTAACTGCTGTCCATCATGTGGTCATGGTCATGCATGCATATGCATGGTGAGCGTGCTGCATGGTCACATGATGGATTGGTTCGGGAAGCGCCCCTCTGTCTGTGGATGTGTGCATGTGTCTACTGGAATGGATTAATTATGGCTAGCTAGATAATTCATTGATCGCAATATTAACTTAATTTTTTGTTCATGTAATTACGTTATCAAACGTTATCAAAAGAGTATACAATTAAACATGGTAACTAATAATTGACATAAATAACGAAACAACAATTAACACTACACACAAAAGGTTGTCTAATGTTCACTGCACGTGTACAAACCAATTAAAACGGAGCCCATAAAATCAAATAAGTCTGCATGAGATATACAAAGTCAGAAAAGAAAGAAACGAAACAAATACTAAATTGTCACTGAATTCTATGAGTCACAAAAAACTTTCTGCACACTGGACAATGGTCGACCTTCTGTGCACAGTCCCAGCATGTCTGGTGACCACACAGGAAGGCTGTATTCTTAGGCTTTGTCAGACAAATAGATTCAAAGCAGGACTGGTCAGCAGATGGACACTGGTGGCCGAGACGGGGGCTGTGTGTGTGGGGGTGGGGTATTATTTGACATAAAATTACTAAGTACACAGTACACTGCACAATATACAAGACAGCTAGTAACATAATGCAACTTGAGGAGTTCAAAAAAACTGTATCTGGGAAGTTATTGTAGAAGCTTTTATATAGTAGCTATGTTAATACTCACTTTGCAAATGGGGCATTTCTTGGCTCTCTGTGCACATTCTGCACACATGACAACGTGACCACATGGCTTAAACTTGACGTCCACTGGAGCCTCACACAGGAAGCACGGCTCAATGGCCACACCCACACTACCTGAAGAGGGGGTGGTATGGATATACAATTCAGAGTTGGTTCTGTACAATATGCACAACCATACAAAGTACAGTCATGTAAAGGCCATTTAAAATATGAGATTTATCACAGAACTTGTTACTTGTATCTAAACACATAACTGGAAAGGTGACCTAACAAAGAAAGTTTTAAGACAAAGGTACAGCACAGAGACAGGTCTTACCACCGCCAGTGGCTCCCAACTGGTAGAGAGGCTGTGGGAGGGTGGTGGGTGGCATGTGTGCCCTGTGGCAGTATATAGGGGGGCAGGTGATCTCAGACTGGCTCACCACCTCTCTGTGTGCCCTGTGGCAGTATAGGGGGGCAGGTGATCTCAGACTACCATGGAACTTCACACCAACTGCAAGGAGGTACATGTACTACGGTAGTAAGTACATAATACTCAAATTATTTGACTACAATGTATATAAGCTAGCCTAGTGGTTTGGGCTATAGGTAATGGCATCCATGCATTCCTGATAATGGTAGTACTTAGAGCTACAGTTCACCTGTAAGCACAGAGATGCATGCAGCCAGTGGTCTGTCACCATCTTTATCTTATGTAATGAAACACACACTATTTAGAAATGCAGACCAGCACAGTATAACACCATACACACTGTGTACACACACACATGTAGTGTATACAGCAGAGGCTAGAATGATGCACATACCCCCACTTTCCACATTGGGGGCGAACTCCATGATAACCTTGAGCACGTCCACATTACCAGCTGCACAGGCACAGTGGATGGCCGCCTTACCAGCTGCCTTGGTGTTCACCTGGGCAACACAATATGGTATTAGTTTGTGAATAACAACACAAAATATGACCTCTGAGACAGCTCTAAAAACAGACCTGATTTTTCAACGGACATAATTTTAATACCGTTGATCCAATGTCAAAAATGTTATGATTTTCTAAAAGCTTAGAAAGAGACCTTTCAAATAGTGGGTTTCAATCCGAAATTTTGTTGGGGGCCTAATTTGTCATTTTTCGGCCTGGTATGGCCAAATTGAAATAATTTTATTGCTGCAATATGAACTTTGATCACACCATTTGAAAGGTCTCTTTCTAAGCTTTCGGAAAATCAAAAAATGATTGCAATTGGATCCACAGAATTCAAGTTATGGCAGTTGAAAGAGTCTCCCAAACAACGAGTGTTGCAAGCATGCGCTTGCTAATGCCTCTCGCCATGTTTTTGCTTTCGCTCAAAAGTATTAGAGTGTTATAGAAGAGGTAAATAATTTGCAATGTGCTTTGATTGTTTCACAAGAAAGGGGTGTTCACAGTTACTAGTGTATACTGATCGTCTTAAAATAATGGCCTGTAGCCAAACAGTCAGGTCCAGACGAAAGCAAGGAACCTCATTATAGAGTGAGTCCCTGGTAATTATGCATGTGTGTGTGTGTGTGTTGCAGCTGTACATGTATGTAATGGTCCTTTTCAATACTAGAGCTATACCTCCTTGTGAGATAAACAAAGTGTTCAGATCTCTGCTTGTTTAGCTACTCTTTGCATGACATTGTGTACGGCTCTGTTGCGTATAATTATCCTCAGGCTAATTCTGAAGCCTCGTGACTCCATCACACCGTACCAAGGAGTGAGTGCAGGCTGGAACAAGGTGAGGAGGAGGGATATACTCAGAGTGGATACAGGGGAGACAGACGACTCCTCCCATCCTCTCTTCCCCCTACACCTCGGCATCAACATCTCTGAGGAAAGGATTGACCAGCAGAGGAGCACTAGAGTACTGATATTGAGGGAGGCCATCAAGGAACTACACAAGAAGACGTCAGAGTCAGTTTATTAAGGCAACAAGACATTTGGATATTTCTCATTATAACACCAATCCATGCATATATATACGTTTTGTGTACATAGTTTTGCGGCAAACCGAAACTATTTTTAGTGTGGCCCTAATCAAATAAATACGGTACCTAGTCTACTCTTCAACAGCAGCTACCATATTATAGTGTGTAGGATTTATAGTGACAGCATTAAAGAGACTTTACACAGTAATTACATGCTAGCTAGATTAATTGTCGTATGATATTTTGTTGTTTTATTGGCTAGTTCTCGTACACCTGCGAGGCTGTCATGTGACCTATGCAATGTGCTGTGTGGGTGTCCAGTGGCGTAGGCAGAGGGGGGCTGACGGGGCTAGAGCCCCCCCCTTTTGTGTTTCATCAACTCCAACTCAGCTTGAATCACCTTGACCTGTCAATCTATTCTGCACTGCATTGCATGTGTAGTTAATAGAATGATGTCATTCAATGGAAATGTGGGCAAGGCCTCCTACTGCGCATGCTTACTGCTGATAAAATTCCAAGCTATTCAGCGCCTGCTCTGGCCCTGCTCATAGCCTCGATCCCAGGCCGAGTTTTCGCTTTTATAACGGTTAGGCGAACAACTGGGCCTGGTACTAGTTGTCTGCGCATGCGTCAAATTTTCATTGTATGTTTGTGGTCGGCAAAAATATTTAATAAATCAATAATGGAAATTTGTACACAGAAAATGCACAGAGTGAGTACACAAAAGATGCACATAGGGAGCTGCTTCACAAAGGCCTGGGGAGTTGCCAGTTGTGCTGCAGCACAATTACAGTGACCCAGGGCAACTTCAGGATGATTGAATGCCTTCAAATTACGTTTCAAAAAGATTTAGCAGGCTGCTGGACTTCTCTGATTCTAGGCCCCAACTCGTAACTCATTGCTTGAGAAAACATAGATTCTCTTGATGTCTCTGAGCTACCCAGCAACGCTCGAATGAGCAGGTCATACTCCAGTCCTGTGTCTGTGAGTATAGGACAATATTAAAAGAAACCAAAGACGGTTAAACCCTTACCTCAAACTGTCCAGTCTCGTCCGTTAGTATAGCCAAGAGGAGCACTGTTGGGATAGCTGGATATTAGCCATTGCTCCTGTACAGAGAAGTAGACATTTTAAATACGTGTAGATCTATACATATTAAATTTCTCGGTTATAGTGTCATTGTCGACGAGCTGATGATGGCAGCACCAAGTTCTCTAGCTCACACTCTTCACTTAATCCACCATATTAATGATGAAACTATAGTCTACCTACATTCTTGCCAAACATGAACAAGACTTGATAGCATAGCCGGCCATAGGGCCCACACAAAAATATCTGACCTTAACAAGCTTGACAAAGCTTTATACCTCTTCCCTTGTTGTTCAGTCTTCAGAATAAGCTTCAGAGAAGAGAGAAGCTTCAGCTAAGAGCCATTCCAATCGATTCCAATAATGATAAAACGGGAACTGACTTCTAGTACACGATAGTACACAAATATAAATGTCACGAAAGTGAACGAGAATATCCATTCGTCAGAATCTGACGAACGATTGACGCATGCGCAGACAACTAGTACCAGGCCCAGTTGTTCGCCTAACCGTTATAAAAGCGAAAACTCGGCCTGGGATCGAGGCTAGCCCTGCTCAATGGATTTGAGCCCTGCCCTTCTCAAAATCCTGGCTACACCACTGGTGTCCCCTGGAGCTCAAGCATCACTTCTCCACAGTGAAGTACAGAGTGTGTGAGGAGAGGTTGTTCAGTGATGACCTGCAGCTGGACTTGAGCAGGGAGGAGCTCAGCAAACTAGAACTGAAAACATGAACTTTATTATTTAACCCGTCCAAACTGTTGTTTCATTTATTCTCTTTCTCTCGTTCATATATATATTATCATACTCTCAAATGAGATTGTTTTCCACAACTATTTATACTTCAATTCATGATTCTTTATTATCCCTTATAATTATGCGAAATGTTGAAAGTGCACAGTTAAAATAGTATCTACAACACAAAGAAAGTCTTCCACCTGACTGTGATATATGCACGATGTGTACTATTATATACAGTGATTTGTTTATGCGCGAGGTCGTGAGGGAACTACGAATGAGGCTGGCAATTTGCGGTATTCGTCCCCCAAAACGCACTACTATCAGGTGACCTTTAGACCCTGTACAACGAGGCCGCTAGCTCACACAAAGTATTATTGTTATGTAATTTCCTCCCACCACAGAAAGTTTAAATCGGGGAAAAGATCGCCATCACAGACTGATTGGTAGTTTTAATTGTCTACAGCAAGCATCGATTATCCACATAATTATTTTATTCATGCAGTTGGTGATCTGCGGGTTGTTCTACCCTCAATACTTCAGCTGGCTGCCTCTGGAGGAGGAGAGTTGTGAGAAGGCTATGTCCGGCCATGACCCAAAGACAACCGTCATGGTGTGTGTGTGTGGGGGGGGGGCTGATCATGGTGTGTGTGTATAGGTGTGTGTGTGTATGCATGTGTGTGTGTGTGTGTGGGTGAGTGTGGGGGCTTGTATTGTGAATAGATGCTTCTACACTAATGCAATGCTCTCTTTAATTCCCGGCACTTGTAGTTGTCAGCACTACCTCGTGATCCTGTAACCCACAGTGACCAGATCTTCAACATCTGCGGCAAAGGAAAAGCACTTCACTTCGAGACCTTCAAGTGAGAGCACAGAGACACACAATATCATATAATTATAGAGTTACTTACGTACATTGTAGCAATAGCTCTACAGTTAGTGCTCCAGTTCTATGCATGTTACGGAATATACTGTGTGCTTGTGTGCATGTACTGTCAATGCCACAGCCTCCAGCCCTTGCTCATAATTATTGTAACTAGTGCAGTATACTTGTATTTATATATTCTCCATTACTTGGCCCCTCCTCCTCTCATGTTAGAGTGTTTGTTGAGTTTGAGAGACCTCACTCGCACTCCCGATCACAATCAACCGACGCCCCCGTCCTGGATGCTGTCCTCATCGCACTCAAACGCCGACAAGAGAGGAACAAGCTTGCCCTCTATATTGATGAGTCCCCTCTCCCCTCTTCACAGAGGAACGAGGACGTCCCTGTAATTAGAGCCGGGGCACTGAAGGAGATGAAGCTCCCTGATAGTGGCACTAAGCAGATTGTCATCACTGAGGTATGTAATTACACACTATCACAAAAGTAGTCAATGGAGGAGAACCAAAAGTGTTCCCCCTCATCACAAGGACAGAGAGGACTGAACATTTTAGCCGCGGCCTTTATTCGAAAACAAGCCGCATGTAGTACTGGTCCGGATGTGATACGCTATTATTGCACTGCTTTACTATTATTGTACAATTCCAGTGCAGTAATAGTACATCATATGACTATGATCTAAATGAAAATAGTTGCGCTGTGGCTTCTTTGATCTTTTTCAAACATGCAACAAACTATTATAGCTAGTGCTACAATACGAGAATGCTAGGTAGAGTTCACTTGTAGTGTTCATGTTCTCACTCAGCTAAACTTATTGTTAAAGTTATCAGCAAAAATTCATTCACAATCACTTCAACTGATGTATAGTTCCATGAGCTGAAGTCCAATGTTAGAATGTATGTTGAGAAAATTGAAGCACATTCGTAGCTCAATGTCATTAGTAGTTGGAGTTGATAGAGTTTTCGTAAACCACGGAGGATTATTGTTATTATAACATGTGTTGAGGCTTGACTGACCATCCCACAGCGCATTGTCGGGATAGAAACGTAACCCGTTTACACCCCAGTTAGCAGGTGTGGCCACACTATCACAAAAATAATCATTTCCCACAAATAGAGGAGAACCATAAGTGTTCCCCTCATCACAAGGACAGCGATGGTTAGGGTGACTGTCACCAATGGTTCCATTGAACAGACCACTGGCAAACGTCCAGATATGTGTGCGTGGAGATTGCCCATGCGTGACACTGAGTCCAGCGACATATGCAACATCGATATTCCTACACTGTTAAAAACGGTGTGTTGAATAGCACACTACTTTTCACAGGTAATTTTTAGTGTGTGTTAATGTGCACACCTGTGCATATCTGTGTTCACTGACACTCAATTGTGTGTAATAGAACACTCAACTGAACAGTGTGTAACTGAACACTCCTGACATTCATCTATGGACAAAATTAGTTTAAGTACAATGTACTATATAATGTTAAAGAATTTTACTCAATGACATTGCTCTAAAATCTCATTGGTTAGTTTGTAGTTTTCTCACTTCACTGCCACATGTTTCTCTTTGACACTCAAGAGAACCAGCTTGGAGCTAGCTGAAGCAACAACTTGATCTAGTCTAGATATATAATGATATACCTGCAGCATGGTATCCAAAGAATGCGTAGTTATGTCCAAACCGATAACCTAATGCTCTCCCACACACCTGCCTGTATTGGGCACCACCCACTGGAAACATGACAGAGTCGCAAACACCACTACTAGACGATTGTATACGACCACATGATCTTATCGAATAGTCTGTCAGTTGAAGTCCTTGAGGGCATTGTTGGTTGGGGTCGGTCATGTTAATGTAGGCCACTCTTGTCCATCCTGGTCCACCGCAAGTGTCAGAAGCAGTTGGTGGGTCTGTGGTCATTGCTGTTGGTTCACTGGTAGTGGCAGTTGTTGCTTCCATGGTTGATGTGGCTGCTGTTGGATCACTGGTAGTGGCAGTTGTTGCTTCCATGGTTGATGTGGCTGCTGTTGGTTCACTGGTAGTGGCAGTTGTTGCTTCCATGGTTGATGTGGTTGCTGTTGGTTCACTGGTAGTGGCAGTTGTTGCTTCCATGGTTGATGTGGCTGCTATTGGCATGCTGGTAGTTGACACCGGTGCACTTGCATTTCCTTCAGCATCTGCAACAGTTAAGAGACAGATTATTGTAGTTACATGCATGGATAGCAATATACACACACTTGAGTCACTTTTGACTGTGAGTATTGTTACGTACTTACCCAGCAATCTGTCGGCAATAGTTTCTAGTGCTTCACGAATGTGTTTCAGCTCTGATAGATATTCGAGTGATTCACTGATTTTTGTTAGCTGTGTCTCAGTTCCACTTGAGCATTGGCTCCTAACATAGCAGGTGCTCGGTTGGTTCCAGGCTGACCCCAGACCAAGGAGGCAGCAAAATATTAGGAGTACAGAAGACATAGTTAGTATATAGTCTCCACGGGAATAGTGACAGTGTCGTACGTGTGATGATAATCAGTCGGATACGGTTTGCTGTAGCTCTGCACGTTTTATAGATTTGAAACACCCACACGTAACATGACACAGTAGAGGTGATACACCGTACAATTAAAATCAAGATTTCAGTAAAATTTCCGTGTTATAATATACACTAGATGATTAAAATTAAGATTTCCGTGTTTGATGACATTTTTGAGAAAATAAGTCTTATAATATCGTATTACTAGAATGTTTTGTGAGCATCGCCAACCTTGCAAGCGTTGATTACTACGCAAAATATAATCCGCTAACACCTATAATTATACAGGTGCTGGTAATGACACACGGTCTTTGCCAGAACGCAATAGTTCGATATTATGGGGTGCCGTTTGTGTCAAAATCCAAAAACAGTCGATGTTATGAAATGGAGTCAACGTGATGAAATGAGTCGACGTTATGAAATGGAGTCGACGTCATAAAGGTCGACGTTATGAAATGGAGTCGACGTCATAAAGGTCGACGTTATGAAATGGGTTTGTCTAAGTTCACCGTGTTTGATGCAGTGACGTCGATAGATTTAACTGTCGTTTGCAAAGTTTTTTCACCAACAAAATTAATTATTCGGTATGTGCATTAAGTGTAAGAAAACAGATATGACCTTACGATGATTATTGTAATTTTATTGCTCTTATTCTTGTTTGACCTTTGTACTTTAAAGCCACGTGGCATACTGACCTATCCTGCAGTACATTGATGCTGGCCACTTCTGGGCCCAGTTGGCCGACCAGGTTGCCACGACGAACATGAGACGGCTACTGGACAGTATCAACACTCGTAGCCTTTGTCCTCCAGCCAAGATGGAGAGCATGTTCTGTCTTGCCCCTTTCTCTGAGGACGGGCTGTTTTATCGAGCAAAGGTCGTTGGCATGGAGGTTATCGAGGAGACAAATGAGGTACGCACCACTCACACCCTCACACCACCCACACTCTCACATATCTATACCCACCCACACACCACCCACACATACCCTCACAGGTGTATGCCCATGTGGTATTTGTGGACTATGGTAACGTGAAGATGGTGAATACTGGTGTACTGTGTGAACTCTCCTCCAGTGACACAGAGCTCGATATGCAGGCCATCGAGTGTTTCCTTACGTCCGTCAAACCCACCATTCAGAGCTCATCTGATGGCAAGTGGTCAGCTGAGGCAAACGACAGGTTCAAGCAACTCACAATGAGCAAATATCTCATGATTCAGGTGAAGCAAAAAGCTGAAATACGTTATCCTAATTTACCTGCAGTGTGTGTGCAGAGCCTATAGTGTGGTCCCACCGTGTACACTGTAGCTAGTGTACAGAGCCTATAGTGTGGTCCCACTGTGTACACTGTAGCTAGTGTACAGAGCCTATAGTGTGGCCCCACTGTGCACACTGTAGCTAGTATACAGAGCCTATAGTGTGGTCCCACTGTGTACACTGTAGCTAGTGGTTGACTTTAAAGTTTGCATTTCAAGTGAAGTGAAAAGGGTTGTATTACATTGCATATTAATTGCATCAACCGCTAGTAGTCTCGCAAGGTAGTCGTTTCATCTCGGAGGTAACGTCTGGCAAATTACACATGAGCTACTTGTGCAGCTGTCTAAATGACTGTTTGCATTGGATAAGTGGTTTACTAGCAGCTAATTAGCTAAGTGTGCATGTGTGTGATCTCACAGCTTACTACAAACACTTATCAGCCCACTTAGAGCACCACTATGTGTGGGCGACTCTGTACGGTGAAATTGAACACTTTTTAGGTATGACTTCCGTATGACTAAACCATTAGGTGATGATGTATTCTGAACATGTTAGGGAATCCCCCTTGTACACCGCTTGTATCCCCTGCACAGGTGTACTCTCATGTGGGGAATTCCCTACGTGTCGACTTGTACGATACAACAAGCCAGGAGGACATCTTCATCAACGAGGTGCTTGTGAAGGAAGGTCATGCTGTCCACTGTGAGGAGCCCTACCCCTTGAAGGTGAGTCTGGCTATATACAGCTACTGGCTGTGATCTTAGCCTGCATGCCTTGTGTCTAATTGTAGAAGCTGTATTAGTAGCTGGTCATTTTCTTATGGTCTCTCAAAGAAGCTACCAATAATTGATCGATAATTATTTGATTGCCTCACACGAGATCAACTTTCATGAGATCAATTCTTACCAGAGCAACTTTGCATGAGGTCAACTGTCAATAGATCAACTCTCACAGAATCAAGTTTTCATAGGATCAACTCAACTCCTGAAATCAACTCAAATCAACTCTAATCTTGTTATCCAAAAATTAACTTTTTAAAGGTGTTGGCCTCACTTTTTTAGCTAATTACTATTGTGCATGTGCGCCCATGCCAAAGATTAGCAGGTATTGTGTAATAAGCCCCTATAGATTTAGCACAATGCACGCTCATTCGCAATGGCTCAATCATCAAGAATTCAGGAACAGTTGAAGAGCTATAGGAAAGACTTCGAGAGGTATATCTACACGAAAATAAGACGTACATTTTATTGTATCTGTGGCATTTTGTCCACTGACATTTGTTAACAGCCTGGCTTGCCATCCAACAAAGATTGACGAGCTAGTGGACTATTTTGTGCACTTACATGTAGTACAACCTGGACGAATGGAAACATTAACTTTCAATCACATCAGCCCAGAACCAACAATGGTATTTTAATTAATGAAAAAAGTCATCGTTAGTACAAAACCAACCCCTCAACACAAAGGCTGCCTCTGTATAATGGCCTGAAATTTCCTCCGAAGGTGTTTGTTATAATAGGGTACGTTACACTCAAATTTTAGTGAGGTGGTGAAAATATTAGCTTAGAGCTAGGATGTATGTTACTGCGTTCTATCGTGATAAGCGCCACTGAACTGATCAACCTGTTAAACTACTATGGTGTGTAATGAATCTCGTGCCAACTATGTAATCCAATTAGGCCCTCTAATAACCAACACCCACTCAAGTCAATGGCCCACACTTTAAAGGTGCTGTTTCAAATTCTTACCCATCCAGCCGTACAGTCTGTAGTACCGAACAGTATAATGGCAGCTGCAAAAATTCATCCAACAGGCATCCGATTAATATGGAGCACCCACTCAAGTCAATGGCCCACACTTTAAAGGTGCCGTTTCAAATTCTTACCCATCCAACCGTACAGCTTGTAGTACCGAACAGTATAATGGCAGCTGCAAAAATTCAACCAACAGGCATCCGATTAATATGGATTGAGTACATCCAACCAAAACAAAGATTCAGAGCTACATGCATGTTTGTAGCTACATCTCGGTCATAGAGACTCAAAATAAAAGAGAAGAATCCATACAAACACTGTTTGACTGCTTCAACACATGAGGCATGACTCTGAAGAGTATATTTATTTTACCAGCCATCAAGCATCTTAATTGTAAAATTTGGGAGTGTAACGTTTTTTTATAAAACTGAGTTGATCACATGAAGTTGATCCTATGAAAAGTTGATTCTATGAGAGTTGATCTACTAACAATTGACCTCATGCAAAGTTGCTCTTAAGAATTGATCTCGTGGGAGTTGATCTCATGAAAGTTGATCTCGTATGCACACATCAATTATTTGTACAGATTAATTATATGTACATGTAGGTGTTCCAAGTTATGATTGTGAATTTATTATGATCAGTATGATTATGCTAACGCCCCGCCCCCCTGTGCAGTTTGCCCACGTTCAGACTCTAGCAGCTCAGGCGTCCGAGGCCTCGACCAGTGTGGGTGGTAGAGGAGGGAGGTACGAGTCCAGCACCACCAAGACCATCCCCTGGCTGGAGGAGGACAGGACCAAGAAGTACCCCAGAGGCAGGAAGGTGGGGACATTGAACAAACAAACGTTAGACACTAGTTGATGATTAGATATACATAGGAAAGTGCCTCTTCCCTACTTAGCATCCCTCAGGCACTTCCTACAAGATTTATCATTTTGGTTTATGTCTAAGCAAGCCAAGTTTATTTAAACAGGTTTTTTCTTCTTCAGTTTGAGCTGAGAGGTCCTGACAGTATGTACAAGGTGACCTTCCACCAGATGACCATTGCCGGGGGAAACCGACAGGCTCGCATCGAGCGAGACTCAGTCAACTGTATCGTGGTCAACAGTGAACCACAGGACCGTCGTGATAGACTGATGGTGGCAGGCTATGTGGCGTTAAATCCCTCAGGCAATACATGCATCGCTAGACACACCACCCTCATGCCCAACATCCCTGCACTCCTCCACTTGGTCGCCATTTTGTTTGCACCCTGTGTTGAGATCCATGCGTGTATGCAGATCTAGTTGAACATCTTTCAACAGCCATTAACTTTAGTTCTGATGGTCCAATTTCAAAAATGTTATGATTTTCTGAAAGCTTAGAAAGAGACCTTTCAAATGATGTGTTTCAATCCAAAATTTATTTGGGACCCTAATTTGGCATTTTTCGCCTTTGGACCATGGGCATGGTACAGGGTTTTGCAGAATTCTTGCAACAGGGCTAAACAGACACAGCAATGACTTCCATATATGGAAGTCAAGTCAACTGCTGACTTAAAATATTGTGTGTACTATGCAGGGTGTCATACTGCTCATACAGAGGAGGGATATGATTATATCCCTCCTCTGGCTCCAATCCCCCCCCCCCCCTAAAATGTGCATTTAGGTACTCAGTTGTGTTTGAGTGTCCATAGCGGTAGGGTATCGAAATAACTGTTGACCTTTTTTTTTTATGTTCTGGTGATGTTTCAAATGGTAATGTTTGAAAGTCCCCTCTCTAATTGCAATCGTATGACACTCTGGTATGTGTATAATTATTTGAATGGCTTGAATTGAAAGTTGTCCTGTGAGCCTAAAAGAGAGCATCACAAGATCAGGAGGACATCCTGACAAGATTTAAGGTGGTGCATGGACGGTGTACCAGGTGGAAATGTCGTAAAGTTGGTGACAAGACAATTTGCTTCAACTGTGTGCAGAACTGTTGCTCTTTTCAATGACACCCTGATAAGCATTTCCATGGTGCACCACCCACCACCTTAATTAAATCTTGTGAATAAGCTGATGCTCTCTTAATTAGATCTGTATTATTATTTTTATTAGAGGCTTAGAATTGTAGGCTTTATTGTAGGAATAGTTGATACAATTACTAAGTATGCTGTTTAGGCTTCAAGTATACACTTTAGAATGCTAGTGGTATGCACAATATTCGTTTGCTTACTGCATGGTTTCTTTCCTCGCCATTTTTAAAGGTTCCATGTGCTTTCTGGGATCACATGATTCCTTTGTTAGCTATTTATTGCTGTGATGCTCTTTATCATGTGGGTACTGTGTGGGACTGCAGGGGCTAGGGTGTCGTGTTCCTCTAACCTTGTGGTTATTGTGTTGTATTGGTAGCTACAGTGTGTAGTGTGTGTGTGTGTGTGTGTGTGTGTGTGTGTGTGTGTGTGTGTGTGTGTGTGTGTGTGTGTGTGTGTGTGTGTGTGTGTGTGTGTGTGTGTGTGTGTGTGTGTGTGTGTGTGTGTGTGTGTGTGTGTGTGTGTGTGTGTGTGTGTGTGTGTGTGTGTGTGTGTGTGTGTGTGTGTGTGTGTGTGTGTGTGTGTGTGTGTGTGTTGCAGCTGTACATGTATGTAGTGGTCCTTTTCAATACTAGAGCTACCTCCTTGTAAGATAAACAAAGTGTTCAGATCTCTGCTTGTTTAGCTACTCTATGCATGACATTGTATACAGCTCTGTGACATTATGTGTGTATACTGCGTATAATTATCCTCAGGCTAATTCTGAAGCCTCGTGACTCCATCACACCGTACCAAGGAGTGAGTGCAGGCTGGAACAAGGTGAGGAAGAGGGATATACTCAGAGTGGATACAGGGGAGACAGACGACTCCTCCCATCCTCTCTTCCCCCTACACCTCGGCATCAACATCTCTGAGGAAAGGATTGACCAGCAGAGGAGTGCTAGAGTACTGCTATTGAGGGAGTCCATCAAGGAACTACACAAGAAGATGTCAGAGTGAGTTTATTAAGGCAACAAGACATTTGGATTATAGCACCAATCCATGCATTTATATACGTTTTGTGTACATAGTTTTGCAAACTGAAACTATTTTTAGTGTGGCCCTAATCAAATAAATGCGGTACCTAGTCTACTCTTCAACAGCAGCTACCATATTATAGTGTGTAGGATTTATAGTGACAGCATTAAAGAGACTTAATTATTATACACAGTAATTACATGCTAGCTAGATTAATTGTCATAATGATATTTTGTTGTTTTATTGGTTAGTTCTCGTACACCTGCGAGGCTGTCATGTGACCTATGCAATGTGCTGTGTGGGTGTCCCCTGGAGCTCAAGCATCACTTCTCCACAGTGAAGCACAGAGTGTGTGAGGAGAGATTGTTCAGTGATGACCTGCAGCTGGACTTGAGCAGGGAGGAGCTCAGCAAACTAGAACTGAAAACATGAACTTTATTATTTAACTCGTCCAAACTGTTGTTTCATTTATTCTTTCTCTCGTTCATATATATATTATCATACTCCCAAATGAGATTGTTTTTCACAACTATTTATACTTCAATTCATGATTCTTTATTACCTCTTATAATTACGTGAAATGTTGAAAGTGCACAGTTAAAATAGTATCTACAACACAAAGAAAGTCTTCCACCTGACTGTGATATATACAGGATGTGTACTATTATATACAGTGATTTGTTTATGCGCGAGGTCGTGAGGGAACTACGAATGAGGCTGGCGTGACCCTAACATTAAATAATGAGACAGGGATTGTATGTCCAAGCCGTCGCACATCCTGAGCTGATCGAAGAGCATCTTGGTATCTTTGCTCCTTCTTGCTACCAATACACTTAAATTTTAGTCTGTGACATCTCTGTGTTAATGTTGTCTCTCGAACATCCTCTGGCTCACTATCAGGCTCACTAGCACTGTCACTGTTGAGGAACCTCTAAACCCTAGAGATGCACAAGCAATAGCCTTCAAATGTCAGTTGGATGGAAAACGATAGGATATGTCGTTAGTGAATTGTTAGATGAAGTCCACAATGTAATGGATAATGGCAGAATAATATCTGTGGAGTTCGCCTGGATATCTTATGTTACTGACTGGAGATCAGGACCAGCATACTTCGCTGGTATAATAATTATGGGTCGAGAAGAGGGGTGAGTGGTCAAACCTAGCTAAACGAAAAGCAAGTACATGCAAGATAACTGGTTATTGAACTTTATGTTATGTGTATTTTATTATCTATATTTATTATGCGTTCATGAATCTTTTTAATCCCTTGTTGTGTTGTATATATAGCTAATTATAATTTGATTTTCATATAAATTATTGCTTAATTGAACACAATAAGAAGTATAATGTTGGAGTGAAGTTTATTGAGCGTATGAGTGTTCAAATAGGTGATGTTGAGTGCTTTCCAGTGGTGGTGGCATTGGAATGGGTAAATTATGGAAGGTCATCCTAGTTGAACGAGCACCAGATTCAGGGAGTGTTGCTCTTCCATACATAAGGTGGAAGGTTTAGAACCTGCCGTTTGAAGTTCTGAAGCTTGTCAACCATTACGAGATTAACCTGGCATTCTCCAGTATCAATCTACGTGGATAAAATAATAGTAACAGCCTGTACATGATATACTTCAGTACGTACATAAGAGATACTCAGAGCTTGTGGCTCTGAAGATACTCTTGCAGGGAGTGTCATGAGGGGTGTTGTATTAGGGTGTTTAGAACGTGTAGCCGTGAGGGCTGTTTCTGCTTCCCTCGGTGCTGTGTAGTGTTTGCTGAGAATCTTCCTCACTCGAGAGCTACACGCCAAACCTAGTCATATACATTTTAGTCATTATTTTAAAGTATTTTAACACACACATCCATGCAACAGTATTTATTTCACTCACTGCTTCGCAATGGTTCTTGGCTTCTTGGTGTACAAAGAGAGCAGCTGACTTCCAGAAATTCTCAGACATTGCAGGCCAACAATTGCTAGGTGTTGATAATAGAATAAACTTTACAATTGCTATATCTTCCTTTAATTTCCATTTCGATGAAGTAGTCGGAGAGGGTGTACACGAGGCACCGGATTGTTGAGCAACTGAGCTTGTGCTGTTTTTCACTGTGAGGGGAAGTCTTCGACTGCGGGGTGGCTTCTCGGGTGTTATTCCAGTAGGAGTGGACAACTGTCGACGTCGCTTTCTTTCACCACTAGCTCTAGCTCTGTCGACATGTTCAGCCATGGCTAGCTGGTTAGTGCTGCTCGGAATTGGACTCTGGGGTCGCCTGGGTACGGGTGTACATATTACATAAACACTGGCAGTATGAGTGGACAACTGTCGACATTGTTTTGTTTCATCAATAGCTCTAGCTCTGTGTTCAACCATGACCAGCTGGTTAGATCTAGTGTTGCTCCTGAGGGGAATTCGACTCTGGGGTCGCTTCTCATGCTGCTTGGCCTTGGCTGCCTTGGGTGTTACTGTACATATTACATCAACACTGGCAGTAGGAGTTGAAAACTGTTGAAATAGCTTTCTCTTGGCTCTGTGTTCAACCATGACTAGCTGGTTAGATCTAGTGTTGCTCCTGAGGGGAATTCGACTCTGGGGTCGCTTCTCATGCTGCTTGGCCTTGGCTGCCTTGGGTGTTACATCAACACTGGCATAGGAGTTGAAAACTGTTGAAATAGCTTTCTCTTGGCACTGTCACGTTCAGCCATAGCTAGCTAGCTAGGATCAGGATTATGGTTTTAGAGCCCAGTTATTTTACTGCTGAGTCAGCATTATTTGTGCTAAGTCAGCAAAAACGAAAAGCAATTTGGCCTGGAATGTCATTAAAAGGTCATAATTAGTGAAAGTGTTCAAGTGATGTCCGACCTCCTCTGCAACAGTACAGTGCCATCAGCACGTCAAAGAATGTCAGAAGCTGAAGTCGCCTGGGATGGCAAACTCTAGCCAACTCTTCTTAAGGTATGTCAAATGTCAATGCAATCATGTCTAGTCTAGTCTCTGTGTAAATGTAGAAGTGTAAGTGATGATAAACGTTTGTTCCTTTGCTTGATCTGACGACAGTCTTGATTCTTTTCTTTTCAGGCCACTAAAAGATTGATCAGCTTACCAGGAGGTGACAGGCAGCGTACAAAGTATGACCACCAGTACCTTGATGTTGAGGAAAAGAGACTTTGTAGTTTACATTGCAAACATTGATTATTATTAATTTATTGTACATACATGTAGGCTTAATTATATAATTATACTATACATTCATGTACCTCATGTACCTGGATCCAAGAACCTTGTTGTGCTGCATGTTGTGAGGCAAGCTCAAGTGTTTGATACAGCAAACCACTTCCTGCTGCCTAGCCTTATTATTGAGCCCCCACTCTTTACTAGTCTTGTTCCCATGGATATCCCAGTAACGATCGAAGAAAAGTAAGTTTTTTAGGCCAGCTTAGCTAGCTAGCTAGATCTAACTGGTATAAAGTTATTGTAACTATCACTATTAAGCTGTAGATAGCTGCAGTAAGTGTAGCTTCCTTCTAGCCAGCCAGTGATGGTTGATCATGAACTATCTACTTGAGCTTCTCTGAGTCTGGATAGGGTGCTGGAGCACCAGAGTCTGGATGGGGGTGCTGGAGCACCCTAAGCACCACCCTGTGTACGCCCCTGAGGAGGGTGGGCTTAATGGTGTGTGTGTGGGTGGGTGGGTGGGTGTGGGGCTTGTGTGTTGTGGATAGATGCTTCTTGAAACTGATGATGCAATGCTCTCTTTAATTCCCGGCACTTGTAGTTGTCAGCACTACCTTGTGATCCTGTAACCCACAGTGACCAGATCTGCGGCAAGGGGAAAGCACTTCACTTTGAGACTTTCAAGTGAGAGCACAGTTACACACAATTATGGAGAATAGTTACTTAATACATTGTAGCTATAGCTCTACAGTTAGTGCTCCAGTTCTATGCATGTTACGGAATATACTGTGTGTGTGCATGCACTGTCAATGCCACAGCCTCCAGCCCTTGCTCATATTTATTGTAACTAGTGCAGTATACTTGTATTTATATATTCTCCATTACTTTGCCCCTCCTCCTCTCATGTTAGAGTGTTTGTTGAGTTTGAGAGACCTCACTCGCACTCCCGATCACAATCAGCCGACGCCCCCGTCCTGGATGCTGTCCTTATCGCACTCAAATGCCGACAAGAGAGGAACAAGCTTGCCCTCTATATTGACGAGTCCCCTCTCCCCTTTTCACAGAGGAACGAGGACGTCCCTGTAATTAGAGCCGGGGCACTGAAGGAGATGACGCTCCCTGATAGTGGCACTAAGCAGATTGTCATCACTGAGGTATGTAATTACACACTATCACAAAAGTAGTCATTTCCCACAAATGCATGGAGGAAAACTAAAACTAAAAGTGTGTGCATGCAGTACTGGTCCGATACGCTATTACTGCACTAGCTGCTTCACTATACAATTTCCAGACATAATGGAAATTGTTGCGCTGTCGCTTCTTCGATCAAACATGCAACAAACTTATTGTATAATTATAGCTAGTGCTACAATACAAGACTAGGCACTTGTATAGTGTTCATGCATGTATATGTTCTCACTCAGCTAAACTTGTAGAGTTAATAAGTCATGCAGCAAAAATGTTTATTCCTTTACAATCACTTCAACTGATGTATAGTTCCATGAGCTGAAGTCCAATGTTAGCGTGTGTGCTGAGATTACTGAAGCACATTCGTAGCTCAATGTCATCAGTAGTTGGAGTTGATAGAGTTTTCGTAAACCACGGAGGATTATTGTCATTGTAACATGTGTTGAGGCTCGACTGACCATCCCACAGCGCATTGTTGGGATAGAAACTAACCAGGTTTAAGTTAGTAGGTATGGCCTCACTATCACAGAAGTAGTCATTTCCCACAAATGGAGGTGAACCATAAGTGTTCCCCTCATCACAAGGACAGCGAAGGATAGAGTTCCCCCCGTCACCGATTCCATTAAAACGACCACTGGCAAACGTCCAGATATGTGTGCGTGGAGAATGCCCATGCGTAACACTGAGTCCATCGACATATTGAACGTCGACAGTATTCCTACCTACACCATAGTATCCATAGAATGCGTTGTGGTATCCAAACCGATAACCTATTGCTCTCCCACACACCTGCCTGTATTGGACACCACCCACTGGAAACATGACAGAGTCGCAAACACCAAAACTAGGCGTTGGTGGACGACCACATGATCTTATCGAATAGTCTGTCAGTTGAAGTCCTTGAGGGCATTGTTGGTTGGGGTCGGTCATGTTAATGTAGGCCACTCTCGTCCATCCTGGTCCACCACAAGTGTCAGAAGCAGTTGGTGGGTCTGTGGTCATTGCTGTTGGTTCACTGGTAGTGGCAGTTGTTGCTTCCATGGTTGATGTGGTTGCTGTTGGTTCACTGGTAGTGGCAGTTGTTGCTTCCATGGTCGATGTGGCAGTTGTTGGTTCACTGGTAGTGGCAGTTGTTGCTTCCATGGTTGATGTGGCTGCTGTTGGTTCACTGGTAGTGGCAGTTGTTGCTTCCATGGTTGATGTGGCTGCTGTTGGTTCACTGGTAGTGGCAGTTGTTGCTTCCATGGTTGATGTGGCTGCTGTTGGCATGCTGGTAGTTGACACCGGTGCACTTGCATTTCCTTCAGCATCTGCAACAGTTAAGAGACAGATTATTGTAGTTACATGCATGGATAGCAATATACACACTTGAGTCACTTTTGACTGTGAGTATTGTTTACCCAGCAATCTGTCGGCAATAGTTTCCAGTGCTTCACGAATGTGTTCCAGCTCTGATAGATATTCGAGTGATTCACTAATCTTTGTTAGCTGTGTCTCGGTTCCACTGGATTGGCTCCTAACATAGCAGGTGCTCGGTTGGTTCCAGGCTGACCCCAGACCAAGGAGGCAGCAAAATATTAGGAGTACAGAAGACATAGTTAGTAGTCTCCACGGGAATAGTGACAGTGTCGTACATGTGATGATAATCAGTCTCGGATACGGTTTGCTGTAGCTCTGCACGTTTTATAGACTTAATTTGCACACTTGAAACTCCCACACGTAACATGACATGGTAGAGGTGATAGAAACGGATAGATTTTCGTGTTTGTATAATATCCACTAGACAATAAATGAAGAATTCCGTGTTTGTATAATATGCCAATAACAAGATTTCCCTGTTTGTAATAGTTAGTGAACGCAAAAATTGTGATACCGTATTACTAGAATGTTTTGCGAGCATCAAACATATGCGAACTCAGCGAGCGTTGATCACTTTGCAACAAGTAATGACACAACACGATCCTTGCCAGAACGCAATAGTTCAATCGAAAAGTGTCAACTTTTCTGCTGATTTGTCTATAATTAACAAAGTTTTTTCACCAGCAAATTATTCGGTATGTGCATTAAGTGTAAGAAACAGATTTTGACTGATTATTGTAATTTGATTGCTCTTGTTCTTGTTTGACCTTTGTACTTTAAAGCCATGTTGTATACTGACCTATCCTACAGTACATTGATGCTGGCCACTTCTGGGCCCAGTTGGCCGACCAGGTTGCCATGACGAACATGAGACGGCTACTGGACAGTATCAACACTCGTAGCCTTTGTCCTCCAGCCAAGATGGAGGGCATGTTCTGTCTTGCCCCTTTCTCTGAGGACGGGCTGTTTTATCGGGCAAAGGTCGTTGGTTGTCGAGGAGGCAAATGAGGTACGTACCACCCACACAACGCTCACAACTTCACAACCTCACACCCACACACCCTCACATGTCTATACCCACTCCTCACACCACCCACACACACACCCTCACAGGTGTATGCCCATGTGGTATTTGTGGACTACGGTAACGTGGAGATGGTGAATACTGGTGTACTGTGTGAGCTCTCCTCCAGTGACACAGAGCTCAATATGCAGGCCATTGAGTGTTTCCTTACATCCGTCAAACCCACCATTCAGAGCTCATCAGATGGCAAGTGGTCAGCTGAGGCAAACGACAGGTTCAAGCAACTCACAATGAGCAAATATCTCATGATTCAGGTGAAGCAAAAAGCTGAAATACGTTATCCTAATTTACCTGCAGTGTGTGTGCAGAGCCTATATAGTGTGGTCCCACCGTGTACACTGTAGCTAGTGTACAGAGCCTATAGTGTTGTCCCACCGTGTACACTAGCTGTAGCTAGTGTACAGAGCCTACAGTGTTGTCCCACTGTGTACACTGTAGCTAGTGTACAGAGCCTATAGTGTGGTCCCACTGTGTACACTGTAGCTAGTGTACAGAGCCTACATATAGTGTGGTCCCACTGTGTACACTAGCTGTAGCTAGTGTACAGAGCCTATAGTGTGGTCCCACTGTGTACACTAGCTGTAGCTAGTGTACAGAGCCTATAGTGTGGTCCCACTGTGTACACTGTAGCTAGTGTACAGAGCCTACATATTGTGTGGTCCCACTGTGTACACTAGCTGTAGCTAGTGTACAGAGCGTATAGTGTGGTCCCACTGTGTACACTGTAGCTAGTGTATAGTGTGGTCCCACTGTGTACACTGTAGCTAGTGTATAGTGTGGTCCCACTGTGTACACTGTAGCTAGTGTACAGAGCCTATAGTGTGGTCCCACTGTGTACACTGTAGCTAGTGTACGGAGCCTATAGTGTGGTCCCACTGTGTACACTAGCTGTAACTAGTGTACAGAGCCATAGTGTGGTCCCACTGTGTACACTGTAGCTAGTGTACAGAGCCTATAGTGTGGTCCCACTGTGTACACTGTAGCTAGTGTACAGAGCCTACATACAGTGGATTGCAGTGCACTTGCAACAGAAAATTGCCAAACAGCAAAACCACAATCAGATAATTTATTATGAATATCATTATCAGTTTTCTGGAGTTACTTTGAATTTTTCCAAGAGTACTTTAACTTGGCACTTTATTACAGGTAGAAAGTATATAGAGCCAACTGAAATGACAACCAATTTTTCAGCAGACACTCATTGAACCCCTCTATACTAGGCATGCCCTCTCCCCCCCAAAGAACGTATTAACATGCATGACATTTGTACACTGTACATGCAGCCAGTCTGAAATGTATTTCATGCATTTCTATATAATTATGTTCATTGACTACTAGGCTTTTCAAGAGAATGCTATCATAAAGTATCCATTCTGTAGGTATCTATGAGTGAGACTAATAGGAGTGCCCAGAGAATATCTATATAATCGCATGGAGATGTATGACTGAGCACCTTTTGGGCTTTAATCCCCCCAGCTTGTAGATTGCTCATACCTATATACGTTTAGGAATAAGCAGATGTTCAATGAGATTCTGCTGAAAAAATCGTTGTAATAAAAGTGCAAGCTGAGCTATTATTGGTAATGAAATTCATATCTGGTGGTTTTGCTGTTTGGCAATTTTCTGTTGCAAGTGCACTGCAATCCACTGTACAGTGTGGTCCCACTGTGTACACTATAGCTGTAGCTAGTGTACAGAGCCTATAGTGTGGTCCCACTGTGTACATAGCTAGTGGTGTACTTACGTTTTCTCTAGCATTTTAAGTGAGGTGAAAAGGGTAGCATATTAATTTTATTCACATCAACTGTTAGTAGTGTCGCAAGCCAACCGTTTCATCTCGGAGGTATCGTCTGGCAAATTACACATGAGCTACTTGTGCAGCAGTCTAAGTGGTTGTTTGCATTGGATGAGTGGTTTACTTAGCGGCTAGACCACATAATTAGACAAATATTTTAGCTAAGGGTGCAGCTGTGTTGTCTCACAGCAGCTTACTAAAAACACTTTTTTTTTTTTTTTTTTTTTAAGCTAGGATACAATAAAATAGCAGAGCTCATAAGTTAGTACCCTAAAAAAATATATATATATATATTGTGGGTTGGGTTTCGATGTGGACACAGATGAGAGCATCTACAGTGAGCACGATATGGAGTTGACCTTTGACACCCTCATCTCACAGGATGACCTCAAAATGGTACAAATTAATGTATATATAATATATAGGCCTGGAAGCGAGGTTATAGTTTATAGTATGCATTCACTATGCTGCTACGTGTATGTACCACCATGTACTAGTACACCACACACCCACACATACGCCCACTCCACAGGTGAACAACCTTCGTCTGGTGATCAACCTCGCTGTAGGGGACGAGGATGTTATTGGAGAGTTGAATGACACCATGTTGCAGGAGGTCCAGACGAAAGCAAGGAACCTCATTAAAGAGTGAGTCCCTGGTAATTATGCATGTGTGTGTGTGTGTGTTGCAGCTGTACATGTATGTATAGTGCATGGTCCTTTTCAATACTAGAGCTATACCTCCTTGTGAGATAAACAAAGTGTTCAGATCTCTGCTTGTTTAGCTACTCTATATGCATGACATTGTGTACAGCTCTGTTGCGTATAATTATCCTCAGGCTAATTCTGAAGCCTCGTGACTCCATCACACCGTACCAAGGAGTGAGTGCAGGCTGGAACAAGGTGAGGAGGAGGGATATACTCAGAGTGGATACAGGGGAGACAGACGACTCCTCCCATCCTCTCTTCCCCCTACACCTCGGCATCAACATCTCTGAGGAGAGGATGACCAGCAGAGGAGTGCTATAGAGTACTGCTATTGAGGGAGGCCATCAAGGAACTACACAAGAAGACGTCAGAGTGAGTTTATTAAGGCAACAAGACATTTGGATATTTTCCATTATAGCACCAATCCATGCATATATATACGTTTTGTGTACATAGAGCGGTTGCATCGCGCGTCATCCACCCACGCACAAAAGTTTTTGGAGGACAACCTCCAAAAACACAGGTGTAAACAATGTAAAAGTACACGAAGAACTGGACACCATTTGGCACAGTAGAACTATGATCCAGGATCGATACAGAGTGCTCTAGTATTGTAACTGTCAGTCTACCTTAGCTTACAGAGAAGGTTGAGGTGAGAAACTTGCATGCATCATGATGTACAAGCTAAGGAAATCCATTGAAATTCACTAGCTTTATTCTCACACATTTATATCTCAGTACAAAATTGTCAGGTTTTCCTTTGCTTGGTTCTTGACAGTGTACTAGCTGAACAAGCTGAGCTCTGTGTGAAGATGGTTACCATAATTATGTTCAGGATCTAGGAGTGCCCGATCATGTCAGGCATCGATCATTGCTGGCTGGGAGGATTGTGTGGGACACGATCACCACAATATTAAATTAATGTAAGTGCTCTTTGTGTCCTATGCTGTAATTACAGCGCCAACTCTGACTGAATGCCATTATTTAAGTCCTCCAACGGTTGCTGTAATTAAAAGATGTGATGTCAGGCCCAAGGCAGTAGGCTTTTCTTTTATTATGCACATGCATTTGATTCGTACCGTAGAGCTGCTGTAAAATACAGAGACAAAAAATCAAACCGTACAGTAGATCCACTGCATACTACTAAAAGATTGCACTCAACACTATAATAGCTGTGTGCTTAAGCGCCACCATAATATTTTTGGGAAGTTTGTGTAAAAATGATTTGGAAGCTGTAAACTACGCTCACTGCACACTCAGTTTGAGGTGGTAAATTCCAAAAAATAAGCGTAACAGTTTCTTTTGATAGAGTGGTGCGGGGGCCATTGTTTACCTTACGTTACACTTAGCTATACATGTATCTCAAGTATTTTTCTATCTCAAGTACTTTTTTGTCTAAGTATATACACAGTTGAGTTCAAGTAGATGTGACCTTTGCTTGTTCATCATTCGTTCGTGGTTAATTCTAAAGCATTATTATGTCTGGCTAAATTATGTGTGTTGTGCAAGGCGCTGACTATGGTATTTAATAGAGGAGATAGGACATGCACATGCAGGGCCGTAGATAGCTTAGGTTTGCAGGGTTGGCAAAATAACAGCTGAACATTTTTACTAAAAAAAAAGGTCAACTGTTATTTCATATCCGCGATCTCGTATAATTATACAGTACCTCCTTTGAGTGCTCATGATTACATAATTTATCCCACACAGAGACTGATGGAGACAAGAGTCAAGATAAAATTGACATTGATGTATTATTATCATGTGTCAGTACATGTATTAGTTATGTGCTCAGTGTACATACCTTTACCGACATCGTCTCTGGTCTCTGAAACATTAATATTAGTAATTTTAAATAATTATGGGTCGAGCAATTAATGAATGTTGGTTGGCTCAAAATTGACAAAAAAGAGTAAATAACAACAAAAAACTTTAACTTGGTACTTAAAGTATAGAGCCAACTGAAATGACAACCAATTTTTCAGCAGACACTCATTGAACCTCTCTAGGCATGCCCTCTCCCCCCCCCAAAGAACGTATTGACATGCATGACATTTGTACACTGTACATGCAGCCAGTCTGAAATGTATTTCATGCATTTCTATATAATTATGTTCATTGACTACTAGGCTTTTCAAGAATGCTATCATAAAGTATCCATTCTGTAGGTATCTATGAGTGAGACTAATAGGAGTGCCCAGAGAATATTTTTATAATGGCATGGAGATGTATAACTGAGCATCTTTTGGGCTTTAATCCCCCCAGCTTGTAGATTGCTCATATATCTATATACGTTTAGGAATAAGCAGATGTTCAATGAGATTCTGCTGAAAAAATCGTTGTAATAAAAGTGCAAGCTGAGCAATATATTGGTAATGAAATTCATATCTGGTGGTTTTGCTGTTTGGTAATTTTCTGTTGCAAGTGCACTGCAATCCACTGTACAGTGTGATCCCACTGCATGTGTACACTAGCTACAGCTAGTGTACAGAGCCTATAGTGTTGTCCCACTGTGTACACTAGCTGTAGCTAGTGTACAGAGCCTATAGTGTGGTCCCACTGTGTACACTAGCTGTAGCTAGTGTACAGAGCCTATAGTGTGGTCCCACTGTGTACACTGTAGCTAGTGTACAGAGCCTACAGTGTGGTCCCACTGTGTGCACTGTAGCTAGTGTACAGAGCCTATAGTGTTGTACCACTGTGTACACTGTAGCTAGTGTACAGAGCCTATAGTGTGGTCCCACTGTGTACACTGTAGCTAGTGTACAGAGCCTACAGTGTGGTCCCACTGTGTACATTAGCTGTAGCTAGTGTACAGAGCCTATAGTGTGGTCCCACTGTGTACACTGTAGCTAGTGTACAGAGCCTACAGTGTGGTCCCATGCACTGTAGCTGTAGCTAGTGTACAGAGCCATAGTGTTGTACCACTGTGTACACTGACTGTAGCTAGTGTACAGAGCCTACAGTGTGGTCCCACTGTGTACACTAGCTACAGCTAGTGTACAGAGCCTATAGTGTGGTCCCACTGTGTACACTGTATAGAGCGGTTGCATCGACGTCATCGCATTACGTCATAAAAAGTTTTTGGAGGACAACCTCCCGAAAATTTACATGGCGGCTGCACAAAACTCTCAGTTTAGCTTTGCTCTCTTAGCAGAGAAAGCGAATTAAGCAACGTTAATAGCTATAGACGATCAAAGGACTCCTACCTGAACTGCTGCAGAGGAAATGAGTTTAATAAGTAAGCTCTCATGCTTATAAATTATCATATTAAAATTATGGATCAGGAGTGATGAATAGATCTGTCTATATCTAGCGATATCTGCTAGCTGCCTTTAGATCTAGTCAGCAGCAGCTTTATTATGAAGTACATACACAGTACATCTAATGGCAGGGGAGCATATAGCGTGTAGAATTAGGGATTAGACAGGTACCAATGTAGCTTTATCAACACGAGCCAACATAAGACATGCGCACAAATCATAAGGTAAAGATCACAACACTAACAAAGGATAAATACAAACAGCATACATAGTAAATACAGTTATACCACATCTCCCCCTTAAGTCACTCAACAACGTAAATAGTCCGGGGGACCTGGGGCTGATCCAGTTTTTGATCGAGTGTTCCTTTCAGTTGGTACAGGAGGCACATCGGTTTCATTGGTCTCAGTTTCACCTCGAAGTCGTAACTGTACTCTGTTCCTGCGAACTTCACCTGATGGTGTATCAACTTGGTAGGAGCGTGGTTGTGTAGAGGTTGTCACAATACTCCCTGGAACCTGTCCATGTGGAGTGTCTACCCATACGGGTGTATGTTCAGGTAGCGGCATTAGTGGTCGGGCACGGTGTCGTTGGTCGTAATCACGTTTTTGTTTATGCTTGTTCTTCTCATCGGTTTCTTTAAATTCTTTGAGATATGACCACTTTGGTACGAATGTACTCTGAATTTGTGGGACATCAGTACGAATTTTTCGTCCCATAAGGAGTTCAGCTGGACTAAAACCACAAGAAGGTAGGGGGGTTGCCCTGTAGCTCAGCAGAGCCTTGCATGGGTCTGGAGAGTCCTTCAAGAGTAGTTTAGCCGTCTTGACTGACCTTTCAGCTAGACCGTTTGACTGTGGGTGGTAAGGGCTGCTGGTGATATGGCAAAAGTTATACTTGCCTGCGAATTCCCTCATTTCTTTGCAGTTATATTGAGGGCCATTGTCGCTGATCATAATTGAAGGAATTCCATGCCGTGCGAATATAGCTTTCAGTGCTGTAATCACTCCAGATGCTGTTGTGTTCGAAAGTTTCTGTACTTCGATAAATCGAGAAAAATAGTCGACCACGATTAAGTATGTAGTCTTATCGATTTCGAACAAATCTGTCCCCACTTTCTCCCAAGGATAGCTGGGTAGTTTTGATGGCATGAGGGGCTCTCTGTGGGGAGCTGTGTTCTTTTGGCATTCTGGACAGTGTGTGACAAATGTCTCCATGGTTTTTGAGGCACCTGGCCACCATACTGATTGGGCGACTCGCAGTCTGCAACGAACGATTCCTTGGTGGCCACTGTGGATTTTTTCCATTGTTTCTTTTCTCAACTTTTCTGGGATTACAATTCTCGACCCATAAAGTAGCAAATGTCGGGTGTAAGTGAGTGATGACCTGACTTGATAGTACTTGCTGACTTCTCCTTTGAGTTGGTTCCTGTTGGGCCAACCTGACTTACAGAACTCAATAATCTTGGAACATGTTGGGTCCTCTGACTGTGCATGACGATATGTCTCTAGGCTGGCTTCTTCTGCAGGTAGGCTAGTAATTACGGAATCCACTAGATTTTCGGTTTCCTTCTCTGCGTCCATGTCACTCTTTTGGGGTAGAGTATTGATGGGTGCTCGCGAAAGTGTATCAGCCAAATATAGGGATTTTCCTGGTGAGTGGTAGATAGTGTAGTCAAATCTCATCAGTCGGATCCTGAAACGAAGTACTCGAGGTGGTAAAGTATCAAGGCTCTTCTGTCCCAGTATTGGCACCAAGGGTTTATGGTCTGTCTCCAGTTCGAACCTTTTCCCTAGAACATATTCGGCAAACTTTTCACATGCCCATGTGAGGGCGAGGGCCTCTTTTTCGATTTGTGCATATCTAGTTTCCGTTTCGGTGAGTGCACGCGAGGCAAACGCGACCGGACGCCATTCCTTGTCGTTTTGTTGTAAGAGTACAGCACCTAAACCGTAGGCAGATGCATCGGCACTGATTTTGGTAGGCTTTTCGAGGTCGTACAAGGCCAATACTCGATTTGAAGAGATTTCTTCCTGGAGCTTTTGAAAGGCGTCATCCTGGCTTGGTGTCCATGTGTAGGGCTGTTTTGGGCTGAGGAGTTTGCGCAATGGCTGAGACAATTCTGCAATTTTGGGAGAGAATTTGTTGAGTTGGTTGACAATTCCCATGAACCTTCTCAGTTCAGTGAGGGATGCTGGAGGAGGCATTTTTCTTATGGCCTCTGTCCTTTTAGGGTCAGGAGATATGCCCTCGCTATCGATGATGTGTCCTAGGTATTCGATCCTGGATTGGTGGAATTTACATTTGGCTTTGTTGAGGGTGAGCCCTTCGTTTTGTATCCGTTTAAGGACCTCGTGTAGTCTTTGGTCATGCACGTCCCTGGTGGCAGCAAATATCAGGATGTCGTCGACGTGGACAAGGACTCCTGGAATGTCAGCTAGAAGCTCGTTCATTTTCCGCTGGAAATGCTCTGGGGCACTGTTGATGCCGAAGGGTAGCTTATTGAAGCAAAATCGGCCAATTGGTGTAAGGAACGTAGTAAGGAGCCTGGACTCTTGTGACAATGGGACTTGCCAAAAACCGCTATTTGTGTCTAACTTGGTGAACACTTTGGCCCCTGCCATTTGGGCAAGGGTGGAATCAACTTTAGGTAGTGGGTGTACTTCTCTCATCACGTTTTCATTTAATGGTTTTAGGTCGACACATACACGGAGTTTTCCTGACGGCTTGGTAACAATGACCATTCCCGCACACCATGGTGTTGGCTCACTGACTTTAGAGATTACACCCAGTTGTTGCATTCGTTGTAGCTCCTTTTCGACTTCAGGGCGTTGTGGCAGTGCCACACGTCGTGGGACGTATATGGCAAACGGGGTGGCATCGGGTTTCAGGCGTATCGTATAGTCTGTTTTAAAAGTTCCAAGTCCTTTAAAGATCTCGGGATACTGCTGGACCACTGAATCATCTTGGATTTCTCCCACTTGTTCGAGTACTTGTAGTGCTCTAATCGCTGGGAGGCCGAGTAAGTTATTTCGGAGGTTTTCCACAACGAAAATTTTTTGAGTGCATTTTCTTTGCTGCACTTGAAGATGGACTTCTGTTTCTCCTAGCAGAGTGAGTGGTTTGCAATCTGGTCCGCAGAGTGTTTTCGTGGCTTTTTGGAGGGTAGGGGTCTGTGGCATTGATTTCCAGGTGTTTTCCGATACTGCGGTGACTTCGGCACCTGTGTCCACCTTAAAAGTCACTGGTATACTGTTAACTGTCACCTGGAGCTTCCATGCTTTTCCTGTTTCCCCTGTTTGTGCAGAATCTAGGTAGAACTCGTCGCTGTCGGGGTCGGGGTCTCGTACGCTCATGTTCTCTGTAATCTCGGCAACACCCTTAGAAAGGCATTGGGAGCCATAGTGTCCCTTTCGGTCACATTTGAAACATACAGCATCTCTAGCTGGACAGCGTTGAAATGAATGAGGACTTTTTCCACATCGTTGACACGTTTGTGCTTTGCTCTGTGGTTTAGTGAATCGTTTGTTCTTGGGTATGTAACGAGTTTTTACTTCTTCTAATCCAGATTGGTCACTGGCAGTGCCCTTTAGGTGGGCTGCTTGTTGTTTTACTGCTTCTCGCTGTCGCACAAGTTTCTTTGCTTTCTCCAATGTGAGGTCTGCCTCCATCTGTAGTCGCTCTGAAAGGGATTGGTCTTGAATACCTACGACGAGGCGGTCCCGTATCATCTCATCTTTGATCGCGCCGTACTCGCAGTTGTCGGCGGCTTGGTGTAGGGAAGTAATAAAAAGTTCAATCGATTCTCCCTTTTCTTGTTGACGTCTGTTAAAACACGCTCTTTCGAAGATTACGTTCTTTCGAACCTTGAAATGGGCATCATATCTCGCGATGACGCTGTCGAAAACTTTTTTATCTTCATTGGATATTCCTGACATGTTCAGGATGTCTTCTGACGCTTCTCCCATACAGTAAAGTAGGGTACTGACCTGTCTTTCGCCTGATTCCGTGGAAAGACCAGAGGCAATGCGATACTGTTGGAACCTTCCTTTCCAGCGACTCCATTCTTCTGGTTTATCGAAACTAAATGCATTTGGGGGTTGTAGTAAGCTTCCTGCCATCTTTAGAGAGGGGATCCCACTTCTGACACCATGTAGAATTAGGGATTAGACAGGTACCAATGTAGCTTTATCAACACGAGCCAACATAAGACATGCGCACAAATCATAAGGTAAAGATCACAACACTAACAAAGGATAAATACAAACAGCATACATAGTAAATACAGTTATACCACATAGCGTACTTTTGTACTCGATTACCTTCTGATCATGAAGTATGCACACACAACACAACACATATACAAGGTGTGCTCCTCCTCTCGATGATATGGTACACAGATTTGGATGCTTGCTTCTGTCATCTTCTAAGCTCAATAATTAATAAGAGATGCAGTGTTTTTTGTTGTTATTTACTCTTTTTTTTTTGGTCAACCAACATTCATTATTAATTGCTCAACCCATAATTATTTATTAATGTTTCAGAGACCAGAGACGATGTCGGGTAAAGGTATGCACACTGAGCACATAATTAATACATGTACTGACACATGATAATAATACATCAATGTCAATTTTATCTTGACTCTTGTCTCGATCAGTTTCTGTGTGGGAGAAATTATGTAATCATGAGCACTCAAAGGAGGTACTGTATAATTATACGAGATCACGGATATGAAATAACAGTTGACCTTTTTTTTTGTAAAAATTTTCAGCTGTTATTTTGCCACCTCTGCAAACCTAAGCTATCTACGGCCCTGCATGTGCATGTCCTATCTCCTCTATTGAGTCAGCGCCTTGCACAACACACATACTTCCCAAAAATGTTATAAGCGCACAGCTATTATAGCATGCAATCTTTTAGTAGTATGCAGTGGATCTATACTGTATATACGGTTTGATTTTTTGTCTCTGTATTTTACAGCAGCTGTACGGTACGAATCAAAATTAATGCAAGTGCATAATAAAAGAAAAACCTACTGCCTTGGGCCTGACATCACATCTTATTACAACAACTGTTGGAGGATTTAAATAATGGCATTCAGTCAGAGTTGGCGCTGTAATTACAGCATAGTACACAAAGAGCACTTACATTAATTTAATATTGTGGTGATCGTGTCCCACACAATCCTCCCAGCCAGCAATGATCGATGCCAGACATGATCGGGCACTTGATCCTACATGCATCCTCTTCACTTGAACATAATTATGGTAACCATCTTCACACAGAGCTCAGCTTGTTCAGCTAGTACACTGTCAAGAACCAAGCAAAGGAAAACCTGACAATGTTGTACTGAGATATAAATATGTGAGAATAAAGCTAGTGAATTTCAATGGATTTCCTTAGCTTTGTACATCATGATGCATGCAAGTTTCTCACCTCAGCCTTCTCTGTAAAAGCTAAGGTAGACTTACAGTTACAATACTAGAGCACTCTGTATCCTGGATCATAGTTCTACTGTGCCAAATGGTGTCCAGTTCCTCGTGTACTTTTACATTGTTTACACCTGTGTTTTTGGAGGTTGTCCTCCAAAAACTTTTGTGCGTGGGTGGATGACGCGCGATGCAACCTCTCTATAGTGTGGTCCCACTCACTGTGTACACTAGCTGTATACAGAGCCTACAGTGTGGTCCCACTGTGTACATAGCTAGTGGTGCGGTACTCTAGCATTTTAAGTGAGGTGAAAAGGGTAGCATATTTATTCACATCAACTGTTAGTAGTGTCACAAGCCAACCGTTTAATCCCGGAGGTATCGTCTGGCAAATTACACATGAGCTACTTGTGCAGCTGTTTAAGTGATTGTTTGCATTGGATAAGTGGTTTACTTTTTTTTATTTTTTTTTTTATAATTCAGCATAATTATAGCATAGGATGTACACAATTAGCTAGTATAGCTAGATGTAAAGTGCACCCTAAACAGAAAATATTTAAACACACTGACAGTAACAATATCTTCTATATTGTACTTACTAACAAGTTTATTCCATAAAGTTATAGCGTGTGGGAAGAATGAGTATTGGTACATTGATGTTCGAAATCTAATTGGTACCAGGGAGAGACCATTAACTGAGCGGCTATTGTAGACAATCTCTCTTCTTTCAACCGGTGGGTTGGGAAAGTCTATCATGTCATGTAAAATTTTGTACAAATGGCACATTCTTGCAACTACTCTTCTTGTCTCCAGACTTGTAAGGCCAGATGCTGACAGCAGTTCTTCCTGCTTTAGATCCCACTGACCCATGCAGACACACTCTCATGGCAAATCTCTGTACTTTTTCCAGGTTTTCTATATCACTTCTATAGTGGGGACTCCATACTTCTGAAGCATATTCCATATGTGGCCTCACAAAGCTTTTATATAGTTTTAAGAGAGTGGATGGAGATGCATTGGTTGAGAACCTTCGATAAAGTAGACCAATTAGTTTTCTTGTTTTGTTACAAATGGTAGTAATATGAGGGTGCCAGGAGAGATCATCAGATAATGTGAGACCCAGATATTTGTAATTTGGAACTTGTTGCAGCAAGGTTCCATTTAAGTGTAGAGCTGGAGGCAACAATGAGCGAGAGGTCTTTTTGGAGACAAACATAAACTTGCATTTTGTCACATTGAATTGAAGTAGCCTAGAGTTCATGAAGGTCGAAACAGCATTTACATCATTTTGAAGTAGCATGTAGTCATTATTAGACTTGATGACTCTATACAGGGCCATATCATCGGCAAACATGTTGAGGTTGCTGTCCTGTGAAATAACTTCTGTTACTAGGTTGATATAAGAGATGAATAGTAGGGGGCCTAAGACCGAGCCTTGAGGAACTCCAGAAAGGACTCGTAGACTAGATGAAGAACATCCGTCTATTCCAACAATTGCTCTCTGTCCAGTAAATAACTTTTCATCCACTTAACAATGTACTCATTGACGTGCATATACTGAAGGTGCTTCAAAAGAGCAACATGTGGGACGGAGTCAAAAGCTTTTTTGACATCAAAAAATACAATACATACCTCATATCCCCCGTCGACAGCCCTGCTCCAGTCATCAATCACTTGAATGAGAGCTGACATGCACAATTGAACGTGACGACATAAAGCCCCATTGCCTTGGGGAAATTGGTGAATGTAATTTCATGTGCTCCTCCAGTAGTGCTTTCACGTGTTTTCCAGGGTCTTGCTTACAACTGGTAGTATTGATATTGGCCGGTAGTTGTTGACAAGTGATGGATCACCACTCTTGGGTACGGGAACAACTCGTGCCTTTTTCCATGCTGAAGAGTAGTTGCAAGAATGTGCCATTTGTACAAAATTTTACATGACATGATAGACTTTCCCAACCCACCGGTTGAAAGAAGAGTGATTGTCTACAATAGCCGCTCAGTTAATGGTCTCTCCCTGGTACCAATTAGATTTCGAACATCAATGTACCAATACTCATTCTTCCCACACGCTATAACTTTATGGAATAAACTTGTTAGTAAGTACAATATAGAAGATATTGTCACTGTCAGTGTGTTTAAATATTTTCTGTTTAGGGTGCACTTTACATCTAGCTATATTAGCTAATTGTGTACATCCTATGCTATATGCTGAATTATTATAAAAAAAAAAAAAAAAAAACAATGGAACACTTATTGTGGTGCTGGGCTTGTTGTACATTGCAGTGGTCTTATTATCATTGTTAATATTGTCTGGATATGTTGAATTGAACCCTGGTCCTGGTAATACACCAGATAAAGAAACAGGTAGGCTATAAAAGCTACTAGTAATAATTATACTATTAGTTTAATATAGCATAATGATGGATTATATCTATTGTAGGCTAGGCCACACCAAATCTACTTGTTTCTCATTCAATGCGGTCTGGCAGCCGATATAATAATGTGTAACAATTATGTCATTTCCTTACAAAAAAAGCACAGAGCTATTACAAGACTATAATATAGTATATATAGTGGAATCTTTGTTGGAACAGAACAAGGTAAACTACACACACTGACAGTGAAAAGAAAAGTCATTCACAATTAATTATATAATTATCATTAATAAATAGTGTTTAGATCATTGTTTAGTAAGGCCAAGAGTATATGATAGAGAAAAGAGTATCGAACTTAGTACATCAGATGTATATATGCGGAAGAAATTAGATTACATCACCCACGCTTGGATTGGTCAGTGTGCAAATTCCAAGCTTGTGACAGATACAGGAAGTCACATTACTCTCCGCATACATCTGCCAAGCCAACTTATTACATGCTTCACGGGTTTCTTTTTGTGAAAGTCAAAACAACGAACCCACAACCATCCACTCCATACCCTTGTAAGGCTTATTTGTTACCACAACATACCAGTGCAGTTCGGGGAAGCCTAACAGACAGAAACTACCGTATATACAAATGTAGCAGGTAATTTTCAGTTATTTTCGTGGGAAAGCTGACCTCCACAAAAATGTTTCCCTGCGAAAACATAGGCGTGGTTTACCAGAACGCATGCAATGCAGTGCAAGCAATAAAGTCAAACAAAATTTTTTACTCACACATTTTTTTTACTACACGAAAATTACCCGCTATATATGGTAGTTATTTCATGGATATTATTGCTGCTTGCACTGCAGGTAAAGGTAGTCGAGGTTGTTTCAGTCGTGGGTAAATATTCGTTGTCCAGTGTTCAACCACGAATATTTTGCCCCTAGGAAATTACCAGCTATATACTGTATCCACTCTCCCTTAATTTTTATAATTATTTTTTTACCGGCCTGCCTGGTCCATAAATTAGAAAGTTTGTGAAACGTGGAATTAAGTTAGCTTGGCCTACTTAATAATAGAACGTTGTGAACAGCTTCCTTATATACCTTGGATGGAGGTGTATGACATGTGTGTTCTGCACGGTCAATTTTAGTGGTGTTAAAAATCAAATGCTAGTGCGCAGCGCAGTAAGAAAATTTGCCTTCTAGGATTAATGCACAAGGGAAGAAATAGCAGTAGGATGGGAAACAAAAAATTAAATTTTTGGAGTGACCTAATACCTTGTGAAGGAACAAATTCAAAAACTGCTACCTTTATTATTACAGATAAAGGAATTATTTTAAGTCTCGCAAACTTGAAAGACGTCATCAATCAGTTGTGGGATGCTCGTACTGAATGGTTCCAGATGGGAGTTAATCTTGGGTTGAAACCAGTGGATCTGAAAGCCATTGAAATGAAGCATCGAGCTAGTCCTGACTTGAGTTTTCAAGATATGTTAAAAGTTTGGTTGAAAAACACCGAAAATGTAACGACGTGGAAAGACCTTTCGAATGCTTTACATGCTGTTGGAATGGTTAGAATGGCTACCGAGATAGAAAGAAAATACAATATCGTTCCCTTGAAAGAAATAGGTGAGTTGATTTATAGTAACACATCGTACTTAATTATTTTTATATAGGTCCCATAGTGGAAGATCATCTAATAAGCTCAGTGCGAGAGATAGTTCATTTGCCAATGGACGACTGGTTTGAAGTTGGGCTGAAACTTCAGCTTAGTGAGGAAGCTCTTAAGCAGATTGAGAGAGACTATTCCCAACATGAGAGGAGGAAAACAGAAATGCTATCAAGATGGTTTCAGTCCCACCCAGACGCATCATATGAAGAACTGATAAAAGCTCTTGCTTCAACTGGTAACAAGTCTGTGGCTGAGGAGCTTTGTTCCAAACAAGGTAAAGTACACATGTATAATTATAGTACGCCTGTAATGATGGCAGATGGTAGTGCATGTAGTAATTGATTGTGTGATCATTACTTTTGTAGGTATTCCAGCAGAAATAGCAAAATATGAAATTGTTTCAAGGTATATAATGGAATACACTAGATACCTTAAAGAAATGTACTTAAGTGAGCCTATTATGCAAGAAGATCCATGGCCGCCTCCTCCAAGCGAGAAATTTACTAAACTTACTCTTATCATAAAAAGCCCTCTTACCAAAAAGGGAGAAGTTGGCAATAAGCTGGATTTGGAAAATATTTTCAAAGGCTTGGAGAAACCTTTTAAGATACTCATAGATGGAGATCCTGGCTCAGGAAAGTCAACTTTATGTAGGAAGATTGTTCACAATTGGTCTAAAGAGAAAATGGCTCAAGATTTTAACTTAACTGTTCTCGTCCCTTTAAGAGATCCAGAGATAGTTAACTCAAATAGAATCGACGATCTTTTCTACCACGATGATTCTGATCTTCAAATGAAAGTAGTGGAGCATGTTAGGAAAAATCAAGGTGCTAATGTTCTCCTCATATTTGATGGCTATGATGAGCTTTCTCACAAACAAAGAACGAAACACTCACTATTTCTACAAATCTTGCAAGGAAAAAAACTAGCGAAATGCTCTGTACTTGTAACTTCCCGCCCTCATGCCTCACAAAAATTAGAGAGCTTGCATACTCTAAATCAACACATTGAATTATGGGGGTTTAGTGAATGTGACATCATGAGCTGTATTTCTTCATCAATACATGGCGAAGAAGGAAATAAACTGCAGTATCTGTTACGTTTTGAGAAGCCTGAGCTACTAAAAGTTTGTGAGAATCCTTTAATTTGTGCCATTATCATTTTTGTGTATAAACAAAAGAAATATGACTTACCACTAACCCTCACCGGAACTTATGAGTGCTTTATTTCGAATGTTCTCACCAGGGAAGCAGACATACAAGGCATTGAATGTAAATCAATGCTCGAACCAGACCTTTTAAATTTATGCAAGCTTGCATATGAGAATAGCGTAAATGACAGAATTGTACTTGAGGATGAAGAAATCAGAAAACTTATTGGTCAAAATTTTAAATCACTAGGACTACTCACTGCCTCTAAAGGCTTTATGAGTCGTGGCCGAAAACTGAATTATACTTTCACTCACCTGACGGTACAAGAATATCTAGCTGCTAAATGGATTCACGAAACGCTATCCCCAATGGATGCTAGTAATTTTTTAGCTTATAATGTGATGGATGATCGCCTTAGGTACACACTGCTTTTCCTAGCTGGTCAATCCAAACTACATCATCTGTCTTATGAAAAAGTCATTTGTGACAAACAGCTAGATTTATTGACATTCAAGGAAACAACAGATCATAAGGCTTTTGTAACAAAAATAATGTTGATATATGAAGCTCAGAATACTGTATTGTGCCCTCTTTTATCATCAATGATTAAAGAGAGAGTACTAAAGATAATGGCATCTGGACTTAATGAAAAGTTATCCGCTTCTTTAGCTTTCTTCATTGACAAGAGTTGTTGTACGTGGGAGGTCGTTAATCTGATGCTCATTCATTCAAATTTTGTACAGTTTGTAAGGAATTTTAAAAGCACTAACAAGTTGACAACTGTAAAAAGCCTTGTTCTAAGGCACGAACCCATTTTCAGGGACTATGGCTGCTGTACTATTAACGACATAAATAGATTGTTATACCAACAAGCGTTCCGTAATGTGAACAGCTTGTCAGTTACAAGTCCAGTTGATGAAGAGGACTGTGTTAATTATCTGTACGTTGAGGAAAAACAATCTGCAGCAGTATTAATACTGCTAATAATGATGGGAAAAATAAAACATTTATCTCTACAAGGAGTAGTTGGTGCTACCAGTGATATACTACCGCTTCATCGTTTAATCGCTAATAGTATGAACTGTCTTGAGTCTCTGGATATTAAGTCACCTGAGCTCAGCCTTGAAATCATTATGGCGTTGGGTCTAGCAGCTCTTAGACGCTTTCAAACCATGAAAAGTATGTCATTGCAAATAGTTCTCCCATCTGAAAAAGAACATGACGTCGGCACCACAATAGAAAATATCATTGGAAACTTTTTCTACCTTGACTCTCTCGTTTTAAGATCATATCGTAATACAAAGGATATTTATGGTATTTATAATTTCAGCCCAACATTGTCTCATTTTTTATATGGGATTGCTATAAACCGTACTTTGCAAAGAGTAACCCTAGGAGATATGGATTTTGATCCAAAAGGTGTGTCTTATATTCTTCAAAACAACCACACATTACACACGTTTAATCTCATCTTTGTTGAGCTGACTAAAGAACTAATTTTCTCACTAAGCACTGGCTTAAAGAAGAATAATACCTTAAGAAATCTTTGTCTTATAGATTTTCAAGATCGGACTGTTAGATTAGGCACTGCTATATCTTTTGCAACCAGCAATGCTAGATTCGCTGCTGCATTAGCACGCGTTTCTGATTCAGAAATGGATATCGAAGCAAAACCCGAAAATCCCTATCATCTTCTTCTGGATTCAATTGTTACCAGTAGATTGCAGTCAGTAATATTAGATTTTGAACCTGGAAAATTCACCTATAATTCTGCCGAATTTTTTAAGAATTTAATCCGAATGCTCATCAAGGACAAAACCTTAACACGATTCACTCTAAATGACTCGTACTACTCTGAAGAACATTTAGCTGAAATTGCTCGAGCTCTTGTGATCAATGGAAGAAGAAATGAAATTGATCTTACACTTGGGAATAGTCTAACGCCATCTATTTATTCCAGAACTTCTCATTCACCATTGCTGACAATGGTTGGAAATAGACGTATTGGGGATTACAATCTCCCTATAGTACAGGACCAAGAGTTGCTAATTCAACAAAACGTGGACGAGTTTAAGGAAATTATGTTGAAAAACATGCTAAAGACACTTGTGTTTATTTTGGCCATACGTAAACAAAAACAAGATAAAATTTTAGAGCAACTAAGCTTTGATTTGTTAACGTATTCTATTCTGAAAGTTCTTCATAAACGCATCCACAGACAAACGGTATTCCTCGATATGTGGAAAGAAACGAGGATGCTAAGAAGTCTGCTGAACACTCTCTCATTCATTCTAATGCTGCGTAAACAGAGACAACAAGTATTCCTTGATACCCTTAGGTACCATGTCATGTACATTCCAGAATAGATCATTAAAAATTGTATTCAAAGTTTGTGTGTATAAACATGTATAATTAGTTTGTCTTTGGAGGTGTGTTCGGCTGGTTGTCAGGGTGTGACTTGTGATAGGCCTCCAGAGTCTCCAAAGCAGAGCACACTCTAGTGATGGTCGGGTACACACTCATCTCAACTTTGAACTTGGGAGGGGGGTGAATTGATGTTGGACGTTGGCTGTTAAGCAAACAAAGAACTATAGCCATGCATAATTTAGAACCAAGGGAGCTAGTAGATCCATGCACTTTCTGTTTATATACCCTTGACAGAATGTACTGTATACTTATTATTGAATAATATAATAATTATGGCATAAACTTTCAATTCATTTTTCCTGCTCAGGCAATAATATAGGATATAGGAAAGAGTCACTCATCTATAGGCTTAAGAACTAGGAATGGCAAGTTAAAAAAGATGCACGTACCTTTTAGCGTTATTCACTTGAGGGACAAGACAGACGTCCGCCATTGTCACCTGAGGGGATACACAGTTCCCTATCAGTGGCAGTGTAAACACACTCACCTCATCCCCCACACAATACTTCCCAGCCGTCTTCTGAAGCACCAGCTCCAAACCTGTACGTGAATGTGATTAAGAAATAGGTCTATCGATCATTACTACCACTCCTGTTACTATGCATACATGCACAATCATAATGACTACACTAAAACTAAACTCACTGTCAAATCCTTTGGTGATCCAGTGCTTGCCCCACTCTGATTTATTTTCATCTCCAACATACCTTAGATTCTAAGATTATAACATAGTTTAATTTAGTAACCATAAATACTTGTATCGGCTGGATCCCACCAGCAATAATATTATTAATATTAATATTAGTAGTTATTGGGTATTGACCTGACTTGAGAAAACACATGGATACCAATAGGGGTGCCCATGCATAGTATAGTATGTAAGAAGAGAAAAGTGTTGAACTACTGATAACTCTACACACACAAAGTAACATGACTCGCACGTGATGAAGTATTCTAGTAATTTCTTAGTAAATGTTAACCGTGAGGATGTGGTAATTTACATATGATTCTAGCTAGTCGTTGCATTCAACGTTCAGAGCTGCTCACTGCACACTGATAGGAGACAAATCATCTAAATAGAGACAATACTCGGGTTAGTTGGTCCTCTTCACTTGCATTCTTTATTCACTGTTAACAAATTCTATGCGTTGTGTAATGGATGTGCAACTACAAGCTTGTGCAAACGTCATCAATTCCGAGTTGCGCATGTGCCAATTGACTGGATGTAATGTTACTTTGTGTACAGTTTTCGTGTAGAGCTATCAGTAGTTCGACACTGATTAATATTACAATGGTCACCTCACCTTTGCTCTCTTGGCAGGGTATCTGTGGGGAACGAGGTACGGTGGGCCTCTCGTCTCATCAAGGTACTCGATAATGACCAGCTGGGTGGGTGAGGGGATGAACGTGATATAGTATAAATGAGTAGTTAACGTACAGACTCTGTGAGGACTAGTTACTTCTTCTAGCTCTGTTTAGCGAGGCAGTTCAAGGAGGCCCTCCAGACAGCTATATATAGGTGCCAGCTATATAGGAAGCTTAAGAGTGGTAGATTTTTCTTATACATTAGAGTGAATAACTTCCCGAGTGTCGAGTCTAAGCATTAAAAACTTGAGTGATCATTATAACTAGGGTGACACAAGGTGTCATGGGGCGAGCGTGAGCGCAGTACAGGTGGTTCACATCTATGTGTTGTGAATACCTATGCCTGTCTTGTTCCAAGCGTGCCTGTCTGGCCTCAGGAGTCTCTGTAGAAAAAAAAACACTGGCTTATCATCATGAACGCCACTTGTCAGTGGCACTTGCCCGAGGCTCTGCTGGTTTGAGTTGAAGCAGCCATTTGATGTAGGCGTGCCTGTCTGGCCTCAGGAGTATCTCAGTGTAATGAAAATTACACTGGCTTATATCACCTATACGCCGCCTGTACTTACCTGAAGCTCTGCTGGTTTGGGTGGAAGCAGCCATTTGCTGTAGGCGTGCCTGCCTGGCCTCAGGAGTCTCTGTGTCCCGTCTCAGTTGCTGGGATGCATCCGGTTACCTTGAATCTTGAGTGCCCTGTGCTTTTCTCTGCGTTTGGCTAGCCTGACTTTTTTCTCTACAGCTGTTTCTTGGGCTCTTGCTTGTCTGTGTCGATCCCTCCTTATTCGAAGTCTTTCTTGTTTGCTTTCGTTGTCAGGATTCATTTTACGAAACTTTTTCTTATGCCTCCAGTGCAAAATACACGAGGAATACACTAAATTGGTAAGGATCGCGTGTGTAAAAACCGGCTATCAGGCCGACCGTACCATTAGGCCACTCCAAGTGATACGCTGGTTTCTGGTCCACCGCCCGCATCAGATTTTATTCTTGGATTTCTATCCCATTATCATTAGCACGGTAGTGCTAATAGTAGGGTTGGGTCGAAAACAGCAAAAAGGCCCCCTCTGGATCTCACCCAAGACACAAGACACAGTTATTTTGAGTTTATATATCTGTTGCCCATATCATTTGTGACATTTGTGTGAAATATGAACTAAATTGAACATTGTATGAAAAAGTTATAAAAACAGCAAAAGTAAAAAAACAACAACTTTTTGTCATTCTTCTCCTCACGTTCTTCCGCGAGATAATGTAGAGAACTGTAGCTCCACAGCACAAACTAGACACATATCAGCCGTCTTGGGTACGTCCCGAACTAATCGCTTTCCTTCGAAGTTAAATTTGCTAGGGTGTATGATATGGCTTCTTTAATAGGTGCAGAGGTCAGTTCGCCATTGTTTTCCTACTGAGCATGCTCAGACATAGCAGACAGCATGGCCACACCCCTCTTATCTTAGCAACCCTTGAGCAGTTAAGGTCTATAGCAACAGTAGTGTTTTGCACTGTCGATTCTTACCGCTCCAGTTAATGCTCGCAAGTGAAGCTCTTCATTGCATTCTGAGCGTGCCTGCTCTGAGCTAGCTTGTGATAATAAATTATTGTATGCATAAGACCAAAAAACTTCATGAAAATTATCATAACAGACACAAACTGCAACAGTGCAAATAAAAATTCAGTACAGTTAGCTAGATCTAGCTCTTTTTTATCATAGTAAAGGTGGATTGCCACCTACTGAAGATATTTGATCTATATATGGTACCTGTGAAGAAAAAAGTGTAGATACAAACAAGTGTAAAAAAACATTTGTGAAAAAAATTATGGTGAGAAGTAGGGTAGCATGTTGGATGAGCTGCTCAAAAGGATGTGAACAAGATGGGTAACCCTAAAAGGAACGCCCATTAGAATAGACACAAAACGTAATTACTTAAAATATTGTATGTGGTTTCCCAGGACTATTTATAAAATAACGCATGCATGCAGTGAAAAAATTTTACAAACAAGTGCAAAAAACATTTTGTGAAAAAATGGGGAAGAGTAGGGTTGGAAGAGCATGTGCACTGAAGTAACAAAAAGTTCGAAAACAAGATTGTGGGTTGGTATAGTCTTGCATGCTCCAACTAGTTGAGGGTGGGGCACGATCTTTAACAGTTGGGTCCAGCACTACTTCGAGTTTTGGGTGGGCAGGGCTCATCTCAATTAATTTTACACCTAGTGTTTCGGTGCTGTAACAGAAAGAAACGTTAATTTGAAAAAGCCTCATTCAAAGCGTCATTATGTAGAAACACATACAAGTTGATGGTCAAATAGGTGATCGAGCGTCTCAAATAAAGAAAGAGGTGTAACGAGAAGTAGTGCTGGACCCAACTGTTAAAGATCGTGCCCCACCCTCAACTAGTTGGAGCATGCAAGACTATACCAACCCACAATCTTGTTTTCGAACTTTTTGTTACTTCAGTGCACATGCTCTTCCAACCCTACTCTTCCCCATTTTTTCACAAAATGTTTTTTGCACTTGTTTCTACTACGCATGCGCATAATGGTCCATGCGGTACAAAATAATGATATTCATTTGCAAAATAATGAGTTCATAAAGTGAAATTGATAATGACATAATGAGAAAAGCCGCCCGCCCGCATGCAATTAGAAAAACTTCAGGACCAGAAACCAGATTGTCACTTGGAGTGGCCTTACCATAACATACATACATACATACATACATACATACATACAGAGAAATTGTCTACCGAGGTCACTAAGATAAGGCTCGCTACGCTCGCCCCAATTATAGCTTCTTTATTTTCAGCAATGTAGAACAAAAAGGCAAGACTTTGTAGCAGATGATATGCCTGGTCCATATTATCACACTAACAACCCACAAGAACACATCATGTAACATCTGTAGCCTAATTACAGTGTAGTGTGTTGTCAGCTGCTTATCTCTAATGACTTGGCTTGACACAATAAAGGGCGTAAGCCAAAACAGGACTCAGTCATCTTTGCGGCACATAGCCTCGTTCCCAGGCCGACTTGTCTCTAAAATAACGCTAGGTCGGGACCTAGTTGGGCGTAGTCCAACTAGTCGTGACCTAGCATTATTTGCACAATGATGTAACATGGACTGTATACAATTTCAGAATAAAAATAGTAGGCCTGTACGTGTTTATTGACAGTATCCACATATATACGGATTACCCCCCTTTTTTGACTCGGTAATGTATGTGCACCAAGCGACTGATCTGAGTTTCGAGGGCGGCCTTGAATTGACTCATTGCATCTTCGCTATGTATGGGAGGTGACCAGTGCCAAAACCTCCAGCTCTTTTTATTTAGTACTAAAATCATTTGCATAGTGAAGTTCTACATACAAATGACGCGCTCTCTCTTACTTGCATGGTGAAGTTCTACATACAAATGATACTCTCGCATTTGCATAGTTAATTTGCTAGACTGGAAACTACTCAGTCCCCTTTTCACCTAAGAAAAGGCTCAGGGGAGAGAGAGTAATCTTTTTTAACTCCGTTATTGGACACGCCCACTTATGTGACCAAAAAGGATTGCCACATGAGCGAACGTGTCCAACACGTACTAGTTGATATGTTAATTAAAATGTCCGTCTATACTATAATTAGATCATGTTTGTCATAAATACTGCAATCTGATTGGTTAGAGGAAATGTTCTATCCAATTTAGAAAATCATGTACTTCAATAGAAAATCATGTACTTCAATAGAAAATCATGTACTTCACTTAGAAAATCATGTAGCAAAGATTAGATAAGAACATTCAAATCTGATTGGCTAAATACTCATGGTTGCTATGATCTAAAATGCTTAGACACTGTTTAGGAAGTTTCCACATGATTTAGAAGTCCTCAGGGCTAGTAGAACCCTCACTGCGTTCGGGATACTACAACCAGCCCTTTGGGCTTCTAAATTATGTAGAAACTTCCTAAACAGTGTCTAACTATTATGTATAGGATAGACTACACCTAAGAGTAGAATATGCGTCTATGTACACAGCCAAAAATCCACGGGCCGTTTCATGCCTGTTACGGGCCCGTTACAGGTATAAATCCACGTGGTGTATTCAACTGTTTGGTTAGGTACTGTTTAGCAGCCTGTGGATTTCAGCATGTAATCAGCCGTGGGACGGGCTGTAAGCAGCCTGAGCACGGCCTGTAAGCAGCCCTGTGTTCTCAGTTAGTTCCGGTTTGCTTTTATACAGTTAAAAGCTGAGTTTGGCATGAATAATTCAACGAAGTGTTAAAATTTTTAAGAAACAAACATAGCCAGACAGTTCGACAGTTTACAACACTAATAGGAATGTTTCTTCTAGTGCTTGTGCTGCTCGAGTGTGTCACTGTGTGTATAAAGAAGACACGTGAATAATGGTTGGAAAGAAAATAATGTTTCTTACATTTATAAATTTTCTGTTTGACTGTTTGTACTACCAGCCATGTCCTCTGTCACACTGTGTGTATAAAGAAGACATGTGAATGTCGTTGCAAAGAAAATAATGTTTCTTACCAATATAATGTGTTGTTCGACTGTTCGTACTGTCCACAGACCAGCCATGTCCTCTGTCACTGTGTATATAGTGAATATCGTTGCAAAGAAAATAATGTTTCTTACCATTATACATTTTTTGTTTGACTGTTTGTACTGTCACAGACCAGCCATGTCCACAGCCAGTAACTTAACTAAAGCAAAACACAAACAAAGTTTTTATAATTATTATGAATGATTGCTTACCTGCCAAATTCTGATAGTTCCTAAAGTATAGGTGTGTCCACGATGCTGTAATTAGACCAACCAATGTAAACGACAATAATTATTATTGTAAAATACCTTCTGGTCATGATGGGTTGAAATCATTGATGGCATGAGCATTCCAATTTATATATGTACATCTGTATGTGTGCATCAGTACACGAGTTTAAAGTGAGTTAAATAATTATTAATTGGCTCACATTCTCAAGTAGTGTGACAAGGAACCTCAATCTCGAGCTCAATCAGTACAGTAATGATGACATAGACACAGGTACATCTGTGTGTGCATACGTACGTAAACGAGTTCGAGTAAGTGAGTCAATAATAGAACCTGAATCTCGAGCTCGTAAAGTAATGATGACACAATATCATAGGTATACATTTTATATACCTCGTACTCACTTATATAGTAGTCGTTGTAGAGGTCCTTTTTAGATGTGTATTCCTATACATAAGCAGCATATTGACCAACATTTTAAAAACCAGCTGAGCACTCACTTATATTAAACGTTGTAGAAGAAGTCAACAACCTGCGTCAGAGGCAACCAGATCTGCAATATGAAATAACTCCGTCAACATAATTATTTATACATTACCACATAAGCACACCTTGTAGCCTATAGAGCTAGACTCCTAGAGACAGTGAAAGAATAATTGCAGAGACATCTAGCAGCTGACAAATGGACAGAAGTGAGTATTAATTAGACCTACTATACTAGCTCCTTATTTAGACTCTACTTACTTCCTCTCTCTCTCTTTTCTTGCTAGCTGGCCTTGGCAGTCAGCTCCATAAATAATATAATTACTCCATCCATCCTTTAAAGCTGCAACTGAACGAGAACATCAACTGAAGCACCTTTTCAGTCTCTTGGTGGATTTCGTAGCTAAGCAACTTTCTCTCTGCGCATGCGCATACACTGGTTGCACAGGCTGTAAGCAGGACGTGGGTGGTACAGGCTGAAACAGGCCTGTTATTTACGGTCCGTATTCAGGACAGGATGTACGTGCTGTAACAGGCCTGTGGTTCCAGGATGTAAGCGGGCCGTGGGCGATTACATCCGCATACAGGCCCGTATTCCGGCCTGTATTCAACTGATTTTCCCCACGGGCCTGAAACAGGCCTGTGGATTTTTGGCTGTGTAACCTCCGCGGTTACGGTTAGCCCGAGGCGCAAAGCCGAGGGAATCTAACCGTAACCAAGCATATTCTACAAGTGGGTGTGGTCTATCTAACTTGGACTTCATTGCGCATGCGCGAGGCGTGGTTATAAAAAGCCAGGTTTGGTGCGTAGCAACAGAAATTGAATTTGTGCGAGCTGGACAAGCTGGAGAGCTGTGAGAGACACCAGTTGACAGAAAAAGACAAGAAGACGGCTTCAAAACAATGAAAAACTACAGTAAGACTTAGTAAAGCTTGTGAAACGCTTCCTGAAGATACTGGAAAGAACAGACAAGTAAAAAGAATCTAGAACTATGCTAGAACCGACTGCAACACTACAAGAAGAAGAATGAAGCTCTGTGGTGGAGTAGAGGGGGGTATAGAGCAGACTGGACCGGCATGGAACCTTAAAAAACTCAATAGAAAGTATCAAGCGACTGCTAAAGTGTTTTTAATGCTTCCTGGCCCCCCTTGCCCATGCCCAACTGGAAAAAGCAAAGCAAGAATGGATATTGACTGAACAAACTATCGCATTCTGTGTTTTTTATAATGTTTTTGTCATCTTCTTGTCACTTTCACTAAAAATTTCATTCCAACTTTTGAGAACTTCCTGCAAATTATTTGTCACTTCCTGTAGAATATGCGTCCATTTCCTGTAGAATATGTGTACACTTCCTGTAGAATATGTGCCCATTTCCTGTAGAATAAGTACCTTCTTGTAGATTATGCTTCCATGTAATCTACTGTTTTTAGCCAATCAGATTAATTACAGATGATGTAATGTAGTCTAATTGTGTCCTCCTTCAATATGCCGCTATAAATTTACAGTTGTCCTAGGGGCATGCGTGAAGAATGTCACGCTCCCACAATGTTAACGTCCTAACAACTTGCGTGCCACCACTCACGCATGATTGTACTATTTCTGTTGCTATATAGCCTCGAGTATAAAATACATTTCTGACGGTCTGGGATCAAAGCTGAATAAACACCCACACATTATGTAGTTAGTGGTTTGTTCTAATTGTATTCCAACCTTCCCTTTTTCATCCGAGCCCTTCCCTATAGATGAAAAAGGGAGTGGTTTCAAATATAATTATATGAGAGTGTCATTGTAAAACTAACAAAGCTTATCATTTGCCATGCAGCATTATTTGTATGTAGAACTTCTCATTTGTATGTAGAATTTTCATTCGTATGTAGAACTTCACCATGCAAATAAGAGTATCATTTGTATGTAGAAAATCACCATGAAAATAAGAGTGAGCGTGTCATTTGTATGTAGAACTTCACCATGCAAATAAGAGTATCATTTGTATGTAGAAAATCACCATGCAAATAAGAGAGAGCGTGTCATTTGTATGTAGAACTTTACCATGCAAATAATTTTAGAAAGAACTGGAGGTTTTGGCACTGATCACCCCCCATAGATAGGGAACACCCCAAGGACATGTGTATGCAGCTGCTCCCCCTTTACAATCAACCATGCGATGACATGTAAAAGAGGAGGATTCCCCATTTATTTATATTTATGAGACATAACGAAATCTGCTAATCTGCTGTCTCAAGTCTGCTATAATGTGGCAACAGAACCGCCCCTACAGCCTCTGAGTGGAAAAACCTTCGCCTACAGATCAGCGATTGTTGGTGACGAGGCTCACCTTGACATCAAAGCACGTGGTTTCTGGAACCCAACACAAAACGCTTTCCTGAATGTGAGAGTATATTTCACCCAAATGCGCCATGCTATCGCTCCAAAGACACCGCCACCAAGCAACATGAGGCAGCCAAAAAAAGAGAATACAATCAAAGAGTTCAAAACGTAGAACATGGTGTGTTTACACCTCTCGTATTCTCAACTACAGGCAGTATGGGAAAGGAAGGAACAACGTTCTACAAAATACTAGCAGACATGCTATCAAGAAAACAAGAAAAACCATACTCTATTGTCATGGGATGGATAAGATGTCGGCTAAGTTTTGCCATCATTCGATCAGCAATTATGTGCATACGAGGAACCAGATCTGCTTTTGCTAAACCAATTTACGAAGGGAACCTGACCCTGGCAGCTGCCGAAGGTCTAGCCTCGAATCCAGGCCGATTAAAATTGGCGTGGCCTCGAGGCTACCGAAGGTCAGACCCCTAGGGAAGAACTTTGAACTTTATGTGTACACATGTGTATAAAATTTTAATTTAGATCTATATAACTATAACACCATAAATTATAACTATAACACCATAATTATTTTTCTTTCTTAATTTAAATGAAATGCTCAAGAAGTAGAATTGAACTAAGACATTTAATTATGTAATCTAGCTAGATTCTATACACTCAAGATCCCTAGCCTGGATTCTAGATTCTAATTTTTCCTGTCCTGATCTACTAGATATACAAACACCCCATAATTATGGTTTTGAATGAGGAGATCATTTCCATATTAAAAAAAAAAAAAAATTGAGGCTGGTGAATAACAAGAGTCTAGCCAACATGGCCACCACCGTGAGCCAGATCTATGACCAGGAGAGGGACGAGGATGGATTCCTGTACATGGCCTATGCCTCTCACGAATTCTTTATCTGAACAGTTATAGTTATTAGCATTGTCGGCTGATTTTAGGACAGCTTCACACAAAGATGTTATTTTGCTCACTCTTTGTTACCTTATCACGTTTGACTCTGATAAGTAATACTGAAGTATGCACTTCTTGTGTAGCTGTTATGACTGTGTTGTGCCAATAGATCACCTCATAAAAAAAAGCGTGTTGATTTCAAAATTTACACAAATTAATAGTGTCCAACCACAAAATGTATATGGGCTGTACAATTCATGTACTGTACATGTACCAGTCAAATGGCCAAGGCACCGGAAGTCCATGTAAATGCCTAACGGTTAATTTAATATGCATTTCCAATACATGTTAGAGAGTAAACAAAAACGAGGGCTTGAGTTTGAGGCCAGTTTAGTTAGTCATATGGTAGGAAATAGCACTACAAACTGGAAGGGCATCACCTCAGCTACAGGTGGATATCAAGTTTGTGGATTTTAATCATGCTTGAGCTTGGCAACAAGCCAGTATGTGGATCAAGTGTCTTTTGGGTGTCTTTACTTCTGCTTCTGCATTATCAGTTCCCCACCAGTTCACAACTTTGCAGTTGGTTATCTTGTACAGGTAGGTCTATTCTATGTTGTGAATGATTATCTAGTTGTTCTCACCGTTTCTGTGGGTTTTATGCAGCTTGAAAATTTCATGGTTTGTCAAGCTGTACAGTGTGTAGCAAGATGGAATAAAAAACAGTTTGTGTCCCAGTTTTAAATTAGGTCTGTCAGGTCTATAGCTAAGTTGTTAATGTGCTTTATATAATGAGAAAATCAGGCTTATAGGCATGCAAACAGTACAAGGTACCACACAATCATCTGGGTGAGTGGGCGTACAGTAATCAATGCTTGTACATGTGTTTAGTGTTTAGGTCATAATTCTGGCGCTCTAAACACAGGACGTTTTTGCTGTAGTTTACAGAGCAACTCACAGTCATGTTTTACATTATTTTCATGCAGGGAAAAATTGTAACTTTAACAGTAAAATCTGGCTGTGTATTGAAAGACACTCAGCGGCCAGTACCAGGATTTGAGGTGGGAGTACTCGGAGGCATATGAAGAATGGGGGGGGAGACTAAAGACTGGAGAACACTACTCAGGGGACAATTCTGATCTATTCAATAGATATCCCTTTTACAGAAGGTCTTTTCTGCATAGAGCATTTGATTCGTCTGGATTGTGGACAGTGGATGTCACATGCTCTTTTTTGAGTGAAAACGTCTCTTAACAGAACTCATTTTGATTCCCCTGTGTATTTTAACTTCCCCATTGTATTAGGTTTTGTTGTTTGTACATGATGTAGATCTATGTGCGTTGTTACAAAGCTGGACAACATTTCAATTCATGTGGTTAGTGTGTAAAATCATGCCCAACTTTTGTATGCTCTACCGGAATGATTATACAGTAGAACAGCTTAAATTTTGAAATACAATGGTATTAACCTGTAAACAAGCGATATACCACGTTTGGAGTTGGTATGGGGTGGGGAACTGATTTTGCATCAGCTAATGTACAGGTAAGTCAAAACCCCCCCAAAAAAAGCTTCTGCTACTAAGCAAGGCTCTGTGTTGAACTTGTGATATAGATATTGTTATGAAGAGGATGCAATAAGAATAAAGAATATAAAATTATATATTTAGTACCTTCAAGGAATAAAATGTTACACTATGCTAAAGTTTGTACAAAAATTGAGCTTGAAACCGCATATCCAAATGACAACAGGAAGTACTTCCGGTCTGAGAAATAAATTTCTGCCTTGGCCATTCGACTGGTACCCTTATTAATTAACATCAACATCCGGTAGTAAAACTTAGTGTGACGTCATAGTCAGATTTAGGCTTGCTGAGCTGAGCTGATTCATGAGACTGTGCTTGATGCTAGTGCAGTGCTGAGCAATGGATGATATTTCAACCTGGAGAGCTCGAATTGGTCTCTATTGTATCAGGCTGCGCAGTAGAGGCCTGAAGAATAGGTCACCCAGGTCTTCTAGATCTGCTCCAAGAGGAGGGCTTTATAGTGATGGAACTGGAACACTTATTGTGGTGCTGGGCTTGTTGCACATTGCAGTGATCTTATTATCATTGTTAATATTGTCTGGAGATGTTGAATTGAACCCTGGTCCTGGTAATACACCAGATAAAGAAACAGGTAGGCTATAATTATAGGCATTAGTACTAATTTGTTCCTACAAGTCATTAACTATCATGCCTCGTGAAGGAATTATCGTATTCAACATAAAATTTTATGTTTTGGTCAATTATAATGCTACGAAAATGTAACGCGATTCATCTTATTTCCTCGATTAAACGGCGCGATTTCAATGGGGATTGTACAGGCCTCAAATAAAGGCCAATATTGTGCGGTACAAATTATTTTATGCATAATTATGGTATAGGTATACAGTATTAGTTATGCATACATTTCTAGCACTACGCTTAATACAGGTAAAGGAATTGTTTTAAGTCTCACAAACTTGAAAGACGTCATCAATCAGTTGTGGGATGCTCGTACTGAATGGTTCCAGATGGGAGTTAATCTTGGGCTGAAACCAGTGGATCTGAAAGCCATTGAAATGAAGCATCGAGCTAGTCCTGACTTGAGTTTTCAAGATATGTTAGAAGTTTGGTTAAAGAGTATCGAAAATCCAACTACGTGGAAAGACCTTTCAAATGCTTTACATGCTGTTGGAATGGTTAGAATGGCTACCGAGATCGAGAGAAAATACAATATCATTCCCTTGAAAGAAATAGGTGAGTTGATTTATAGACACGAGTCATACTTAAACATAATTATAATAGGTCCCATAGTCGAAGATCATGTAGAACATCTAATAAGCTCAGTGCGAGAGATATTTCATTTGCCAATGGACGACTGGTTTGAAGTTGGGCTGAAACTTCAGCTTAGTGAGGAGACTCTTAAGCAGATTGAGAGAGACTATTCCCAACATGAAAGGAGGAAAACAGACATGCTATCAAGATGGTTTCAGTCCCACCCAGATGCATCATACGAAGAGCTGATAAAAGCTCTTGCTTCAACTGGTAACAAGTCTGTGGCTGAGGAACTTTGTTCCAAACAAGGTAAAACTCTGTTGGATGTAGTACACCTGATGGCAGATGGTGCATGGAAGAATACCAATTGTACTTGCAAAAGTGTGTGTAGTAAATTGATTATGTGATCATTATACTTATTAGGTATTCTAGCAGAATTGGCAAAATGTGAATTTATTTCAAGTTGTGTAAAGGAGTACGCTAGATACCTTAAAGAAATGTACTTGAGTGAGCCTATTATGCAAGAAGATCCATGGCCGCCTCCTCCAAGTGAGAAATTCACTAAACTTACTCTTATTATTAAAGACCAAAAATGGAAACGATAGCAATGAGCAAATAGATTTGGAAAATATTTTCAAAGGCTTGGAGAAACCTTTTAAGATACTCATAGATGGAGATCCTGGCTCAGGAAAGTCAACTCTGTGTAGGAAGATTGTTCATAACTGGTCTAAAGAGCAAACGGCTCAAGATTTTAACTTAACTGTTCTCATCCCTTTAAGAGATCCAGAGATAGTTAACTCAAATAGAATCGACGATCTCTTCTACCACGATGATTCTGATCTTCAAATGAAAGTAGTGGAGCATGTTAGGAAAAATCAAGGTGCTAATGTTCTCCTCATATTTGATGGCTATGATGAGCTTTCTCACAAACAAAGAACGAAACACTCACCATTTTTACAAATTTTGCAAGGAAAAAAACTAGCGAAATGCTCTGTACTTGTAACTTCCCGCCCTTATGCCTCACAAAAAATAGAGAGCTTGCATACTTTAAGTATACACGTTAAATTATTAGGGTTTAGTGAAAATGACATCATGAGCTGTATTTCTTCATCGATACATGGCGAAGAAGGAAATAAACTGCAGAATCTGTTATGTTTTGAAAAGCTTGAGCTACTAAAAGTTTGTGAGAACCCTTTAATTTGTGCCATCATCATTTTTGTGTATAAACAAGAGAAGTATGACTTACCACTAACCCTCACCGGAACTTACGAACATTTTATTTCAAATGTTCTCACCAGGGAAGCAGACATACAAGGCATCGAATGTAAATCAATGCTCGAACCAGACCTTTTAAATGTGTGCAAGCTTGCATATGAGAATAGTTTTAATGACAGAGTTGTACTTGAGGATGAAGAAGTCAGAAAACTCATTGGTCAAAATTTTAAATCACTAGGACTACTCACCGCATCTAAAGGCTTCATGAGTCGTGGCCGAAAACTGAATTATGCTTTCACTCACCTGACGGTACAAGAATATCTAGCTGCTAAATGGATTTACGAAACACTGTCCCCCTTGGACGCTAGTAATTTCTTAGCTTGTAATGTGATGGATGATCGCCTTAGGTACACACTGCTTTTCCTAGCTGGTCAATCCAAACTACATCATCATTGTTATGAACATGTCATTTGTGACAAACAGTTAGATTTGTGCATGTTCGAGGAAACAACAGATCATAAGGCATTTGTAACAAAAATAATGTTGATATATGAAGCTCAGAATACTGTGTTATGCCCTCTTTTATCATCATTGATTAAAGGGCGAGTACTAAAGATAATGGCATCTGGACTTAATGAGAAGTTATCCGCTTCTTTAGCTTTCTTCATTGACAAGAGTTGTTGTACGTGGGAGGTCATTAATCTGACGCTCATTCATTCAAATTTTGTCCAGTTCGTGAGGAATTTTAAAAGCACTAACGAGTTGACATCTGTAAAAAGCCTTGTTCTAAATCACCAACCCATTCTCACGGACTATGGCTACTGTACTATTAATCACATAAATATATTGCTATGCCAACATGCGTTCTGTAATGTAAACAGCTTGTCAGTTACCAGTCCAGTTGATGAAAATGAATGTGCAGACCAGCTGGATGTTCGGGACAAAAAAATGTTAGCAACGGTATTAAGAATTCTAATAATGATGGGGAAAATACAACATTTATCTCTACAAGGAGTAGTTGGTGCTACCTATCGTTTACTACAGCTTCAGGATTTAATCGCTGATAACATGAATTGTCTTGAGTCTCTGGATATTAAGTCATCTGAGCACCGCCTAGAAATATTTGTGGCATTGGGCTTTGCAGCACGTGAACGTTTGCAATTAATGAAAAGTATGTCATTGCAAGTAGATCTACGTCTCCCAGCTGAAATAGAACATGAAGTTGACACAGTATTAAGATTTACTGTCACAGAAACCTTTTTTAACCTTGAATCTCTCATTTTAAGATCATGTTTTAATACAAAGGGTCCCTTGGATTTTAGTTCCAGCCCAACATTATCTCAATTGTTATATGGGATCGCTATGAATCGTACTTTACAGAGGGTAACCCTAGGAGATATGGATATTGATCCAGAAGGTGTGTCTTACATTCTTCAAAACAACCACACATTACACACATTTAATCTCGTCTTTGTTGAGCTGACCAAAGAACTGATTTCCTCACTAAGCTGTGGATTAAAGAAAAATAAAAGCTTAAGAAATCTTTGTATTATAGATTCTCAAAATCAAACTGTTGGATCAACCGTTGCTGCATTTATGGCTGCATTTTCCGCTGCATCATCACACATTAACAATGACTCAGATTGGGACTCAGATTCAGAAATGGATATCGAAGCAAAACTCAAAAATCCCTATCATCTTCTTCTGGATTCAATTGTTACCAGTAGATTGCAGTCAGTAATACTAGATTTTGAACCCGGAAAGTTCTCCTTTAATTCTGCTAAATTCTTTAAGCATTTAATCCGAATGCTCATCAAGGACAAAACTATAACACAATTCACTCTAAATGACTCGTGCTACTCTGAAGAACATCTAGCTGAAATTGCTCGAGCTCTTGTGATAAATGGGGGAAAAAATGAAATTGATTTCACACTTGGGAATAGTCTAACGCCGTCTATTTATTCCAGAAGTTCTCTTTCACCAATCATATCAGCAATGACTGAAAATAGACGTGTTGGGGATGATAAAATCCCTATAGTACAAGACCAAGAGTTGCTAATTCAACAAAAAGTGGACGACTTTAAGGAAATTATGTTGAAAAACATGCTAAAGACACTTGTGTTTATTTTGGCCATACGTAAACAAAAACAAGATAGAATTTTAGAACAAATAAGCATTAGTTTGTTAACGTATTCTATTCTGAAAGTTCTTCATAAACGCATCCACAGACAAACGGTATTCCTCGACATGTGGAAAGAAACGAGGATGCTAAGAAGTCTGCTGAACACTCTCTCATTCATTCTAATGCTGTGTAAACAGAGACAACAAGTATTCCTTGATACCCTTAGATACCATGCCATGTACATTCCAGAATAGATCATTAAAAATTGTATTCTAAACAACACTGTTGAATGTATAATTAGTTTGTCTTTGGAGGTGTGTCCGGCTGGTTGTCAGGGTGTGACTTGTGATAGGCCTCCAGTGATGGTCGGGTACACACTCATCTCAACTTTGAACCTAGGAGGGGGTGAATTGATGTTGGATGTTGGCTGTTAAGCAAACAAAGAACTATAGCCATGCATAATTTAGAACCAAGGGAGTAGATCTATGCACTTTCTGTTTATATACCCTTGACAGAATGTACTGTATACTTATTATTGTTATGGCATAAACTTTCATCCATGTCCAAAGACGCCAAGACATGTCCATGTAATCCTAAGTTGCCCATGAGTATGTACAATTATAGTATTATCCCAGGATGTCCCAGCACCATGCAACACAGCCCAGGATCAACCATAAGGATCAACCATAAGGATCAACCCGGGGTGACCAGGCGTATAGCTATATGTGTGTCTAAGTATCCCAGGAGTACTAGATACCTTGCTACCATCCCAGGATCAACCCGGGATGACTAGGCGTATATAGCTATAGGTGCTTGTCCAAGTATCCCGGGAGTACTAAGTATCACGTTACCATCCCAGGATCAACCCGGGATGATCAGGCGTATAGCCACATGCTTGTTCAAGTATCCTGGGAGTACTAAGTACCGCGCTACCATCCCATGTTCAACCCGGGATGACCAGGCGTATAGCTATATAGGTGCTTGTCCAAGTATCCCGGGAGTACTAAGTATCGCGCTACCATCCCAGGATCAACCCGGGATGACCAGGCGTATAGCTATATAGGTGCTTGTCCAAGTATCCCGGGAGTACTAAGTATCGCGCTACCATCCCAGGATCAACCCGGGATGACCAGGTGCATTGCGTGTCCAAGTATCCCGGGAGTACTAAGTATCACGCTACCATCCCAGGATCAACCCGGGATGATCAGGTATATAGCCACATGCTTGTCCAAGTATCCCGGGAGTACTAAGTATCACGTTACCATCCCAGGATCAACCCGGGATGATCAGGCGTATAGCCACATGCTTGTCCAAGTATCCCGAGAGTACTAAGTATCACGCTACCATCCCAGGATCAACCCGGGATGACCATGCAGGCGTATAGCCACATGTTTGTCCAAGTATCCCGGGAGTACTAAGTATCGCGCTACCATCCCAGGATCAACCCAGGATGACCAGGCGTATGTAGCCACATGTTTGTTCAAGTATCCCGGGAGTACTAAGTATCGCGCTACCATCCCAGGATCAGCCCGGGATGACCAGGTGCATAGCTATAGGTGCTTGTCCAAGTATCCCGGGAGTACTAAGTATCACGCTACCATCCCAGGATCAACCCGGGAATACCAGGCGTATAGCCACATGTTTGTCCAAGTATCCCGGGAGTACTAAGTATCACGCTACCATCCCAGGATCAACCCGGGATGACCAGGCGTATAGCCACATGTTTGTCCAAGTATCCCGGGAGTACTAAGTATCGCGCTACCATCCCAGGATCAACCCGGGATGACCAGGCGTATAGCCACATGTTTGTCCAAGTATCCCGGGAGTACTAAGTATCGCGCTACCATCCCAGGATCAACCCGGGATGATCAGGCATATAGCCACGTGCTTGTCCAAGTCTCCCGGGATGCTCCTGGTATAATTAATGTGGTATTGTGCAAGCACAATAATTTATTACAAGAATCAACATAATTATGCGTATATACAACTAACAGACTATCAACACAACAATTAAGATAAATGTACTTGCAGACTGAAAGTGGGTAGATGTTGCTGCACAGTCAAAGTTCATGGCAAGATGTCCCAGTGGCACTATTATAGAGAAAGTGCACATGCACGCAATAAGATGATCATTATTATCGTGACATGTCATGTTTAACTGGAATGTATCATTTTGTAAACGTGAACTGTTTTAGATTATTACCTCTATCTGTCGGGAGTTGTTGGTGTCTCTTGTTCTTGTTCCTGTGACCTATATTCACACATGCACGCATTGCATAGAATAATTACTATACACATAAAACTGGGACATTAAAAATGCCCTATATTAAATTGCTGGTAAAATTGCTGTAACATTATAATCTTGCAGTTATAATTATACATACCTCATTGGATGCTTTGTGGGTGTGCCTATTGAGCTGGCTGAGATCTTCCTATTATAATAATTATATTGCTTAACGTTGCTGCATCCTCAAAGTGAAGGGTTAGTACTGTAACATTTATATACGACGCCTATACCTTTTTCTTGGACTTTTCCTGGGCGTCCGGTTACCCGCATCACTTGATGCCTCCTCTCTCTTCATTTCATTACCACTATAGTTATACAAGTGTATGATTAGTAGCTAGGTCAAAAGTTGTATTGCGGCTATAGGTTATCTACTAAGACATTCCACCAGAACAGAACCATAATTAGCACAGGCACACATTATATCGTTCCAACACTATATACAGTACGACATTTTCGAGGGGCTTAATTCGTTGATTTCGTGCATGGGTTAGCAATCCAACATGAAAATTAACTCCACGGAAATTGTTTGGTTAAAGACGTGGCTTCTGGCAAGCAGTCATTCCACAAACATTGTGCAACAAAATGTTTTTAGAGGCCATTCCACCAAATAGAAGTGCCTCGAAAATTTCGTTGCATGTACGGTATATATATACATATCTGCACTGTAAAAAGAAACTTACGATGTTATTTCTTCCTCTTGAAGACTTTCCGCATATCTACTGAGGGACACTTGGAATGACAGAAGCTTTGAAGCCCTTTTCTCTACCTCTTGCAGATCTGGTAGAGCGATCTTCACGAACTTGTATTTCTGTATATATATAGACATAAATTAGTTGATCCTGCAATCGCCACAAATTTTATACACTTACAAAACTTGTGCCTCGCTTGGATTTTGTGGTTAGAACTTCTCCCAAACCTTCCCTTTCTAACAGGTTAATGGCATTGATGGCACTTTCTTTGTTTCCCTTGTTTCTAAACCTTTTAGCTGCCAGAAGTGGGCTGATGTAGAGAGTGCTCCCTGGTAATAGCAATGTGTATTTAACTAGTTCCTTATCCTCCGAGTGATGTCCATCACTGAGCGCAGAGGCTTTAAAAGATAAAAAGTTACAAACGCTGTTATAAGCATGCGATATAAAGTATTCGAGGTATCAATAAAAAGGGTTTATGTACAGTTCCATAGTCATGATACCAAAGGAAGTCACATACACATGTGTGGGCGTGTTACCTACTATAATGTTTAGAAATGTAGCACCTTATAGGTGTTAATATAATAAAGCATTTGCATTTAACCTCAGTTTAATACGTATTACATGCAACGTTCAATAACCTTTCTGAACTTCTGAAATAGCCATGATATCTCCCCTTCCACCCAGGTATGCAGCATGTTGCAAACAGAAGTCCACAAAACGATCTGCAGCTTTTATTGCAGATTCAGAGATTTGTTGTGGTATCGCCTGTGGGTTTTCCATATGGAACAACACGTGCATAACCGCTGCCACTCTGAGTATCTGGCCCTTAGACTATAGCTATATGCACCTGGTCATCCCGGGTTGATCCTAGGATGGTAGCGTGATACTTAGTACTCCCGGGATACTTGGACAAGCACCTATAGCTATACGCCTGATCATCCCGGGTTGATCCTGGGATGGTAGCGCGATACTTAGTACTCCCGGGATACTTGGACAAGCATGTGGCTATACGCCTGGTCATACCGGGTTGATCCTGGGATGGTAGCGCGATTCTTAGTACTCCCGGGATACGCACCTATATAGCTACATCCCGGGTTGATCCTGGGATGGTATAGCGAGGTACTTAGTACTCCCGGGATACTTGGACAAGCATGTGGCTATATACCCGGGTTGATCCTGGGATGGTAGCGTGATATTTAGTACTCCCGGGATACTTGGACAAGCACCTATAGCTATACGCCTGATCATCCCGGGTTGATCCTGGGATGTTTGCGCGATACTTAGTACTCCCGGGATACTTGGACAAGCTATATGCACCTGGTCATCCCGGGTTGATCCTAGGATGGTAGCGTGATACTTAGTACTCCCGGGATACTTGGACAAGCACCTATAGCTATGCACCTGGTTTGATCCTGGGATGGTAGCGCGATACTTAGTACTCCCGGGATACTTGGACAAGCACCTATAGCTATACGCCTGATCATCCCGGGTTGATCCTGGGATGTTAGCGCGATACTTAGTACTCCCGGGATACTTGGACAAGCTATATGCACCTGGTCATCCCGGGTTGATCCTAGGATGGTAGCGTGATACTTAGTACTCCTGGGATACTTGGACAAGCACCTATAGCTATGCACCTGGTCATCCCGGGTTGATCCTAGGATGGTAGCGCGGTACTTAGTACTCCCGGGATACTTGGACAAGCACCTATAGCTATACGCCTGATCATCCCGGGTTGATCCTGGGATGGTAGCGCGATACTTAGTACTCCCGGGATACTTGGACAAGCATGTGGCTATACGCCTGGTCATCCTGGGTTGATCCTGGGATGGTAGCGTGATACTTAGTACTCCCGGGATACTTGGACAAGCATGTGGCTATACGCCTGGTCATCCTGGGTTGATCCTGGGATGGTAGCGTGATACTTAGTACTCCCGGGATACTTGGACAAGCACCTATAGCTATACGCCTGGTCATCCCGGGTTGATCCTGGGATAGTAGCAAGGTATCTATAGTACTCCCGGGATACTTGGACAAGCACCTATAGCTATACGCCTGGTAATCCCGGGTTGATCCTGGGATGGTAGCGTGATACTTAGTACTCTCGGGATACTTGGACAAACATGTGGCTGTACGCTTGGTCATCCCAAGTTGATCCTGGGATGGGGATACTTGGACATGCAAGCATGTGCCTATAGCTATACGCCTGATCATCCCGGGTTGATCCTGGGATGTTAGCGCGATACTTAGTACTCCCGGGATACTTGGACAAGCTATATGCACCTGGTCATCCCGGGTTGATCCTAGAATGGTAGCGTGATACTTAGTACTCCCGGGATACTTGGACAAGCACCTATAGCTATGCACCTGGTCATCCCGGGTTGATCCTAGGATGGTAGCGCGGTACTTAGTACTCCCGGGATACTTGGACAAGCACCTATAGCTATACGCCTGATCATCCCGGGTTGATCCTGGGATGGTAGCGCGATACTTAGTACTCCCGGGATACTTGGACAAGCATGTGGCTATACGCCTGGTCATCCTGGGTTGATCCTGGGATGGTAGCGTGATACTTAGTACTCCCGGGATACTTGGACAAGCATGTGGCTATACGCCTGGTCATCCTGGGTTGATCCTGGGATGGTAGCGTGATACTTAGTACTCCCGGGATACTTGGACAAGCACCTACACAGAGAAAAGAGGTGTGCTGTTTTAGACCCTGAGCGTGTGCTATATTAGCACCGCAGTGTGCTAAACAGTGATTCAGCACACTACATGTGCTGTTTTGTAGGCATATAGCACAGCCTACGTGTTGTATTGGTGTGCTTTTTCATGGCTTGTAATTTTGATGTTCGATTACATGTGCTAAATGGACTGTGCTAAATGTAATGGGTGTGCTGAAACAGGTAAACATGCTAATTCAGCACAGTGTGCTGTTTTCAGTACCAAATAAGGGCATGCAGTACAACAGATGTGCACCTGCAGCTGCATAGCAACAAAGATTTTTTTTTTTTGCTGTTCTTGCAAAGAAGAAAAGAAGTTGAGTTTAGACATGGTTTGAGAGCTGTTTGAAAAAACTGTGGAACTAGGTAAGTTTCCCTCAACATGCTGAACAATGCTGTACAATGTAATTGCACCGCTATTGTATTGTAGCAGGTGTCGTACAGTACACAAGCGAGCATCTGTACAATGTAATTGCACAGCTATTGTATTGTACCAGGTGTCGTACAGTACACAAGGGAGCATCTGTACAATGTAATTGCACAGCTATTGTATTGTACAAGATGTCGTACAGTACACAAGGGAGCATCTGTACAATGTAATTGCACAGCTATTGTATTGTGCCAGGTGTCATACAGTACACAGGGGAGCATCTGTACAATGTAATTGCACAGCTATTGTATTGTACAAGGTGTCCACCATTGCTTTTCCTTATCAGCATTGTTAGTATTGTTATTGTTGTATCTCAAGTGACTGTGGTTACATGCAATAGTGAGTTTGCCTCCTGTGTACAGATTATTGGTGTTGCGTACGGTGTTGCGTACTCTTCCTCTTGGTCTTACCTGTGTTATATGACTCTTTCTGTAGCTAGAATTCTTTGCTTTCGGCTCATGTACTTTTCATGCACTGGCATTTGTCATGGATCACAGCAAATACTTTTCTTATTTCGCCCCATAATAATTATAAGTTTCATCGCAATGCATACTTTGTTCATGCTATGACTGATGTTATGTACCTAATCTATACGCACTTAATTATTCTTATACTTGGTTATAATTCTACTGGCTTTTATGTGACATATTTTTCTACTTCGCTCATGCAGGTGATGCTGAGAAGTCAAAGGCAGTATCTTGCAATTGCAGTGATCTGAGTGCAGACTTGCTATGTTTAACTATGTTAAAAGAAACCTTTCACTTTTGTATATCCTTATCGTTTGTTTAGATACAATTTTAATACTGAATTGATGTATTGTTGTTTTTAATGTTTGAAATTAATTTAGCACAATACAATCAGCACAGATGTTTCAGCACATTAGAATTTAGCACATGTGCCGGTTTTGACACAGTAAAAATGACATATATTAAATTTGACACCCGTGTTAGTGTGTTAATTTTTGGGAAAGCAGTTTGACACGCGTTTGCATGCTAAATTGACACCTTTCATTTATGTGTGTATAGCTATACGCCTGGTCATCCCGGGTTGATCCTGGGATAGTAGCAAGGTATCTAGTACTCCCGGGATACTTGGACAAGCACCTATAGCTATACGCCTGGTAATCCCGGGTTGATCCTGGGATGGTAGCGTGATACTTAGTACTCTTGGGATACTTGGACAAGCATGTGGCTGTACGCTTGGTCATCCCAGGTTGATCCTGGGATGGGGATACTTGGACAAGGATGTGCCTATATGCGCCATGCGCCTGGTAATCCCGGGTCGATCCTGGGATGGTATAGCGTTATGCCTTCATGCTTTGGTGGTCTAGTGGTCTGTCTATACATGCATGCATGTGTGCACTATGTACAACATTTAGGAACTAGGGACTTAGTGGACATGTCTCGGCGTCTCTGGCCAACCCTCTAAACTTTCAATTCATTTTTCCTACTCAGGCAATAATAATTATAGGAAAGAGTCACTCACCTATAGGCTTAAGAACTAGGAATGGCAAGTTAAAGATGCACGTACCTTTTAGCGTTATTCACTTGAGGGACAAGACAGACGTCCGCCATTGTCACCTGAGGGGATAAGCTTACACAGTTCAGTATCAGTGGCAGTGTAAAACACTCACCTCATCCCCCACACAATACTTCCCAGCCGTCTTCTGAAGCACCAGCTCCAAACCTGCATGTGAATGTGATTAATAAATTGGTCTATCAATCATTACCAGCATACACAATCCTAATGACTGTATTAAACACTGTCAAATCCTTTGGTGATCCAGTGCTTGCCCCACTCTGATTTATTTTCATCTCCAACATACCTTAGATTCTAAGATTATAACATAGTTTAATATTTAGTAACCATAAATACTTGTATGGCTGGATCCCACCAGCAATATTATACTGGATATTGCAATACCTGACTTGAGAAAACACACGGATACTAATAGGGGGGGTCCATGCATGCGTAGTATAGTATGTAAGAAGAGAAGAGTGTCGAACTACTGATAACTCTACACACACAAAATAACATGACTCGCACGTGATGAAGTATTCTAGTAATCTCTTAGTAAAATAATGTTAACCGTGAGGATGTGGTAATTGACATCTGATTCTAGCTAGTCGTTGCATTCAACGTTCAGAGCTGCTCACTGCACACTGATAGGGACAATTAATCTCTTCACAAAAATCATCTTAATAGAGACAATAGTCGGGTTGGTTGGTCCTCTTCACTTCCACTCTTTATTCACTGTTAACAAATTGTATGCGTTGCGTAATGGATGACATTGTGCAACTGCAAGCTTGTGCAAACGTCATCAATTCCGAGTTGCATGCTCATGTGCCAATTGACAGGATGTAACGTTACTTTGTGTACAGTTTTTGTGTAGAGCTATCGGTAGTTCGACACTGATTAATATTACAATGGTCACCTCACCTTTGCTCTCTTGGCAGGATATCTGTGGGGAACGAGGTACGGTGGGCCTCTCGTCTCATCAAGGTACTCGATAATGACCAGCTGGGTGGGTGAGGGGATGAACGTGATATAGTATAAATGAGCAGTTAACGCACACACCCTGTGAGGACTAGTTACTTTTTCTAGCTCTGTTTAGCAAAGACGCAGTTCTGTTCAAGGAGGCCTTCCAGACAGCTAGGAAGAGTGGTAGACTCTTCTTATACATTAGAGTGAATAACTTCCTGAGTGTCGAGTCTAAGCATTAAAAACTTGAGTGATCATTAGCTTCTTTATTTTCAGCAATGACTTATTGTAGAACAAAAAGGCAAGACTTTGTAGCAGATGATATGCCTGGTCCATATTATCACACTAACAACCCACAATAACACATCATGCCTTTCCTATAACATCTGTAGCCTTACAGTGTAGTGTGTCGTCAGCTGCTTATCTCTATATTGACTTGGCTTGACACAATAAAGGGCGTAAGCCAAAGCAGGACTCAGTCATCTTTGCAGTAGATCTACATAGCCTCGTTCCCGGGCCGACTTGCCTCTAAAATAACGTTAGGTCGTGACCTAGTTGAGCGTAGTCCAACTATAGTCGTGACCTAGCATTATTTGCACAATGATGTAACATGGACTGTATACAATTTCAGAATACAAAATAGTAGGCCTATACATGTTTATTGACAGTATCCACATATATACGGATTATCCCCTTTTTTGAGGTAATGTACGTGCACCAAGCGACTGATCTGAGTTTCGAGGGCGGCCTTGAATTGAGGCTAGTGAATAACAAGAGTCTAGCCAACATGGCCACCACTATGAGCCAGATCTATGACCAGGAGAGGGACATGGATGGATTCCTGTACATGGTCTATGCCTCTCACGAATTCTTTATCTGAACAGTTATAATTATTAGCATTGTCGGATGATTTTAGGACAGCTTCACACAAAGATGTTATTTTGCCCACTCTTTGTTACCTTATCACGTTTGATAAGTATATGTAATACTGAAGTATGCACTTCTTTGTGTAGCTGTTATGACTGTGTTGTGCCAATAGATCACTTCATAAAAAAAAGCGTGTTGATTTCAAAATTTACACAAATCAGTTAATAGTGTCCAACCACAAAATGTATAATTATGGGCTGTACAATTCACGTACTGGTACATGTACCCTTATTAATTAACATCCACATCCGGTACTGGAGTTTGCAGAGTCTTTGCAACACACCAGTAAAAGCGTAGAGCGTTACCCGTTCCTTATATGGATTTTGTGTACACACTGTGGTCTGTTTTACTACTTAAATGTATGAGCATTTCCCACATAAGGAACCACAGTGCTCAACACTTTTATTCATGTGTTGCAAAGATTCTGCAAACTCCAGTAGCAAAACTTAGTGTGACGTCATAGTCAGATTTAGGATTGCTGAGCTGATTACTTGCATGCTAGTGCAGTGCTGAGCAATGGATGATATTTCAACTTGGAGAGCTCGAATTGGTCTCTATTGTATCAGGGTGCGCAGTAGAGGCCTGAAGAATAGGTCACCCAGGTCTTCTGTCCCGAAAGGAGGGCTTTATAGTGATGGAACTGGAACTCTTATTGTGGTGCTGGGCTTGTTGCACATTGCAGTGGTCTTATCATCATTGTTAATATTGTCTGGAGATGTTGAATTGAACCCTGGTCCTGGTAATACACCAGATAAAGAAACAGGTAGGCTATAATTATAGGCATTAATATGGTATATACTAATTTGTTCCTACAAGTCATTAGTTTAATTAACTATATATCATGCCTCGTGAAGGAATTATCGTATTCAACATAAAATGTTGTGTTTTGGTCAATTATAATGCTATGAAAACGTAATGCGATTCATCTTATTTCCTCGATTAAACGGCGCAATTTCAATGGGGATTGTACAGGCCTCAAATAAAGGCCAATATTGTGCGGTACAAATTATTTTATGCATAATTATGGTATAGGTATACAGCATTAGTTATGCATACATTTCTAGCACTACGCTTAATACAGGTGAAGGAATTGTTTTAAGTCTCGCAAACTTGAAAGACATCATCAATCAGTTGTGGGATGCTCGTACTGAGTGGTTCAAGATGGGAGTTAATCTTGGGCTGACACCAGTGGATCTGAAAGCCATTGAAATGAAACATCGAGCTAGTCCTGACTTGAGTTTTCAAAATATGTTAGAATTTTGGTTGAAGAATACCGAAAATCCAACTACGTGGAAAGACCTTTCGAATGCTTTACATGCTGTTGGAATGGTTAGAATGGCTACCGAAATCGAAAGAAAATACAATATCATTCCCTTGAAAGAAATAGGTGAGTTGATTTATAGTAACGCGAGTCATACTTAAACATAATTATATAGGTCCCATAGTCGAAGATCATGTAGAACATCTAATAAGCTCAGTGCGAGAGATAGTTCAATTGCCAATGGACGACTGGTTTGAAGTTGGGCTGAAACTTCAGCTTAGTGAGGAGACTCTTAAGCAGATTGAGAGAGACTATTCCCAACATGAGAGAAGGAAATCTGAAATGCTATCAAGATGGTTTCAGTCCCATCCAGATGCATCATACGAAGAGCTGATAAAAGTTCTTGCTTCAACTGGTAACAAATCTGTGGCTGAGGAGCTTTGTTCCAAACAAGGTAAAACTATATTGGATGTAGTACACCTGTGATGATGGCAGATGGTGCATGGAAGAATACCAATTGTACTTGCAAAAGTGTGTGTAGTAAATTGATTATGTGATCATTATACTTATTAGGTATTCCAGCAGAATTGGCAAAATGTGAATTTATTTCAAATTGTGTAAAGGAGTATGCTAGATACCTTAAAGAAATGTACTTGAGTGAGCCTATTATGCAAGAAGATCCATGGCCGCCTCCTCCAAGTGAGGAATTCACTAAACTTACTCTTATTTTAAAGACCAAAAATGGAAACGATAGCAATGAGCAAATAGATTTGGAAAATATTTTCGAAGGCTTGGAGAAACCTTTTAAGATACTCATAGATGGAGATCCTGGCTCAGGAAAGTCAACTCTATGTAGGAAGATTGTTCATAACTGGTCTAAAGAGCAAACGGCTCAAGATTTTAACTTAACTGTTCTCATCCCTTTAAGAGATCCAGAGATAGTTAACTCAAATAGAATCGACGATCTTTTTTACCACGATGATTCTGATCTTCAAATGAAAGTAGTGGAGCATGTTAGGAAAAATCAAGGTGCTAATGTTCTCCTCATATTTGATGGCTATGATGAGCTTTCTCACAAACAAAGAACGAAACATTCACTATTTCTACAAATCTTGCAAGGAAAAAAACTAGCGAAATGCTCTGTACTTGTAACTTCCCGCCCTCATGCCTCACAAAAAATAGAGAGCTTGCATACTTTAAGTCAACACGTTAAATTATTAGGGTTTAGTGAAAGTGACATCATGAACTGTATTTCTTCATCAATACATGGCGAAGAAGGAAATAAACTGCAGTATCTGTTAAGTTTTGAGAAGCTTGAGCTACTAAAAGTTTGTGAGAATCCTTTAATTTGTGCCATTATCATTTTTGTATATAAACAAGGAAAATATGACTTACCAATAACCCTTACCGGAACTTACGAACATTTTATTTCGAATGTTCTCACCAGGGAAGCTGACATACAAGGGATCGAATGTAAGTCAATGCTCGAACCAGACCTTTTAAATTTGTGCAAGCTTGCATATGAGAATAGTTTTAATGACAGAGTTGTACTTGAGGATGAAGAAGTCAGAAAACTCATTGGTCAAAATTTTAAATCACTAGGACTACTCACCGCCTCTAAAGGCTTCATGAGTCGTGGCCGAAAACTGAATTATGCTTTCACTCACCTGACAGTACAAGAATATCTAGCTGCTAAATGGATTTACGAAACACTGTCCCCCTTGGACGCTAGTAATTTCTTAGCTTGTAATGTGATGGATGATCGCCTTAGGTACACACTGCTTTTCCTAGCTGGTCAATCCAAACTACATCATCATTGTTATGAACATGTCATTTGTGACAAACAGCTAGATTTGTGCACGTTCGAGGAAACAACAGATCATAAGGCATTTGTAACAAAAATAATGTTGATATATGAAGCCCAGAATACTGTATTGTGCCCTCTTTTATCGTCATTGATTGAAGGGAGAGTACTAAAGATAATGGTATCTGGACTGAATGAGAAGTTATCCGCTTCTTTAGCTTTCTTCATTGACAAGAGTTGTTGTACGTGGGAGGTCATTAATCTGACGCTCATTCATTCAAATTTTGTCCAGTTCGTGAGGAATTTTAAAAGCACTAACGAGTTGACATCTGTAAAAAGCCTTGTTCTAAATCACCAACCCATTCTCACGGACTATGGCTACTGTACTATTAATCACATAAATATATTGCTATGCCAACATGCGTTCTGTAATGTAAACAGCTTGTCAGTTACCAGTCCAGTTGATGAAAATGAATGTGCAGACCAGCTGGATGTTCGGGACAAAAAAATGTTAGCAACGGTATTAAGAATTCTAATAATGATGGGGAAAATACAACATTTATCTCTACAAGGAGTAGTTGGTGCTACCTATCGTTTACTACAGCTTCAGGATTTAATCGCTGATAACATGAATTGTCTTGAGTCTCTGGATATTAAGTCATCTGAGCACCGCCTAGAAATATTTGTGGCATTGGGCTTTGCAGCACGTGAACGTTTGCAATTAATGAAAAGTATGTCATTGCAAGTAGATCTACGTCTCCCAGCTGAAATAGAACATGAAGTTGACACAGTATTAAGATTTACTGTCACAGAAACCTTTTTTAACCTTGAATCTCTCATTTTAAGATCATGTTTTAATACAAAGGGTCCCTTGGATTTTAGTTCCAGCCCAACATTATCTCAATTGTTATATGGGATCGCTATGAATCGTACTTTACAGAGGGTAACCCTAGGAGATATGGATATTGATCCAGAAGGTGTGTCTTACATTCTTCAAAACAACCACACATTACACACATTTAATCTCGTCTTTGTTGAGCTGACCAAAGAACTGATTTCATCACTAAGCTGTGGATTAAAGAAAAATAAAAGCTTAAGAAATCTTTGTATTATAGATCCTCAAAATCGAACTGTTGGATCAACCGTTGCTGTATTTATGGCTGCATTTTCCGCTGCATCATCACACATTGACAATGACTCAGATTGGGACTCAGATTCAGAAATGGATATCGAAGCAAAACTCAAAAATCCCTATCATCTTCTTCTGGATTCAATTGTTACCAGTAGATTGCAGTCAGTAGTACTAGATTTTAAACCATTAAACTTCTTCCACAATTCTGCCAAATTCTTTAAGCATTTAATCCGAATGCTCATCAAGGACAAAACCTTAACACGATTCACTCTAAATTTTTCGTACTACTCTGAAGAACATCTAGCTGAAATTGCTCGAGCTCTTGTGATAAATGGGGGAAAAAATGAAATTGATTTCACACTTGGGAATAGTCTAATGCCATCTATTTATTCCAGAACTTCTCTTTCACCAATCATATCAGCAATGACTGGAAATAGACGCCCTGGGGATGATGAACTCCCTATAGTACAGGACCAAGAGTTGCTAATTCAACAAAAAGTGGACGAGTTTAAGGAAATTATGTTGAAAAACATGCTAAAGACATTTGTGTTTATTTTGACCATACGTAAACAAAAACAAGATAGAATTTTAGAACAATTAAGCTTTGATTTGTTAACGTATTCTATTCTGAAAGTTCTTCACAAACGCATCCACAGACAAACGGTATTCCTCGATATATGGAAAGAAACGAGGATGCTAAGAAGTCTGCTGAACACTCTCTCATTCATTCTAATGCTGCGTAAACAGAGACAACAATTATTCCTTGATACCCTTAGATACCATGTCATGTACATTCCAGAAATAGATCATTAAAAATTGTATTGTGTATAAACAACACTGTTGAATGTATTATTAGTTTGTCTTTGGAGGTGTGTCGGGCTGGTTGTCAGGGTGTGACTTGTGATAGGTCTCCAGAGTCTCCAAGGCAGAGCACACTCTAGTGATGGTCGGGTAAACACTCATCAACTTTGAACCTGGGAGGGGTTGAATTGATGTTGGACATTGGCACTGTAGCCATGCACGCATACGAAGGAAGTCTCTTTATACTCCCTTGACAGAATGTACTGTATATATACTTATAGTTATGGCATGAACCAATTAATTTTTCCTGCTCAGGCAATACCTAGGATATAGGAAAGAGTCTCATCGAGAACTAGGAATGGCAAGTTAAATATGCACGTACCTTTTAGCGTTATTCACTTGAGGGACAAGACAGACGTCCGCCGCGCCATTGTCACCTGAGTGGATACATTATACAGTTCCCTATTAGTGGCAGTGGTACACAGACTCACCTCATCCCCCACACAATATTTCCCAGCCGTCTTCTGAAGCACCAGCTCCAAACCTGCATGTGAATTAGATGGGCGTGGCCCGCTTCCAAAAGGGAGACGGACGGGTTAAGGTTGCAGCAGAGGATCTAGGAGGTACGACAGGCGCGGTGCAGCTCAGGCAATTAACAATAATTATCCGCCCACGTCGTATGTTTTTGCTGAGAGTAATCTAATCAGAGGCTAGCTGCACCGCGCCTGTCGGACCTCTTTTGGGTTGCAGCCCTATCTAGCATTCGTTCTGCTGCACCGCGTACTAACTATAATATTAGCCGCGCCTCTAACCACAAAGCTCAGTTTGCTGCTGAGAAGGGGAGAGGCTGGGAAGCCAACAAATGCATTACGTAAGGGCTATACAATCTGATTGGTGCTAATGCATTCCTGAATGCAAACTACTTACGTAATGTAAGCAGTCTGCAATCTGATTGGTGCTGCATGTTTTTCTGCACAAGAACGAATGCTATAGATAGGGCTGCAACCCGTCTCCCTTTTGGAGGCGGGCCACGCCCATCTACATGTAAATGTGATTAAGAAACAGGTCTAGCGCCCATTACTACGCATACACAATCATAATGACTGTATTAAAACTGAACTCACTGTCAAATCCTTTGGTGATCCAGTGCTTGCCCCACTCTGATTTCTTTTCCGTCATCTTCAAAATACTTTAGCACTTTTAGATTCTAAGATAAAAACTGATTATAACATAGTTTAATTTAGTAACCATAAATACTTGTATCGGCTGGATCCCACCAGCAATATTGGACCTGACTTGAGAAAACACACGGATACTAATAGGGGTGCCCATGCATAGTATAGTATGTAAGAAGAGAAGAGTGTCGAACTACTGATAACTCTACACACACAAAGTAACATGACACACACGTGATGAAGTATTCTAGTAATCTAATAATGTTGACCGTGCATGAGGATATGGTAATTGACATCTGATTCTAGCTAGTCGTTGCATTCAACGTTTAGAGCTGCTCACTGCACACTGATAGGAGACAATTAATCTCTTCACAAAAATCATCTAAATAGAGACAATAGTCGGGTTGGTTGGTCCTCTTCACTTCCACTCTTTATTCACTGTTAACAAATTGTATGCGTTGCGTAATGGATGACATTGTGCAACTGCAAGCTTGTACAAACGTCATCAATTGCGAGTTGCTCATGTGCCAATTGACAGAACGTTACTTTGTGTACAGTTTTTGTGTAGAGCTATCGGTAGTTTGACACTGATTAATATTACAATGGTCACCTCACCTTTGCTCTCTTGGCAGGGTATCCGTGGGGAACGAGGTACGGTGGACCCCTCGTCTCATCAAGGTACTCGATAATGGTCAGCTGGGTGGGTGAGGGGATAAATGTGATATAGTATAAATGATAAGTTAATGCACAGACTCTGTGAGGACTATAGCTAGTTACTTCTTCTAGCTCTGTTTAGCAAAGAAGCAGTTCAAGGAGGCCTTCCAGATAGCTAGAGTTGCCAGCTAAAAAGAGTGGTGGACTCTTCTTATACAGTGGAGTGAATAACTTCCCGAGTGTCGAGTCTAAGCATTAAAAGCTTTCAGAGTGATCATTAGCTTCTTAGCAATGACTTATTGTCAAACAAAAAGGCAAGACCCACAAGAAAACATCATGCAACATCTGTAGCCTTACAGTGTAGTGTGTCGTCAGCTGCTTATCTCTAATGACTTGGCTTGACATACAAGTAATAAAGGGCGTAAGCTAAAGTAGGACTCAATCATCTTTGCACATATAGCCTCGATCGTTCCCGGGCTGGCTTGTCTCTACTAGGTCATGACCTAGTTCGGCCTGTCACCTCGCTTGCGCATGCGCACCGAGGCATAATTAATGGCTGCATTTATAGCAGAGGAGAGGCTCATTCACTTGAACCTACTTCCACTCGATCATGTATCATTTGGAGCTATTGGATCTTGTATTTTTTGTGACATCTTTTTCGTTTTGACATCAGTAAGTATGTCTCTATCTCTACTGGGAAAACTATAGGAGCTCAGACAAAACAACCATCAAATATAAGTTTGCCAGTTCAAGTAAACACCATCACTTCTACTTTAACAGGATATCCCGATTATGGAACAATTTACCTTCGACGGACTTAACACTTTCACCCTCAACAATTAAGCACAATCTGAAACAATTCTTCTGGTTTCACTTTATCTCAAACTTTAACTCGGACAGCCCTTGTTCATATCATTTATAATCAAAGCGCTAGCTAGTAAACATAAAATAATTAGTTTTTGGTAACCTGTTGCATGAATCAGGATTACCCTCAGCATCACTTATTTTATGTCATTTTTTCAAATCTATCACTGTGTCTATTGCGGCTGTAAAATCATATTGATTGATTGATTGATTGATTGATTGATAGTTGGGCGTAGTCCAACTAGGTCACGACATAGCATCATTTGCACAATGATGTAACATGGACTACAATTTCAAAATACAAAATAGGTTTTACTGACAGTATCCATAAATATACGGATTACCCCTTTTTGAGGTAATGTACGCGAATGCGCACACAATACCAAGTCACTGATCTGAGTTTAGAGGGCGGCCTTGAATCGAGGCTAACTTTGTAGTTGCGTGTATCCATTAGGTGTGTAGTTTCACCAACTGTACACACACACAGAAACCGTATGGGCCTTCTCATACCCAAGCTTTCTACCTGCTGGTGAATAACAAGAGTCTAGCCAACATGGCCACCACCATGAGCCAGATCTATGACCAGGAGAGGGATTTCCTATACATGGTCTCTGCCTCTCACGAATTCTTTATCTGAACCGTGGCAGTTATAATCAGTTAAGCATAATTGTCGGTTGATTTTATGTCAGTTTCACACAAAGATGTTATTTTACTCACTCTTTGTTACCTTGTCACGTTTGATAATTAAAGTGTGCACTTCTTGTGTAGCTGTCATGACTGCATGTTGTACTGGTCATCATTTCTATCCAATAGATCACCTCATAAAAAACTTGTTTATAGATTATGAATCTCAAAATTTACAACATCGACTGTATGGGCTTGCATAGATACTATAAATGAAAGCACCGCAGGTGCTGATGCCTCGGTGGAGGTGCCAAAGCTACATAACATAAAACTACTAATAGCTAGCTTTTATTATACACACATTGATTATGATGAATTTTGCTGCATGCAATCAACCGAATAGTGGGTAATGATCGACCATGATTGTTGTTAAAAACGATCGATGCCAAAAGTTCAAGTCTAAAATTAATGGCTGCAAGTCAGCAGAGCCTTGCAGCTCTCTGCTTAGCCTCTACACAGGCTCTCCTTTTTCTGTTCTTTATCACAATCGTTCAATAAGATAAAATACTGTATTATTCGTTCAATGAGATAAAATACGGTATTAATTGGAGGAATAAAGAAAGAAATAGACGTAAAGTTAGGAAAAAGGAGTGCATCGGGAAGTCGTGTGAGGGTAGAAGGGTGGTAGAAGGGTGAAAATGAGCGTGGGCATACTGAGCTACAGTGCAACAACCAAAGAGAGTAGATTTTTTTTTATATTATTTTTTTTCACATTTTGTGGCATATCTTCTAAAGTAAAAGTGATCTGATCTATTTGAGTGCTGCAGGTACTGAAAGTTCATTTATTGGCGCTTCCATTGGACCACCACCTGTTACATCATATGACATCATCACTATGAAATGGCTGTCTGAAGATGTGTACCTCCGAAAATATGTTAGGAATAGAAGTAGCTTATTTGTTTGAGTTAAGATCTGAAATTTATTGTGTATGATGTACCTGACTATATTGCTCATCTTTTGAGCTTCAACGGAATTCTTTGCTAGAGCGGCCCTTCTTGTCAAAAATGGTGATTTTGCTCCGTTTTGCTACTTTTGCTGACGTATGCAATGATATTCATTGATTTGTGACATCACAAATCATCTTGTTGTTATTTGCTACATCCAAAGGTCATGTGATGTCTACCTGCAAATACACAGTTGGTGTTGGTCATTCTGTGTCACAGGGGCGTGGTAATTGAGCTTACTACGTAGCCAAATCGCCCCAAAAGTCATAAAAAGCACTGTTTTTGACAAGATGGGCCGCTCTAGCAAAGAAGAGGCTAGCCTTACTCCTGTAAGTTAGTACAGATGAAAAGTACACTATTGTAGTACATGCTGCTCAAAAATCAGACCTTAACTAATATAAAATCGAAAGTTGTATTCCTAACATATTTGCCACCAAAAAACAACAAAATGCAGTATTTCTCAGAACTTACTAGTAGCCCAGACTTCCCTTGAAGCTCAAAAGATGAGCAATATACTCAGGTACATGCACAACATATTTCAGATCTTAACTCAAACAAATAAGCTACTTCTATTCCTAACATATTTTCGGAAGTACACATCTTCAGACAGCCATTTTATACTGATGATGTCATGTGATGTAACAGGTGGTGGTCCAATGGAAGCGCCAATAGTTGAACTTTCAGTACCTGCACTCAAATAGATCATATCACTTTTACTTTAGAAGATATGCCACAAAATGTAAAAATATGTACCAAAAAAAAAAAATCTACTCTCTTTGGTTGTTGCACTGTAGAGATGTTGGACTGCCCACGCAGAGGTCTACGACTAATAAAACTTTGCCTGCAGCAAGCTGGACATGGACTTGGAACTGGAAGTTTGCAAGCACTATAGCTAGCTATACCTTAGGCTTAGCTAGATGATCTACTAGTCTAGATTGTGTGTTTAGATTCTATCACTATTACCTTTTCTTGTGTCTTTCTACATGCTATAGTAGAATAGCTTAGTCATCATTATCATATAGCAGGTAGCTACTGCCACCAGAGCTGGCCACGCTGGTTCTCTGATCTGACTGCAGCACAGCTTGGTGGTTGTCTCAGTGCAGTGCAGTACAGTACAGTCTTACTCTGAATGCGTGGCAGAATACCTTACGTCACGATTGTGGGCTACATATCGCCCACGTTCATAAAAATCCTTGTGGATCACGCGATTTCCCAAACCAGGCCTTACTTTTTCTTAACTGTACGCCCATTTCTTTCCTTGCTGCCTCACTATGTCTTGTTTATGGATGAACAGTGACAACAGCAAGAAAAAGTAAGGCCTGGGAACGAGGCTACTCTCTGCTCACTCTTGCAGCTACCAATAGCTAGCGTTCTAGTGCAGAGCTAACTACTAAGTAGAGTAGTAACACTCGGTGAACAAGTTTTGCTACGGACTCTTCTGAAAAGGCTGCAATAGCATTCCAAGTAAGCAAAACTAGGCATAACTCGAGAACGAAGCATTATTTTGCAAATCCACGAATTAAAATCCAAGTAAACATGACTAGAAGCCTATAGAAACTCTTACTTGCACTTGATTCATCCTTGAGCAGCTGTAGCGGTCTACACACACACACACACACACACAGACACACAGACACACTACCGTATACCTCGCTTGCGCATGCGCACCGAGGCATAATTAGTGTAATTTATAGTATCTATGGGGCTTGTATGCAAAGGATGGAATTCATGCACCCCACATCTGTTAGCAAAACTTAGTGTGACGTCATAGTCAGATTTAGGGGCATTGCTTACTCGATCTAGTGCTAAACAATGGATGATATTTCAACCTGGAGAGCTCGAATTGGTCTCTATTGTATCAGGGTGCGCAGTAGAGGCCTGAAGAATAGGTCACCCAGGTCTTCTAGATCTGTTCCAAGAGGAGGGCTTTATAGTGATGGAACTGGAACACTTATTGTGGTGCTGGGCTTGTTGCACATTGCAGTGGTCTTATTGTCACTGTTAATATTGTCTGGAGATGTTGAATTGAACCCTGGTCCTGGTAATACACCAGATAAAGAAACAGGTAGGCTATAAAAGCTACTAGATCTAGTAATAATTGTACTATTAGTTATAGCATAATGATGGATATAATTATTATATCTATGGTCCGGTAGGCCACACCAAATCTACTTGTTTCTCATTCAATGCGGTCTGGCAGCCGATGTAATAATGTGTAACAATTATGTCATTTCCTTACAAAAAAAGCACAGAGCTGTTATAGCGGAATCTTTGTTGGAACAAAACGAGGTAGACTACACACACTGACAGTGAAAAGAAAAAGTCATTTACAATTATTATAGATCATAGTGTTTAGATCATTGTTTAGTATAAGGCCAAGAGTATATGATAGAGAAAAAAGTATCGAACGTAGGCATACTGTACATCAGATGTATGCGGAAGAAAGTAGATTACATCACCCACGCTTGGATTGGTCAGTGTGCAGCTTGTGACAGATACAGGAAGTCACGTTACTCTCCGCATACATCTGATACACAGTATGCCTACGTTCGATACTCTCTCTCTCTATCATATACTCTTGGTAAGGCCAAGCCAACTTGATTACATGCTTCACGGGTTTCTTTTTGTGAAAGTCAAAACAACAAACCCACAACCATCCACTCCATACCCTTGTAAGGCTTATTTGTTACCACAACATACCAGGGAAGCCTAACAGGCAGAAACTACTGTATAGCAGGTAATTTTCTTGAGGTAAAAACATTCGTTATTTTCGTGGGCAAGCTGACCTCCACAAAAATGTTTCCCTGCGAAAACATATAGGCGTGGTTTAATGCAAGCAATAAAGTCAAACAAAATTTTTTACTCAAACATTTTTTTTACTACACAAAAATTACCCGCTATATGGTAATCATTTCATGGATATTATTTTCATGGTTGCTGCTTGCACTGCAGGTATAAAGATAGTCAAGGTCGCTTCATTTGTGGGTAAAATATTTGTTGTTCAGTGTTCAACCACGAATATTTTGCCCCTCGGAAATTACCAGCTATAGAGTAAACAACCGATTATCGAACACGTACTATTTTCTAACGCTTGTTCTCAAGGATAACGGCTCAGAGCACTAAGCTGATAATACCTAGGTATAGACAAGGTAAATCTCTATTCAAGTCCAAACTCAGGGCGGCCAACAAAAAGCTTCTTCAGCGGAGTGACAGGGCCAAACACTCAACTAATGGAACAGATTTAGTTCGAACATAGCCACCATTCTTCGAACTCTCTCTCTCGTATCAACAGAAGGCTCTAAGCAGCTAGCTACAATGCATGACCGTAATCTACAACTAGTAAACTATGTACAGCTCTGATTTCGAGGTCTGACTGCAAACCGTTAGATAATGGTGGCCTCTTGAAAAAGTCCAGTATTGCCATCAAAAAATCCAAACGATTAATACCTTTTTATTCATAATCTCCATTTTTTCCCTAAAGTTGCATTCTTACGTCATGGCTACACTGGAGATTATAAAGAAAAAAGCAATAATCGTTCGGATTTTGATGGCAATACTGCACTTTTTCAAGAGGCCACCATTATCTAACGGTTTGCAGTCAGACCTCGAAACCAGAGCTGTGCATAGTTTACTAGTTGTATTACGGTCATGCATTGTGCTTAGAGCCTTCTGTTGATACGAGAGAGAGAGAATTTGAAGAATCGTGGCTATGTTCGAACTAAATCTGTTCCAATACCCTGTCACTCCGCCGAAGAAGCTTTTTGTTGGCCGCCGTGAGTTTGGACTTGAATAGAGCTTTACCTTGTCTATACCTAGGTACTATCAGCTTAGTGCTCTGGGCCGCTGTCCTCGAGAACAAGCGTTCGAAAATAGCACGTGTTCGATAATCGGTTGTTTACTCTATACTATATCTCCACTCTCCCTTAATTTTTATAATAATTTTTTTACTGGCCTGCCTGGTCTATAAATTAGAAAGTTCGTGAAACATGGAATTAAGTTAGCTTGGCCTAAGTATAGGATATACCACACCTAAGAGGAGGCCGAGTAGGTGTGGCATATCTGACTTATACCACGTGACCGCAGCACTATAAAAGGACCTCCCCCTAGCAACAATTCAATCACGATGCAGACTGCAAAAAGAACAAGACTATGCCGGATTTTGCAGCCATCAAAGAGCTAGTTGAGCAACATGTTGACTCCTACAGATGCTCAAGAGCTTCCTTGGTCCAAGCGTTGACCATTCGACGTCCCTTACTGGAGTTGCAAGCTCTTCTTGGATAAAATGTATCTAAACCGCGCCCATGGACCCATGGAAGCTTAGCCATCTTGTTGGAGAGCACCTTCCGTGTTTCTGCCGTCGCTTTGAGTCTTAATACCGTCAAGCATGGCTCTCTTCTCTTTGCTTACTTTCTTGAACAAATGAAAAAACTAAAAAAACAACTTGCATGCCTGGGGCTGTATGCTAATATTCTATATATCCTACAGCTGTTGACCAATGAGATCAATTTGTGGTGACGTAAGTGTGGTATAAGTTTAGTTATTTTGTTACTTAAGGTTACGGTAAACCGTTTGCTCATTAATTATTCATAAGCTAGATCTAGTGATCTTTTCCAGCTAGAATAAGCTGCATGGAAGTCCAGCTAAAACGCAGTAGTCGTTTCATGGCTCGAATAGACATTTTTAATAGATAGCTTAGATGCAGTCTACTGTAGCTGAAGTATATGCAGGGCCACACGAAGAGATATTAAAATGAAAGCACCGCGGGTGCTGTGATGCCTCGGTGGAGGTGCCAAAGCTATACATAATATAAAACTACTAATAGCTAGCTTTTATACACACATTGATTATGATGAATTTTGCTGCATGCAATCAACCGAATAGTGGGTAATGATCAATCATGATTGTTGTTAAAAACGATCGATGCCAAAATTAATCCAAGGCTCTCTGCTCACTCTTGCAGCTACCAATAGCTAGCGTTCTAGTGCAGAGCTAACTACTAAGTAGAGTAGTAACACTCGGTGAACAAGTTTTGCTACGGACTCTTCTGAAAAGGCTGCAATAGCATTCCAAGTAAGCAAAACTAGGCATAACTCGAGAACGAAGCATTATTTTGCAAATCCATCCAAGTAAACATGACTAGAAGCCTATAGAAACTCTTACTTGCACTTGATTCATCCTTGAGCAGCTGTAGCGGTCTACACACACACACACACAGACACACAAACACACTACCGTATACCTCGCTTGCGCATGCGCACCGAGGCATGAAAAGGTTACTGAAAGCTCACAAGAGGCTGTTTTCCTTGGCTCTGTCAGCCATTTTAAGTTTTATTTTGTGAGAGTTTCCTGGCCTGGAACGAAAAAACGCTTCGTGTAGCCCTCCAGAATGGTAAGAAGTATCCTATAAGAGCAAGAACACAGAGCTAGAAGTATTTTTGGAAGCATAAAATGACTACTAGTTTGTGTTGTTTCTAGAGCTTCCACTGAAAGATATTTTGAAGATTGATCCTGATTGATACACCGATATATTTATCATGTGTGTGCTTCAAACTTCTCTCGTGGCATTTTATAGTTTCACAAAAATCATTATAAGAAATCATGAATATATTCATGAGCAAACTGTTTACCGTAACCTTAATAATAGAACGGTTGTGAACAGCTTCCTTACCTTAGAGACGATGGATGTGTATGACATGTGTGTTTTGCATGGGCAATTTTAGTGGGGTCAAAAATCAAATGCTAGTGCGTAACGCAGTAAGAACATTTGCCTTCTAGCACAAGGGAAGAAATAGCAGTAGGATATATGAGAAACAAGAAATTGAATTTTTGGAGTGACCTAATGCCTTGTGAAAGAACAAATTCAATAACTGCTACCTTTATTAATAATTACAGATAAAGGAATTATTTTAAGTCTCGCAAACTTGAAAGACGTCATCAATCAGTTGTGGGATGCTCGTACTGAGTGGTTCCAGATAGGAGTTAATCTTGGGCTGACACCAGTGGATCTGAAAGCCATTGAAATGAAGCATCGAGCTAGTCCTGACTTGAGTTTTCAAGATATGTTAGAAGTTTGGTTGAAAAACACCGAAAATGTAACGACGTGGAAAGATCTTTCGAATGCTTTACATGCTGTTGGAATGGTTAGAATGGCTACCGAGATCGAGAGAAAATACAATATCGTTCCCTTGAAAGAAATAGGTGAGTTGATTTATAGTAACACATTGTATAATTATTATTTTTATATACATGTATACATGTAGGTCCCATAGTCGAAGATCATCTAATAAGCTCAGTGCGAGAGATAGTTCATTTGCCAATGGACGACTGGTTTGAAGTTGGGCTGAAACTTCAGCTTAGTGAGGAAGCTCTTAAGCAGATTGAGAGAGACTATCCCCAACATGAGAGAAGGAAATCAGAAATGCTATCAAGATGGTTTCAGTCCCACCCAGACGCATCATATGAAGAACTGATAAAAGCTCTTGCTTCAACTGGTAACAAGTCTGTGGCTGAGGAGCTTTGTTCCAAACAAGGTAAAGTACACACATATATAGTACGCCTGTGATGATGGCAGATGGTAGTGTGTGTATATATTAATTGATTGTGTGATCATTACTTATGTAGGTGTTCCAGCAGAAATAGTAAAATATGAAATTGTTTCAAGGTATATAATGGAATACACTAGATACCTTAAAGAAATGTACTTGAGTGAGCCTATTATGCAAGAAGATCCATGGCCGCCTCCTCCAAGTGAGGAATTCACTAAACTCACTCTTATTTTAAAGACCAAAAATGGAAACGATAGCGATGAGCAAATAGATTTGGAAAATATTTTCGAAGACTTGGAGAAACCTTTTAAGATACTCATAGACGGAGATCCTGGCTCAGGAAAGTCAACTCTATGTAGGAAGATTGTTCACAATTGGTCTAAAAAGAAAATGGCTCAAGATTTTAACTTAACTGTTCTCGTCCCTTTAAGAGATCCAGAGATAGTTAACTCAAATAGAATCGACGATCTTTTCTACCATGATGATTCTGTTCTTCAAATGAAAGTAGTGGAGCATGTTAGGAAAAATCAAGGTGCTAATGTTCTCCTTATAATGGATGGCTATGATGAGCTTTCTCACAAACAAAGAACGAAACACTCACTATTTTTACAAATCTTGCAAGGCAAAAAACTAGCTAAATGCTCAGTACTGGTAACTTCCCGCCCTCATGCCTCACAAAAATTAGAGAGCTTGCATACTCTAAGTCAACACGTTAAATTATTAGGGTTTAGTAAAAGGGACATCATGAGCTGTATTTCTTCATCAATACATGGCGAAAAAGGAAAAAAACTACAGTATCTGTTACGTTTTGAGAAGCTTGAGCTTCTAAAAGTTTGTGAGAACCCTTTAAGTTGTGCCATCATCATTTTTGTGTATAAACAAGAGAATTATGACTTACCACTAACCCTCACTGGAACTTACGAATATTTTATTTCGAATGTTCTCACCAGGGAAGCAGACATACAAGGCATCGAATGTAAATCAATGCTCGAACCAGACCTTTTAAATTTGTGTAAGCTTGCATATGAGAATAGTATCAATGACAGAGTTGTACTTGAAGATGAAGAAGTTAGAAAACTCACTGGTCAAAATTTTAAATCACTAGGACTACTCACTGCCTCTAAAGGCTTCATGAGTCGTGGCCGAAAACTGAATTATGCTTTCACTCACCTGACGGTACAAGAATATCTAGCTGCAAAATGGGTTCACGAAACACTGTCCCCCTTGGACGCTAGTAATTTCTTAGCTTGTAATGTGATGGATGATCGCTTTAGGTACATACTGCTTTTCCTAGCTGGTCAATCCAAACTACATCATCAGTCTTATGAACATTTCATTTGTGACAAACAGTTAGATTTGTGCACGTTCGAGGAAACAACAGATCATAAGGCATTTGTGACAAAAATAATGTTTATATATGAAGCTCAGAATATTGTATTGTGCCCTCTTTTATCATCATTGATTAAAGGGCGAGTGCTAAAGATAATGGCATCTGGAATTAATGAAAAGTTATCTGCTTCTTTAGCTTTCTTCATTGACAAGAGTTGTTGCACGTGGGAGGTTGTTAATCTGATGCTTGTTCATTCAAATTTTGTCCAGTTTGTGAGCAATTTTAAAAGCACTAACAAGTTGACAATTGTAAAAAGCTTTGTTCTAAATCACGAACCCATTATCACAGACTACGGTTGCTGTACTATTAACGACATAAATAGATTGTTATGCCAAGATGCGTTCTGTAATGTAAACAGCTTGTCAGTTACAAGTCCAGTTGATGAAAAGGAATGTGCTTATTTTTACGTTGAGGAAAAACAATCAGCAATGTTTTTAAGAATGCTAATAATGATGGGAAACATACAACATTTATCTCTACAAGGAGTAGTTGGTGCTACCAATGATACATTTCATGATTTTATTGGTAATAACATGAACTATCTTGAGTCTCTGGATATTAAGTCATCTCAGCAGAGCTTGGAAATCCTTTGGGCATTAGGCTTTGCAGTTCGTGGACGTCTTCAAGTCATGAAGAGTTTGTCATTGCAGGTACTACTCCCATCTGAAATAGAACATAAAGTTGACACAAGATTAGGATTTACTGTCAAAGAAAACTTTTTCAACCTTGACTCTCTCATTTTAAGATCATGTTGGAATACAAAGGATCTCTTTGGTTCGAGTTTCAGCCCAACATTGTCTAACTTTTTATATGGGATTGCTATGAACCATACTTTGCAAAGGGTAACCCTAGGAGATATGGATCTTAATCCAAAAGGTGTGTGTTACATTCTTCAAAACAACCACACATTGCACACATTTAATCTCGTCTTTGTTGAGCTGACGAAAAAACTGATTTCCTCACTAAGCATTGGCTTAAAGAAGAATAAAACCTTAAGAAGTCTTTGTCTGATAGATTTTCAAGATCGGACTGTTGGAGTAGGCTCTGCTATATCTTTTGCAATCACCAATGCTAGAACCGTTGCATTAACATGCGTTTCTGATTTAGAAATGGATATCGAAGCAAAACCAGAAAATCCCTATCATCTTCTTCTGGATTCAATTGTTACCAGTAAATTGCAGTCAGTAGTATTAGATTTTGAACCCGGAAAATTCTCTTTTAATTCTGCTAAATTCTTTAAGCATTTAATCCGAATGCTCATCAAGGACAAAACCTTAACACGATTCACTCTATATTATTCGTACTACTCTGAAGAACACCTAGCTGAAATCGCTCGAGCTCTTGTGATAAGTGGAAAAAGAAATGAAATTGATTTCACACTTGGGAATAGTCTAACACCATCTATTTATTCCAGATTTTCTCATTCACCAACGTCAATATTGAATGGAAATAGACGTCCTGGGGATTACCAAATCCCTATAGTACAGGACCAAGAGTTACTAATTCAACAAAAAGTGGATGAGTTTAAGGATATTATGTTGAAAAACATGCTAAAGACACTCGTGTTTATTTTGGCCATACGTAAACAAAAACAAAATAAAATTTTGGAGCAACTAAGCTTTGATTTGTTAACGTATTCTATTCTGAAAGTTCTTCATAAACGCATCCACAGACAAACGGTATTCCTCGATATATGGAAAGAAACGAGGATGCTAAGAAGTCTGCTGAACACTCTCTCATTCATTCTAATGCTGCGTAAACAGAGACAACAAGTATTCCTTGATACCCTTAGATACCATGTCATGTACATTCCAGAATAGATCATTAAAAATTGTATTCTATATATAATTATAAGTTTGTGTATAACAACACTGTTGAATGTATAATTAATTATTATTTGTCTTTGGAGGTGTGTCTGGCTGGTTGTCAGGGTGTGACTTATGATAGGCCTCCAGAGTCTCCAAGGCAGAGCACACTCTAGTGATGGTCGGGTACACACTCATCTCAACTTTGAACCTAGGGGGGGGGGGTGAATTGATGTTGGACGTTGAGTGTTAGTAAATTAAAAAACTATAGCTATGCATATAGTTTAGAACCAAGGGAATAGATCCATGCACTTTCTGACAGAATGTACTGTATACTTATTGTACATAATAATTATAGCATAATCATTTTTCCTGCTCAGGCAATAATATAGGAAAGAGTCACTCACCTAAAGGCTTAAACTAACCCTACCTTTTAGCGTTATTCACTTGAGGGACAAGACAGACGTCTGCCATTGTCACCTGAGGGGATATACGCAGTTCAGTATCAATGGCAGTGTAAACAGACTCACCTCATCCCCCACACAATACTTCCCAGCTGTCTTCTGAAGCACCAGCTCCAAACCTGTACGTGAATGTGATTAAGAAATAATGGTCAATCGATCATTACTACCACTCCTGTTACTACGCATATACAATCATAATGACTAAACTGAACTCACTGTCAAATCCTGTGGTGATCCAGTGCTTGCCCCACTCAAATTTCTTTTCATCTCCAACGTACCTTAGCACTTTTAGATTCTAAGATTATAACGTGGTAGCTTAATTTAGTAATCATACAATTAAATCTTACCTGTATCGGCTGGATCCCACCAGCAATGTTACTAGATATCGTCCTGACCTGAGAAAACACAGTAAGCATGATGGATACTGATAGGGGTGCCCATGCATAGTATAATTATTATTAAGAAGAGAAGAGTGTTGAACTACTGATAACTGTACACAAAAAACATAACTCGCACATGATGAAGTATATTGTAGTAATCTCCTAGTAAATGGTAACCGTGACGTTTTAGGGGTGCTGTAATTGAACAATGACATCTGATTCTAGCTAGTCGTTTGTGTTCAACGTTCAGAGCTAACGGATAGGAAACAATCTTTTCACAAAAATCATAGTCGGGTTGGTCTTCTTCCCTTGCACTGTTGCAGTTCGCGACCAATTATACTCTTGGTATTACAATTGTTCACGCTCAATGTACCTTACTTTAAATTAGCATTTATTAGAACCTTATTAACACCTTAATAAATACTACTACCTTAACCATGATTTGATGTTGATGTTGATATCATACTCTTCTCTAACAATTCTCATTGTTAGTGCTCCACTTCCTCCCTTTGTTGTTGTGCGAGCCTCTGGGGCCCTGCTCCACGTATTTAAGGTTTTGTTTACCTTTTTTGCCTTACTTCACTTTAACTTCGTTTTACCCTGTATTGTCAGTTGATGTTTTGCTTCTCAATCTGGTTAAGCTACACTGTGAAGTCAATTTGTCTATAACTAGTTGTTGTTGCCTATAGCTAGGAGCCTGTCTCTAGCTAATTTGTCTAGCCTGTCTAGAATCCCTCTACACCAAGATAAGAGCTCAACAACAATGGCCCCCTCACCCGTGCTCTCTTGGCAGGGTCTCCGTGGGGAACGAGGTACGGTGGACCCCTCGTCTCATCAAGGTACTCGATAATGGCCAGCTGGGTGGGTGAGGGAATGAATGTGATAGTATAAATGAGCAGTTAACGTACAGACTCTGTGAGGACTAGTCCGTCTATCTCCAAGGTAGGTACCACACACTGAGGATTCAAAGCTTTGTAGGTGTCAGTAAACTGTCAAAAAAACGTCTCATAATTAAATTTTACACATAAATCATTAATTACCTGCTGTCCGCCATCTTTCACCAGATGAACAGCCTTGTACTCATACTCTATACCTTTTAGCGCAAGAGCTGCACTGAACAAGATAACATTAAAACAGGGGCCGTGGGCTTGACTATGTCTAGGGATAGCGGGTGGACCAGTAATTATTAGGTAGCTAGACTATTACCCTCTCACCAAATCTCACTCTCCAGGAGCAGGAGCTGGGGTAGAACGAGTGGAGGATGGGCTGGAGAGGGGTATACAGGTGTAAGGTCTATGTACGTCAGACGATTCAATGAATATGTGTGTTTACTATAATTATATTGACTAGACTGAGCATTAGTTTGTACCATACCCTGATAGTTTGAGCTGCCATCTTTTAATATTGTCTGTGTCTCACACACACCTTCCTTGCAGCTAGTGTCACTGTGGATTTCAAGAGGTGTTCCAAGCCAAATCAATGCTTATTGCTGACTCAACAAACAATACCATACATTCTTCATAAAACCTCAAATGTAAAAATAATAATGGACCGTCACCAAAGAGTTTAGTTCGTCTTTTTATATACTGTTAGGTTATACTATTTCCACACTCACATTCACTCAACATCACAACGTAATTATTAAAACCTAAAATGTCAAAAATAACAATGGGCAGTCGCAGTCAGTCAGTCAGTCGCCAAAGAGTTTAGTTATGTCTTTGGAGGTGTGTCGGGCTGGTTGTCAGGGTGTGACTTGTGATAGGCCTCCAGAGTCTCCAAAGCAGAGCACACTCTAGTGATGGTCGGGTACACACTCATCTCAACTTTGAACCTGGGAGGGGGAGGGGGGGTGAAAAGGATAAATAAAAGGTTGTGCAAAACAGCTAGCAGATACTATAAATAGATGGTAGCAATTGAAATATTGGAGCTATAGCTAGCTAAGCTATAGATCTACATTGATCGCTATAAATTATATATAGAATTCTAGTGGAAGGAATATTTGATTTCATGTACATATACCTGTTAGCATTATAGAGCTGTGGTACTAGACAGAGGTCAGCCATCGTCACCTGAGAAGAGGTGCTACATGTAGTCGTTGGTTACTAATATACAGACTCACCTCATCCCCCACACAGTACTTCCCTGCCGTTTTCTGAAGCACCAGCTCCAAACCTGTGAAAGTGATGAACACTACTTTGAAAGAAAATCCTACTACACAGAAATAGTACAGCGTATGTTATAACCTAACAAAAGCCATACACAAGCTGCAGCTGTTCCTAGAAATTGCTTAACCAGTATTAAAGAGAAACATTATATAGCGAGGTGAGACGACAAAGATACAAAAAGGACTACAAAGACCTCTTGAAATAAGAGCAAACCATGCATTTATCAACATGCAAGCAATTGTATACATTAGAGAACCACCGTACTGTCAAATCCTTTGGTGATCCAGTGCTTGCCCCACTCAAATTTCTTTTCATCCCCAACATACTTGAGCACCCTCAGGTTCTGAAATTGCAAATCCAATATAAACAGCAGGAGCAGATTATTTTACACCTGTATTGGCTGAATCCCAGCAGCAATGTTGTTGGATATCGACCTGACCTGAGAAATGAATATCGACCATTAAAATAATGTAGGACAACAGTATACATTCCAACAAATGGTCACCTCACCCGTGCTCTCTTGGCAGGGTCTCCGTGGGGAACAAAGTACGGTGGGCCTCTCGTCTCATCAAGGTACTCGATAATGGCCAGCTGGGTGGGTGAGGGGATGAACGTGATATAGTATAAATGAGCAGTTAACGTACAGACTCTGTGAGGACTAGTCCGTCTATCTCCAAGGTAGGTACCACACACTGAGGGTTCAAAGCTTTGTACGAGTCTGCAAACTGAACAATAATGAAAAATCAACAAACACAGACGTCTAAAATTGTTTGGATGATCGTAAACATACCTGTTGTCCGCCATCTTGTACCAGATGAACAGGTTTGTACTCGTACTCGATACCTTTCAGTGCAAGAGCTGAAGGAAGACGTACACAAATATTTAATTATTCAATAGACGACTGAATTAATTAGCAACGAAAATTGTACGATACTATGGATCTCACCAAATCTCACTCTCCAGGAGCAGGAGCTTCTGTAGTAAGAGTGGAGGATGGGCTGCATGAGGGGGTGGGGTGCATGAGGTTGCTGTCAGAGACAGAGGGTATATTCTACAGTGCAGTGTTGGGTGGATGAGGCGTGCCAAAGGCAGCTGTGCGTTCCTAGCTTATGGATGAACTTGGTTTTACTTGTTAACTCACAGTTTCAGCTGCCATCTCTTCAGAAGTGCCTCTCAAGCTCAACAGCAAAAGGGTCTCTTGTTTGAGTTCTGTTTTCTCCTTACGTTGTAATAAAGAAAAATTGGGTTTCAGATTGTGTGCGGCTAGTCAACGAGACGGGCTAAATAGCCACATGGCTGTAAATAGACCCTGCCACACCTCTGTTTTCAGATAACTGAAAGTCATTTAGAGACCATCTATCAAGTCAAGCTTCAACACAGCCACAACCTCATACAAATCATTACCTATCCCCTAGCAACCATCTCTATGGCATCCCCTGAAGAGAGAGAGCCTCAGAGTGAAGACTATCACTCGAACTCCGATTCCCCTGTTACCAAGACTCCGGACCTGGGAGTACCGTCTTCCTCACATTACTGTGGTCGTCTCTATAGCTCTCCATTAAATGACTCGGATGTGGCCTACTATGTTGGACTGGCTGTCATCACTCTGGCGTCCATAGCAACTAGACTGTATAAAATAGACGAGCCGTACCATGTAGCGTAAGTCACCCTCACAATAAGTATTTGGAATTTGTTGATTGATATTCGGCTAGGCTGTGTAGAAAGGTTGTATTACTCAATTGAGATTATAGAATATTCCACAATGATTATATACCAGTAACGGTTCTGTATGGTTTATGGTTTGGTGATATATTTTCCACACACTTTCCACACACTTCAGGTGGGATGAGACCCACTTTGGTAAGCACGCCAGCTGGTACATTCAAGGAAGGTTCTTCTTTGATGTCCACCCTCCACTAGGAAAGGTGAGCCATGGTTTGCTTAGGGTAATGGTGTGTGGAGCTTGTTGTAAATAGATGATTACGACAGGAAATGCCAATGATATTTCAAGGTGATACTTTACCCATACATGTCTCCCCCTCTGAATCAACTGTCTGTCTGTACATGCTGTATGTATGCACAATTAGTGGCTTAACTCTTGTGAGAAGAATGTTACAGTACTGACAATTCTGTTCCCACATAATTTTTATTATGAATATTCAAGTCTTGTTGCTGCTACACTTTCATAGTTTATCGTATGTAGCCCATAATTGTTTTTAATTCCTCTTGCTTGTAATTCTCACGCAATAGCTGGTCATAGTTATTGTAATGTGCCACTGCTATTACATTGCCATAGCTACTACTGTACAGTATGTACTTTCTGGGCCAAACAGATTATGTAGTAATAATTATGTCTTTTTGTTGGCCTTACACTACGCAACCAATCTTTACTCTTGCCCCCCTCTCCCCCACCACCAGTTGATTATAGCGGTAGCTGGAGTGCTCACTGGCTACAACGGTTCCTTTGAGTTTGAGGAGCCAGGGCAACAGTACAAGGACACTCCTTACGTCGGCATGAGAGTGGTACGTGCATACACTCTGTGTACAGCATTAGATTAGAGCGTGTTTGAAACTATCTCTGAATATTGGTTTCACTGGTATAGTTACAAGTTAGAGGCTGAGCATTTGTAATACTCTCGTAGATTAGGTGATAACAAGGTGTGGGTGTAATCACTGCCGTACATGTAGGTTGAGTTTGGAATGTTGTAATCGTATATACCTATATTTATGTACATTTCTAAGTGATGTGTACGTAACCATTGATCATAATACCTAAGTCTTCATAGTCACCACCGTATTTGTACTTCCCCCTGTGCAGGCGTGTGCTGTGTTGGGCCTCCTAGTAGTGCCCCTAGGCTATCTCACAGTCTGGGAGCTGGTCCGCTCGACCACAGCTGCTCTGTTGGCCGGCGTCATGCTTCTCTGTGAAACGGGCACTCTAGTACTCTCACAGTACATACTTCTAGACCCTCCATTGATCTTCTTTATCATGGCCGCCTCTTTCTGTACGGCAAGATTCATCAACTGTAGAAACGAGTGAGTTAATGATGTCTCTCTCTCTCTATTCTCTGTGCTAATTATTCACCGCTTGTCTTCTCTTGTTACTACAGACCATTTGATATGGAGTGGTGGTACTGGCTGTCACTCTCAGGGATGTTCATAGGATGTGCCTTCAGGTGAGCCCCGGTTCTTTTGCCTTAATTATTCATTGACCCTTTTTATGCTTTTAGGGGTAAACCTTTTTGTTCATGTTCTAGTTAACATGTGCTACACACTGATATTTTTTTTTCTAAAGCTAGCCTTTCTTCCTTCTTTACGACCTGTAATCAAGGCTAGTCCATTGTATTGTTTGTAATGCTCCTTTTTCTCTGTTCTAGTGTAAAGTGGGTGGGGCTGTTTGTGATTGCTCTGGTTGGCCTGACGACACTCAAGGACCTCTGGGACCTCTGGGGAGACCTCACCCTCACAATGGTGGGTGGGTGCATGCCACTGTCGTAGGAAATAATGCCATAAAAAATTAGGTGTCTTTAGTGCACAAAATACGGAGGAATTTGTGAGCTTTAGCTGGCGCTTCATTAGAGTGGGGGCCACATTTATTTGCAAGGATTAGAGTGCTAAGATTAGGGTGGCACTTTTTAGACTGTTTACAACATTTATATAAAAAGAGTGGCCCACTCTTTGTAATGGCTCATGTAAGTTTTTGGTTTGGTGATGTGTTGAGTATAGCTAGTGTATACAGTGACTGTAAGAAAGAGATGGCCTGCTAACACAGATTGAACACATGCTATGGAGACTTTGGGGCTTATTAACTTACAAATGTATAGCAGTATTAATTATGGATGGTTAGTTAGTTAGTTGACTTGTTTATAAGGTGATCCATGATAGTCACGTTTGACTTCACAGTCAAATAAATTATACTTATTCTTGTGTCTGTGTAAATATGAACTACTAGTTATTATTGTCATTAGCAGCGCTAGAGTATTCCCATGCGTTCTCACTCCTAAGATCTTCAATCCAAGCCATCAGAGGAGCTCATACCCATGCATGTTGAATGATCTTCTTCCCTAGTATAGTCAATATAGTAATCACAGTGGTAATTAATGTACATTACACATGTTTATTCTCGTGTCTGTGTGCATAATAGCTATAATAATAATAAGTTGTTTGATGTTGACTCACACTTGAATATAATCGTATTCCGGTTGCTGCTCATTTCTTGTTGGGCCCAGACCATCGTTCTCATAGTAGTCAGCTTCAATATTAGTAGCATTGGTTGCACTGTACACAGGGTTCTGATTCATTTCAATGGGTGTGTCCACAGTCTCGTGCTGGTGGGTGTGGTTAGCTTCGTGGTCCGTAGTTGGTGTTTCAGTTGTACTCATACTGTACACGGGATTTTGGTTCATTTCTATGACTTCCCTATCTGTATGGAGTTAAATTTTAAAAGTGGCCGTCAGACTGTATAATTATAGCTACATGTAGTACATGTGACAATGCTTCAACAGTACTGCATCTAGTCATAGATTAGTTTACACATGACTGATTTGTGCAGCATGTACGTACTTGTATTAACTCGAACTGTAATCTAACTCTGCTTTTGTTGGCAGTCATCTACAGCATATACTGAGATTAGCTAGATGTGTCTAGTGCTTCACCTGTAGTAGTGGCAGTACTGATGTCTTGGTTACCACTCTTTCTGATATGGACTGTAAGTAGGATGAGGAGCACGGCCATTACTAGAATGATGAGCAGCAAAACTCCACCCACTCCTCCAGCGATACCACCCACCACTCCCACACTTAGTGAAGAGTCTGTAGTAGAAATAAGTACACTCTGTGTAGACTATATAGGTTGATTAGCACTCACCAGGTTCACAGTTACTGCCAGTGAATCCAGACAGACAGGTCGTACATCTTGTGGATATGTTTCGTCCAGATAAACACACTGCACAGTCACGGTTACTATCATAGCCTAACAGGCAACTTGAGCATTTAATGTTCAGATCGTAGTTAGCCACACACTCAGTGCAGGTAGGATTGAAGTTATCCAAGCATGTTTGACAGAGTGTTGCTGGGTCCCCTCCTGGTAGAGCACACACACTGCAGTCTGTATCAGTGAACCTGTCTGGTTGTAGGCAGAGGGAGCAGTTGGTGACTGGGTCTCTGTTGGGTAGGCAACTAGTGCAGTCTGAGGTGATGTCCCAGCCTGGTAGGCACTGGGTGCAGTTGGTAGAGGGATCTCTGTTGGGTAGACACTGGGTGCAGTCAGTAGAGGAATCTCTGTTGGGTAGGCACTGGGTGCAGTCGGTCGAGGGATCTCTGTTGGGTAGGCACTGGGTGCAGTTGGTAGAGGGATCTCTGTTGGGTAGGCACTGGGTGCAGTTGGTAGAGGGATCTCTGTTGGGTAGACACTGGGTGCAGTCGGTAGAGGGATCTCTGTTGGGTAGACACTGGGTGCAGTTGGTAGAGGGATCTCTGTTGGGTAGGCACTGGGTGCAGTTGGTAAAGGGATCTCTGTTGGGTAGGCACTGGGTGCAGTCGATAGAGGGATCTCTGTTGGGTAGGCACTGGGTGCAGTCGGTAGAGGGATCTCTGTTGGGTAGACATTGAGTGCAGTTTGTTAGTGTATCATAAAACTTAAGACAGGCTGTGCAATTGGTGGTTGGGTCATAGTTGGTCTGTACACAAGTGGAGCAGCCAGTAGTAATATCCAGGTTGTAGAGGCAGTCGCTGCAGGCTACAAGAGGTGAAGGGTCTAATCGATTATCAGTACATCTTAGAGTGCCATCATCTTGACATGTCGCCACTTGTGGATTTTTCTGATGTGTGGTGGTACAGTCAGGTCCACAGAAACCAGGAGAGCACTCGACTCTGAAACTCATGGTCATGTGAGATATGTTGTGGAATCCAGTGAACGTCATCTCCTCTGTGAAGTCTGCTCCAAGTTGGAGGTTGTCCAGGTCAATCAACAGACTGTCTATTATGTTCGGGAGTTCGCTGTCCAATGCTTCGATAAAGAACTGAATTCGCCCCTACAGAGCCACGTAAGAATTTATGTCAAAAACCATGCACTACATGTAGAAAAACACAATCTTACCGTCCACACATTAAAGTCTGTTCTTGAAACAGGTAGAGGATTGTGTGCTACTCCCAGTAGTGCTGTTGGACCTTGACCGAATGTTATGCTCATTTCAATGAATGGGCAAGTGCTGGGGGACATTGTACAGTCTGTGAAGAAGTACCCCATGCTGGGTCTTGTCTCCAGTGATGCTCCGAATGGTCTGATGGCCCAACGGAACCTGGTGTCACATCTCTCCTCTCCTGTATTGGTACAGTTGGTGTTTCTGAATGGTAGCTCATCACAGCACACTGGTATTACACTAGCACATTCAGCACATAGTCCGGTTGGGTTGGTGTAGTTGACCAAGTTGACTGTCAGTACAAAATCAGCTCTCACCTGTAGTAATAATAGTGAAGTGTATAGTAGCTAGTGGCCTTCTATTCAGTGTAATATGCCCTACATTAATATGTTACTCGTAACTCACCGATGGGAAGCTTTTACACACACAGACTGCCAAACTCCAAAGTAGTACAATCTTAGCTTTCATGTTGAGCCTAGCCTGAGGCGTAGCATGTGTTGACCTTTCAGTTATGTCGTACACTAATCACGTGACATCACTAGCCACAAATGTTTATACTAGAGGTGCTTTACCATCATAGTGTTAGGATTCAGAGGAGGTCGAACACCACTTGACCTTTCTGCTAATTATGACCATTTAGCTTTGATCCTTTTCACTACCCACGCTCTGCTAGATTCGCCCATAGAACCGCCCAACTATAGTACAATAGTAGCTGTGGTACCACTCGAGGCTAGACTTTGGAGACTACCATAGTATAGCCTAGCCTCTCGATCTTCTAGCTTTAGAGTCTCAGAGTTCTGTTCATCGGTACTTTCCAAGCCAGAGTTTATTTTCGGTCTGTTTGTTTCTCTGTTTCCAAACAATGGCCTGTTGTGTGCTATATTCTGACTGTAGACTAGTGAGGAGTGAGGACCAGGTTAACAGGTGATTAGAGGAACTGGCAGAGCTATAAGATCAAGAGGCTAGGCTAGCCTACTGTGGGTCGTCTCCTGAGTCTAGATCTAGTGTTGCCTCGAGTGTTGCCACGACCACTATTGTAGTACTAGTTGGGAAGTCTAGCAGAGCGTGGGTAGTGAAAAGTGAAAAAGATCAAAGATAAAAGGTCATAATTAGCAGAAAGGTCAAGTGGTGTCCGACCTCCTCTGGTTAAGATTAGGGTTTCAAATTTAATTGTTCATTACACGGCTGGCTTACTACACCATGCTATTGGTTCGTGCAATGTTTTTTATAGTAATAATAGATGGTGGCTATTCAATCCTGCATGAAACACACAATGATAGTCTAACATCTTTAGGCCTATGCGGTGTATTATATGCCTCGGTGCACTTGCGCACAGTGGCATACGGTAGTGTGTCTGTCTAGACTGCTGTATAACTGCTCAATGATCAATGTAAGTAAGAGCCTTCTAGTCATTGTTTTCTTGATTAGCAAATAGTACTTTGTTTTTGAGTTCTGGCTATAGTTTTACTTTGAATGCCATTGCAGACTCTTCAGACTCATGCGTAGCAAAATCTGTTGATATAACTTAAATTAGCTATGCTATACTTAGTACTTAGCTCTGCACTACCATTGGTCAGCAGCAAGAATAAGAAAAAAACCCGGCATGATGCAACCATTAATAATTATGGACTTTAAACTTTTGGTATCCTTTCTAGCAACGGTTATTTTCCACTCTTTTGCACCATTCCCTGCATGCAAATTAATGTATAAGAGGTATAGTATTCAGAATTGTATTTTGCGCCATCCAAAAAATGGGGTGGGTGGGGCTCATTCTAAGGCACATTAAAATATCAATTAAATGGGTGGGGTTAGAGGTTAGAACAATTATTGTTGTGCTAAGAAGAATTGTAGACCAACTTTAGAGAGCTCTTAACTGCTAACTCAATGAGACATTGTCAGTTATTTTATACGAGATAAAAGTTCAATGTCATTATCAGATTGTATCATTTCACTTGCCTGCCAGGTCCAAAATTTGGCTAAAAATCCGTGAAACAGATTGGTCTGGCCTAGTAGTCAGCTAGTACTTTCATGTCGTAAAGCTTTAATGCCTCCACCGAAGCATCAGCACCCACAGTGCTTTCATTTGTATGTAGAGTGGTTGGTACCAACCACTGACCAGTATTGACAGGTGGTTGTGATTGACTCATTAGTAGTGTGTCTTTACTGATAGCGTAATATGAGCAATTGTTACATCATCAAAGTGTCATTTTTGAATAGTCAGAAATGAATCAACTACGTATCACACACACACACACACACACACGCACATGCACACACACTAATATCTACATTTATTTTGACTAAATGCCCGAAAACAATTTATTAGAACCATTCATTAGTTTGTCTGTGTATAGCTATAAGTTGTTTGATGTACGTAGTTTACACTTGAATATAATCGTATTCCGTTTGCTTCTTTTTTCTTGTTGGGCCCAGACCATCGTTCTCATAGTAGTCAGCTTCAATATTAGTAGCATTGGTTGCACTGTACACAGGGTTCTGATTCATTTCAATGGGTGTGTCCACAGGCTCGTGCTGGTGGGTGTGGTTCATTTCCATGACTCCTGTAACTTCCTTATCTGTATGGATTATTAGCGTAAACGGTCAGTCAGCTGCAAGGCTGTTTCTAAGACTTTCAAAGGTATAGTTACTGAATGGTTGACTATAGTAATTATGGCTTATAACCAACCAATGCCGATCGAGGGCGTAGCCTGAGGCTGAGGTCAGTTATAAGCCATAATCTAGGCAACCATGCAGTACTGCAAAATAGCAAAATGGTTCATTTTAACATCAATGGAGACAGTCAAGCTTGCTCTCACAGCCCCTTCTGCCTCCGAATATGCAGTTAGACCAGTTACAGCTGTCAGGTATGAGAGCTAGCTACTTCTCCAATGGGCCAAGCAGCTTGGTTTTTTGTTGGAAGCCATAAACTTTGACCAGACCAGCCCACTAATTATTAGTGGCTGCCGTTTTGCACTCCACAAGTTTATCAATCAACAATACTACCTGTACTCCTATACATGCTTCTGAGCCACAGCCGGCCTTGACTATAGAAAGCATAGAGCAAGTGCATTGTTTCATACCTCATGAACATGTAATAAGTAGCTTAGACATCTAGCTAGCTCAGCACAAAACAGAGTCTACACAAACTTTCATTGCGTCTGTATTGCTATTTTGCTATATGTATGTATACAAATGGTTAGCAAATCTTGCTGTAGGAAGTAAAAATATGATCCCTGGAAGTAAAATATGGCTCATACTCACTGGACATCACCTGGAATACAGAGTGAATCAGTAAATAAACCATGAAAAAAGCATGAAAAAGCGCTCTGTGAGAACCTCTAGCTACTTCACGACAATCAAGATTCGTTTCCAATTGATACCTACTATCAGGGAGCATGTGATTCAGTAATGGGGGTAGCTCTGAGATGTATGCATTGGACAGAATAAGTTTCCCGGGATTTTGTGGGAGTTATGAAGAGATACACGGATGGTCCCAGAGCCACTACTTATACTTCATTGTAAAACATCACGTGAATCACCAATCCCTCTCTACACTATCTATGGGCCCAGGAAGTTCATGGTCAATTATGGCTTCATTTAATATGCTTTATGTGGTTGACAAGTATGCCAGAGACTTCTGCATGTATATACTTTTAGCTGGTTGAATTGAAGCTTAATTATCAGATAATAGATAGAAGCGCTTTTTAACATGAAATTCATATAATTTCAGTGAAGTATATCAAAGTTATGACAACATTAATAAAGGTCAACCTCAACACAGGTTGACTTGACTATATAGACTTTAGTACATGTGTCTAGTGTTTCACCTGTAGTAGTGGCAGTACTGATGTCTTGGTTACCACTCTTTTTGATACGGACTGTAAGTAGGATGAGGAACACGGCCATTACTAGAATGATAAGCAGCAAAACTCCACCCACTCCTCCAGTGATACCACCCACCACTCCCACACTTAGTGAAGAGTCTGTAGTAGAAATAAGTACACTCTGTGTGTTGACTATAGTATTGTATAGCACTCACTAGGTTCACATTTACTGCCAGTGAATCCAGACAGACAAGTGGTACATCTTGTGGATATGTTTTGTCCTAGGAGACATACTGTACATCCACTATTAATATCATAGCCAAACAAACAGCTTAAGCAGTTGGTGGTTAGAGCATAATTATCCACACACTTAGTACAGTTTGTTTTAGGATCGAAGTTATTGTCACACACTAGAGAGCCATTAGCTTGACATGTCGCCACCCGTGGATTGTTCTGAGGTGTGGTGGTACAGTCAGGTCCACAGAAACCAGGAAGACAGGCTGTGCAATTGGAGATTGGGTCATAGTTGTAGAGGCAGTCGTTGCAGGCTACAAGAGGTGAAGGGTCTAATCGGTTATCAGTACATGTTAGAGTGCCATCAGCTTGACATGTCGCCACTCGTGGATTGTTCTGAGGTGTGGTGGTACAGTCAGGTCCACAGAAACCAGGAGAGCACTCGACTCTGAAACTCATGGTCATGTGAGATACGTCGTGGTATCCAGTGAACGTCATCTCCTCTGTAAAGTCTGCTCCAAGTTGGAGGTTGTCCAGGTTAATCAACAGACTGTCTATTATGTTCGGGAGTCGACTATCCACAGCTTCTATGAAGAACTATATTTGTCCCTGAAGAAATCATAATTGCACTCTTTACCCTCAATGCATGACTAAACAACTCACTGTCCACATTGTTCCTGACACCACTGGTAGAGGGTTGGCTGCTACACCCAGGAAACCTAGTGGGCCTTGGGGAAATGTTGTGCTCACTTGGGGGAATGGGCAAACAGAGTTGGGTGAGGTTGGACAGTTTGTGAAGAAGTAATTAGTAGGACTGCCAGGATTGAGTATATTGGAGGGTCTTGTCTCCAGTGATGCAGCGAATGGTCTAATGGTCCAACGGAACCTGGTGTCACAACTCTCCTCTCCTGTGTTGTCACAGTTGGTGTTTCTAAGTGGTAGATCATCACAGCACACTGGTACTAGCAGGTCAGCACTTGGTACACTACATTCAGCACACAATCCGGTTGGGTTGGTGTAGTTGATGAAGTTGACTGTCAGTATGAACTGAGCTCTCGCCTGTATAGCCAATGTTGACTAACAATGAATTATGACAGTTATAGAGGTGCATACCTATAGTGCACAGCTTCAAATATAGTTCATGCAGGTAGAGATGACTCTATACACTAATATTCTGTTCGTATACAACTCACTGATGTGAAACTTGTACATACACAGACTGCCAAACTCCAAAGTAGTACAATCTTAGCCTTCATGTTGAGGGGTAGCTGTGTTGACTTTTAGGATGTTAATTATGTGACATCACTAACCACAAATATGTGTACTAAGGTAGTTATGCCTCGAGGCGTAGCCGCACGTGGGATACGGTAAAGCTGACTGTGTGTGTGTGTGTGTGTCTGTGTGTCTGTTCCAACTGTAACTGCTCAATGGTTGCAATGTGACGAAAAATAACAGAGGCTTCTAGCCACGTTCTCTTGGATTTAGATTCGTGGATTAGCAAACTAAAGCTTCTTTCTCGAGTTATGGCTAGTTTGACTCACATTGAAGGCTGTTGCAGTCTCTTCAGAATCTTTCATAGCATCATCTGTTCGCACACACTTTCTATTCAACACATGAGTTAGCCTTGCACTAAAGCGCTAGCTTTTTATTAGCTACAAGAGTCAGAAAAGATCTGTTAAAACAGCTAGCTATAGTAGCCATTGTGAACTTGATCTCTTTGGACACACCCTTTAATTATTCCTATGGATGCAATGCGCATGCGCGCTCCTCCCCACATGTTGGAGAATCCAGTGGCAGAATCAACTTACTTATTCATGTTCTTTTTCTTGAGGTCCTGGTATAGCGGTAAGCCACAAAACAAATATAGACTAGATTCATGTACACAAGTCTTTTCTTCTCAGAATTAAAATTAATATAGATAGATACACACTTTCTGCTTGTTTATAATTATACTATACTGTCTGTGCTATACTACTGTTTGCATGTGCTTAATTCTCTCTTACTCTGTGCCTTTGACAAACTCACAGTATACACTATTAACTGTGGACACCCCTTTTTTGTGAAATAATCAAAGCACATTGCAAATTATTTACCTCTTCTATATTAAACACTCTAATACTTTTGAGCAAAAGCAAAAACATGGCGAGAGGCATTAGCAAGCGCACGCTTGCAACACTCGTGTGTTAAGTAATTGTCATTTGTTGCATGTTTTTCTGCACAAGTGATAGAAATGCAATGACAGCACGTACAGACAAAAACGATTACTGTAGTGCTAGAAATTAATGCGTGATACTAACGAGGCCTGTACAATTCCCATTGAAATTGCGGCGTCAAAAAATAAGATAATTGCATAGCATAACGTTTTTGTAACCTTAAAATTGACCAAAAAACATGCTTGCTTTTATTTCCATTATTTCCATGCAGCACTTTGGTATCATGACATAAAAGGTGGTATAGTGTAATACATGTAAAGTGTAAACAAAATGATCAGACCAACAATGGCTGACTAGCTATTCATTTTATGTGTCCACTATAGGCTATAATATAGTTGCTTTCCGATACCGCGAGCGAGTATAATTATATCATTACTAAGCAATTTCTATTTCGCTACTAGTAGGTAGCTTGTCTGTCTAATGTTTTGTATAGTAATTATAACCTGTCAGATGGTGGTGGCTAATTAACCTCCACTGACAAGTATTGACGTGGCCCATTAGCTTGTGTCTTTACTAATAGTAGCATAATATGAGTACATCACATCATACCGTATTAGTATAGAATGTTCTGCGAGCATCAAACATTTGCGAACTTTGCGATGGTTGATCAAATATCACAACAATAAAATTCACAAAACTTAAATTATTACTAGTAAATACATACGATCCTTGCCAGAACGCAATAGTTAGATCGCAAAGGATCAAATTTTCTGCTGATTTGGCTCATTCGCGATCGCAAAATATTGGTAGTCTTTCAAAGTATGATCATGTAATCTCAGAAATGAATCAATTACGTAATCACCCACACACTGATTGGTAGTTTGTAGAACCATTCTCTGTGTAAATAAAAATTAATAAGCTATAAGTTTAGTAGTACAGTTTTTACACTTGAATATAATCATATTCCGGTTGCTGCTCATTTCTTGTTGGGCTCAGACCATCGTTCTCATAGTAGTCAGCTTCAATATTAGTAGCATTGGTTGCACTGTGCACAGGGTTCTGATTCATTTGAATGGGTGTGTCCACAGTCTCGTACTGGTGGGTGTGGTTAGCTTCATGGTCCATAGTTGGTGTTTCAGTTGTACTCATACTGTACACGGGATTTTGATTCATTTCTATGACTTCTGTAGCTTCCCTCTCTGCATGTATGGAGTTAAAGCTTAAAAGTGGCCGTCAGACTGTATATAGCTATATATAGTACATGTGACAATGCTTCAACACTACTGCATCTAGTCATACATTAGTTTACACATGACCGATTTGTGCAGCATGTACGTATACATGTAGTAACTCGAACTGTAATCTTACTCTGCTTTTGTTGGCAGTCATCTACAGCATGCATAATTATACTGATTAGCTAGATGTGTCTAGTGCTTCACCTGTAGTAGTGGCAGTACTGATGTCTTGGTTACCACTCTTTCTGATACGGACTGTAAGTAGGATGAGGAGCACGGCCATTACTAGAATGATGAGCAGCAAAACTCCAGCGATACCACCCACCAATCCCACACTTAGTGAAGAGTCTGTAGTAGAAATAAGTACACTCTGTGTAGACTATATAGGTTGATTAGCACTCACCAGGTTCACAGTTACTGCCAGTGAATCCAGACAGACAGGTCGTACATCTTGTGGATATGTTTCGTCCAGATAAACACACTGCACAGTCACGGTTACTATCATAGCCTAACAGGCAGCTTGAGCATTTAATGTTCAGATCGTAGTTAGCCACACACTCAGTGCATGTAGGATTGAAGTTATCCAAGCATGTTTGACAGAGTGTTGCTGGGTCCCCTCCTGGTAGAGCACACACACTGCAGTCTGCATCAGTGAACCTGTCTGGTTGTAGGCAGAGGGAGCAGTTGGTAACTGGGTCTCTGTTGGGTAGACAACTAGTGCAGTCCGAGGTGATGTCCCAGCCTGGTAGACACTGGGTGCAGTTGGTAGAGGGATCTCTGTTGGGTAGACACTGGGTGCAGTCAGTAGAGGAATCTCTGTTGGGTAGGCACTGGGTGCAGTCGGTCGAGGGATCTCTATTGGGTAGGCACTGGGTGCAGTTGGTAGAGGGATCTCTGTTGGGTAGGCACTGGGTGCAGTTGGTAGAGGGATCTCTGTTGAGTAGACACTGGGTGCAGTCGGTAGAGGGATCTCTGTTGGGTAGACACTGGGTGCAGTTGGTAGAGGGATCTCTGTTGGGTAGGCACTGGGTGCAGTCGGTAGAGGGATCTCTGTTGGGTAGACATTGAGTGCAGTTTGTTAGTGTATCATAAAACTTAAGACAGGCTGTGCAATTGGTGGTTGGGTCATAGTTGGTCTGTACGCAAGTGGAGCAGCCAGTGGTAATATCCAGGTTGTAGAGGCAGTCGCTGCAGGCTACAAGAGGTGAAGGGTCTAATCGATTATCAGTACATGTTAGAGTGCCATCAGCTTGACATGTCGCCACTTGTGGATTTTTCTGAGGTGTGGTGGTACAGTCAGGTCCACAGAAACCAGGAGAGCACTCGACTCTGAAACTCATGGTCATGTGAGATATGTTGTGGAATCCAGTGAACGTCATCTCCTCTGTGAAGTCTGCTCCAAGTTGGAGGTTGTCCAGGTTAATCAACAGACTGTCTATTACGTTTGGGAGTCCAGTATCAATGGCTTCAATGAAGAACTGAATTTGTCCCTGTATACAACATATATTGTATAGTGGGAAATTTTCGTGAGGTGCACAATTTAGCTTTTTTTTAGGGCAGAGCAGTTATCAAAACTGGCATTAACTCCCACGCACGGATATTTCACATGCAAAGCTATTGGTGAGTGTGGTTTCCAAATAGCGAAAATTTGCACCTGCGAAAATTTCCCATTATACGGTATTATAGTTAAAAACGTGTAATTTGATAGGTGAAATGAAAATCAACTTACTGTCCAGAAAGGAAAATCTGGTTTTGAAACAGGTAGAGGATTGGGTGTTACTCCCAGCAGTGCTGCTGGACCTTGACCGAATGTTGTGCTCATTTCACTGAATGGGCAAGTGCTGGGGGATATTGTACAGTCTGTGAAGAAGTAGGGAGGGTTGACAGGATTATTTAGAGGTCTTGTCTCTAGTGATGCACCGAATGGTCTGATGGTCCAACGGAACCTGGTGTCACATCTCTCCTCTCCTGTGTTGTTACAGTTGGTGTTTCTGAATGGCCGATCATTGCAGCACACTGGTATTAACTGGTCAGCACTTCTCACACTACTCAGTGGAAATAAACGTTCAGCATACAATCCGGTTGGGTTGGTGTAGTTGACCAAGTTGACTGTCAGTACAAAATCAGTTCTTACCTGTAGTAATATTAGTGAAGTGTATAGTAGCTTACGATAGCTAGTGGCCTTCTATTCAGTGTGATATGCCCTACATTAATATGTTACTCATAACTCACTGATGTGAAACTTGTACACACACAGACTGCCAAACTCCAAAGTAGTACGATGTTAGCCTTCATGTTGAACCTATAGCCTGAGGCGTAGCATTGTGTTGACCTTCCAGTTGTGTCGTACACTAATCACATGACAACACTAGCCACAATTGTTTATCTAGAGGTGCTTTACCATCATAGTGTTAGGATTAGGGTTTCAATTTTAATTGCGTTGAAGGCCATTATGCAGACTCTTTAGACTTTTGCGTATTGATATGACTACTTAGTAATTATATCTCTGCACTACAGAGGCGTAGGAAGCAATTTTGCATTGGTTAGGCAAAAAAGGGGGGCAAATACGCCCTTGTTATTACTATGAACTTTGAACTCCATCATAGTTGTGATGTCATCAGATTCTAAATAGTGCCAATTTTTTTAGTAGCGAATTTAGCTAAACGTAGACAAGAGACTACTGGTAGACTACATCTATAAAGACATGCTAGAAATATTGGTCAGGCATTTGCCTGGGCTGCCCCCCCTGCTCCTACGCCACTGCACTAGAAGGCTATACCATTAGTCAAGATCAGCAGCAAGAGTGAGAAAAAACCAGCAAAGCTGCTAGTCTCGCGAGCAGCCGTCGAAGGGGGAAGATCCTTCCCCCTTCGACGGCTGCTCGCGAGACTACAAAGCTGCATGAACTGGCAACCATTAAGAATTGTGGATTTTGAACTTTTGGTATCCTTTTTAGTGACGATCATGGTCGATTATCCATTCCCTGCATGCAAATCTAAAAAGTACTGTGGATAAGAATTGTATACTGTTATTTAATAAGGTCAGACCGCATAATTATCCTGATTTGAATTTTGCGCCATCCAAAAAAAGTTGGTGTGGTGGGTGGGTGGGTGGGGCTAATTCTGAGCATGCGCATTAAACTGGGTGGGATTAGAAGAATTATATAAAAGAGAGAACTGAGAGATTTGTTGTTGTGAATTGTAGGGAAAGCTCCAACTGCAACTCAACGATGTAACTGTCTCAAGAGAATAACTATTTAGATCGATAGGATCCAGTAAATTCCATAGTCATGCAATCCTATTGTAGTAGTTTTAGAGGTTCTGCTCCTTTTGGAAACTTTCTGGCAGTAGAACCAGCTCTATGTGGATATGAAAATAATACCTGCAGATAAGCACTCAGGTCTACATTTTCTGTTGTAATTTGAGACACTCGACTAGGTCGAACTTGAGGTCTAAAGAGTGGGAGCACATTGAGTTTGATAAGGCGAGTCTTGTAGTCTGTAGTTCTGCTGTATAGTTCTACTGTAATTATCCGAGGGTTGCCCTTGCCCTTCTAGTTTGGATAGTGTGATTGTGCCAGGGCAATCTATAGCTTCTTCTTCTTTATTGTGACTTGGACTAAAACATTCCTTCTGATGACATGAAGGGATCTGTAGGATTTTTCAATTTTGGCATGTCAGAAGTATTGCTGTGAGTTGTCCAGGATCTGGGATAGGTTCCTTCTTTGCCCAGGTCCTTTTGACAAGGGCTATTATTAGATACAGTAGTACTCTAGCCTTTCATGATTCATCTTGTAGAGCTAACTTCTACATACTGTTCTGTAGTTTCACACACTGCTTTGCCTCTAGTTCCTGGTAAATACGATCCAAGTACTGTGTCACAGTTTGTGGGAGGACAGATATTGCGGTTTACTCTTGCCCACGCTCAATTAAATTTGGCTACGTCAGTAGCAGATCACAAGACTTAACGGGGCAGGCCTTCCTTTTTCTTAGTGGCTTCCTTTTTTCTTTCTTTGCTCCAATTATTCCCGTATATGGTGTTAACATTGTGACAAACAACAGAAAACAAATTATAACTGAAAAAGGAAGGCCTGCGAAGGAGGCTAAGTAATGGCTGACTAGCTATTCATTTTATGTGTCCCACTAGGCTATAATATAGTTGCTTTCCTATACCACGAGCGAGTATATAATTATCATTACTAAGCAATTTCTATTTCGCTACGTTATAGTTAGAACATGGGCAAGAGGTATCTACTGTATGTGATATAGTGTCGGTCCCAAAGCTCGAGGGCTTTAGCCCGAGGGATAAGGGACACTATAACCATAGATACCGAATGCACATGTTCTAACTGATTTAGATCCCAAAACCTATTGGCTACTAGAAAGGCACTAGCTTAGCAACAGTCAACCTATATAAACAGCCAACCTAGCAACTGCATCATTATTCTATTGAAAACTAATAATTATCTGAAGTTGGTATCTCTGTGTCTCTACTAAATCTGTGGTCTCTATTCAAGTCAATCCTGTTCCTCCACCTCAGTTTGATGGACAAAATTATAGTCCTAGCTCCACCCACAAAACGGAAACATCACCAGTTTTGCAGCAAACAAGCCCAGCACACTTCTCAAGAAACGAGCGGCTCGTACTACTCCTCACAAAGCGAAAGGAAGACACCTAAGCTATAATTTGCAGCAAACAAGCCCAGCAAACGAGCGGCTCCTATACTACTCTTGAACAAAGCGAAAGGAACTTTAAGAAAAAGCCAAAGCTAGAATCCCAGCACTTCCATACATCCAGCTCCTCCCCCATGCAGCCTTGCAGCAAAAAGCACAGCACACTGCCCAAAAAACGAGCGTCTCCTACTACTCTCGAACAAAGCCAAAAAAAGAAACTAGAGCTTCTCTCTTTCATTCTAGTTCTGTTATTATATTACTAGACAAAGTATTAATGTTTATGTTATTACATGTGTATCTTCTTGTAAATCACAATACAATGTACAATGTTGTAGTTTGTAGCCCAGAGCAATCTATAGTACCGGTACTATAGCTCATAGTTCCCTGCTAAATACACTCAAATGGGATCTAATAATAGGTAGCTTGTCTGTCCAATGTTAATTATAATCTGTCAGATGGTGGTTGTAGCTAATTAACCTCCACTGACCAGTATTGAAATGTGGTTGTGATTAGCCCATTAGTGTGTCTTTACTAATATTAGCGTAATATGAGTAATTTTTACATCACATCATAGTTATTAATTGTATAGTCTTTCAAAGTATGATCATGTAATCTCAGAAATGAATCAATTACGTAATCACCCACACACTGATATGGTAGTTCAGTGTAGAACCATTCTGTCTGTATAGCTATAAGTTGTAGTATTACAGTTGTTCACACTTGAATATAATCATATTCCCGTCGCTGCTCATTTCTTGTTGGGCCCAGACCAGTGGTTTCACTGTACACAGGGTTCTGATTCATTTCAATGGGTGTGTCCACAGTCTCGTACTGGTGGGTGTGGTTAGCTTCATGATCCGTAGTGTGTGTTTTAGTTGTACTCGTACTATACACGGGATTTTGATTCATTTCCATAACTTCTGTAACTTCTTTATCTGTATACGTATGGATTATTAAGTTTAAAGCGATCAGTCAGCTGACTACTACATGTATACAGGACCAGTTCAGAGGAGGTACGAAACGCTGCCTCTTGCAGAGGCAATTAGCCTAATCAAGGCACACGTGTTGTACCTCCTCTGGGGCCAGTTCTAGTACTTAAAAAATGAAGGGGACCTAGCGTTAAATAGTATTGGAATGGCGATAACTTTAGTTCCGTTGGTTAGCTTATAGAGAGAGATCTAGGTCTTTTAGTAAACTTTATATTTTGGACCTGTTTTAACAAAATACCATGGGCTATATATTAGTTAATGTACAGTGTAGAGGGGTTTATGACTGTAAACCTCCCGACCACGAGGGCATAGCCCGAGTGAAAGGTGTGGTTTACTGTCATAAACCCCGAGGCACTGTGCATTAATTGATATATGTCCCATCTGATTGGCTGGCTGGTTGCTATGCATCCAGCCTATATATAAGCTTGCATGACTACCACATAGCAACACTATTCAAACAAGAAGACAACTAGGAAAAGAGAGCTCGTCCACACCAGGGCTCCTGTCCACACTCAAATCTTGCGCAGCCTGGACAAAATATGAGCAGCCAGCCCCTCCCTCCAAGCGAACGGTACAGAGCCACTCCCCCTCTCTGTTCAATTAGTCAGCCCCTCCCTCCACTTACTGTGCAGCAAGAAGAAACAACACAGCTAGCTCTAGACAGGCTGACCAGCTCTCTTCAGCCATGCCAGGCTAGTAGGCAAGCAAAGGTAAGCTTAAAATAGCCACTCCTATAATATTATTAAAATGGCTTCTTTTTCTTTGCTGAACAGGCCCAGTGCAGTGCGTGCAGTCAGTCAGTAGTACTAGTGCTAGTGAGCAAAAAGCTCAGCCTGAGCCCAAGCCCTCTCCCAGAGTGTCTCTAAAGCAGCTCCTCACACAGCAGAATTTTTAATGAACTAGTCCACAGACTACACCCTCTGTCTCTATGTTTTCATTTATGACATTTGTTTCTCATGCGCAAGACATTGCATTCATCTTCATTCATCGAAAACACCATTACATTTTTATTTTTGCTGCATATGCTTGAGGTGCCAATTTATGAGCCATATTTTCCCTTGTAGCCCTGAGGTGCCAATTTATGACAGTTAAACCCCACTAGACTACATGGCAAAAGTGTAGTAGGTGGGAAATATGTATAGCCAGGAGCCCATAAATATGAGAAGGAGCGGCTGACTATGGGGATCACGTTTCATAAGTGGCTATGACTGCATTTCCATATATGCAGAATCACTAAGTGGTTGAATCCCTACACGTGTTATACACAATACAGGGCTGCGGTTTGCAAGCACTTGGTCGCTTCCATAAAATAAACCGCAGTTTCGAAACGTGATCGGATCCCCGAGTGTACGTTGAAGTTAGCCGCTCCTTCTCTTATTTATGGGCTCCTGATATAGCCTATGGTCTTTTCCCAAAAATAGGAAATAATGGCCTGTACGTTCCAAATTTAAACTATCTGAACGGGCTCCTTCTAAGCTTTCAGAAAAATCAAAAAATCGTACCATCAGAACTCTAGATACAGAGCCAATGACTATATATGTATAGCGTTAAATAGAGCAGTGCTATTTTATAGCCAGCTAGGGTTACATCTAGGATTAAAAGTTTGAGGGGGAATTAAGGTTTGGGCGCGCGTAAGCACACCGCAATAGGTTTGGCTACTCCCATATTTGTTGACCACACCCTGCTAGTGTATCATGAATAGTACAGTGTAGGTCTAGTTTATTGCACATCATAGACAGTACTAATGTTTATTCTACAACATTTTGGGGGGGAAAGGTGTACCAGGGGCGGATCCAGGAATCTGAATAGGGGATACTTTACTCAGTACTATAGGTGTGGCCATGATAATGTAACAGTAGCTACCTGCTATCCAGTGAGTTAGTAGCTAGCTCTAGATTCTATCCTTCAGGCTTGTCATCAAGGCCAGGGGGTGCTCAAGCCCCTAAAGCTCCCCACTGGATCTGCCACTGTTACCCCTGCCCCCCCTCCCACTAGTTGAAACCCTGCCAGTGTAATCTTGTGTGTATTTTATTGATCTGCCACTGTTCACCCCTGCCCCCCCCCCCCCACTAGATGAAACCCTGCCAGTGTAATCTTGCGTGTATTTTATTCTGGACACATTATCAATATAACAATTTCTGAAACCATTATGCATAGCTAGTGCATGTATCTAGTGCTTCACCTGTAGTAGTGGCAGTACTGATGTCTTGGTTACCACTCTTTCTGATACGGACTGTAAGTAGGATGAGGAGCACGGCCATTACTAGAATGATGAGCAACAAAGCTCCACCCACTCCTCCAGCGATACCACCCACCACTCCCATACTAAGTAAAGAGTCTGTAGTAGAAATAAGTATACACTTGTGTAGAATATAGTATTGTATAGCACTTACCAGGTTCACATTTACTGCCAGTGAATCCAGACAGACAATTAGTGGTACATCTTGTGGATATGTTTTATCCTAGGAGACATACTGTACATCCACTATTAATATCATAGCCAAACAGACAGCTTAAGCAGTTGGTGGTTAGAGCATAATTATCCACACACTTGGTACAGTTTGTTTTAGGGTCGAAGTTATTGTTACACACTAGAGAGCCATCAGCTTGACATGTCGCCACCCGTGGATTGTTCTGAGGTGTGGTGGTACAGTTAGGTCCACAGAAACCAGGAAGACAGGCTGTGCAATTGGAGACTGGGTCATAGTTGTAGAGGCAGTCGTTGCAGGCTACAAGAGGTGAAGGGTCTAATCGGTTGTCAGTACACATTAGAGTGCCATTAGTTTGACATGTCGCCACTCGTGGATTGTTCTGAGGTGTGGTGGTACAGTCAGATCCACAGAAACCAGGAGAGCACTCGACTCTGAAACTCATGGTCATGTGAGATACGTTGTGGTATCCAGTGAACGTCATCTCCTCTGTGAAGTCTGCTCCAAGTTGGAGTTTGTCCAGGTTAATCAACAGACTGTCTATTATGTTTGGGAGTCCACTGTCCACAGCTTCTATAAAGAACTGAAGTTGTCCCTGTATACAACATAATTTTATAAGGTATAGCAGGAAATTTTCGTGGGGTGAAAAATGTCGCTTTTTTCGAGGGCAGAGCAATTAATGCGAAAATTAAAACTGGCATTAACTCCCACGCACCGATATTTCACATGCTAAGCTATTGGTGGGTGTGGTTTCCTGGCATTGAACCGCAAATATTAGAACCCACGAACATTTTTGCTGAGGGCTCTGGAGCCAAATAGTTAGAAACCTTTTAATAATTGGTAGGTGAAATGAAAATTAACTTACTGTCCACAAAGTAAAATCTGAAACAGGTAGAGGATTGGGTGTTACTCCCAGTAGTGCTGTTGGACCTTGACCAAATGTTGTGTTCATTTCACTGAATGGGCAAGTGCTGGGGGACATTAGACAGTCTGTGAAGAAGTAGGGAGGGTTTTCAGCATTGGGTATAGCGGAGGGTCTTGCCTCCAGAGATGCACTGAATGGTCTGATGGTCCAACGGAACCTGGTATCACATCTCCCCTCTCCTGTGTTGTTACAGTTGCCAACTTTGAATGGCCAATCATCACAACACACTGGTACTAAATGGTCAGCACTTCCTACATCACTCAGTGGAATAGCACATTCAGCACACAGTCCGGTTGGGTTGGTATAGTTGATAAAGTTGACTGTCAGTATGAACTCAGCTCTCACCTGTATAGCCAGTGTTGACTAACAGTGAATTATGATAGTTATAGAGGTGCATACCTATAGTGCACAGCCTCAAATATAAAGCATGTATAGAGAATACTTTATACACTAATATGCTGTTCGTATATAACTCACTGATGTGAAGCTTGTACACACACAGACTGCCAAACTCCAAAGTAGTACAATCTTAGCCTTCATGTTGAGGGGTAGCAGTGTTGACTTTTAGGATGTTAATTATGTGACATCACTAACAACAAATATGTGTACTAAGGTTGCACCCAAAACGATTACGGTATAGTGCTAGAAATTAATGTGTGATACCAGGAGCCCATAAATAAGAGAAGGAGCGGCTAACTTCAACGTATACTCGGGGATCACATCTCGTAATTGCCGGTGAAACCGCACTTCCTTGTTTGGAAGCGACTAAGTGCTTGCAAACCGCAGCCCTGTATTGTGTATAACACGTGTAGGGATTCAACCACTTAAGTGAATCTGCATATATGGAAATGCGGTCATAACCACTTACGAAACGTGATCCCCGTAGTCAGCCGCTCCTTCTCTTATTTATGGACTCCTGGTGATACTAACTAATGCTATTTATTCCTGTACAATCACCATTGAAATCGCGACTTCAGGAAATAAGGTAATTGCATCGCATAACGTTTTTGTAACCTTAAAATTGACCAAAACGCATTATTTTATGCTCGTATAATTATATATATTTCCAGTGCAGCACTTCGGTATCATGACATAAAAAGTGGTGCATGTAGTGTAATACATGTGAAGTGTAAATAAATGACACAAGACTATAGTAATGGCTGACTAGCTATTCATTTTATGTGTCCACTATAGGCTATAATATAGTTGCTTTCCTATACCACGAGCGAGTATAATTATATCATTACTAAGCAATTTCTATTTTGCTACTAATAGGTAGCTTGTTTGTCCAATGTTAATTATAATCTGTCAGATGGTGGTTGCTAATGAACCATCACCGACCAGTATTGACAGGTGGTTGTGATTAGCCCATTAGTGTGTCTTTACTAATAGTAGCGTAATATGAGCAATTGTTACATCACATCATAGTCTTTCAAAGTATGATCATGTAATCTCATATGAATCAATTACGTAATCACCCATACCCACACACTGATATGGTAGTTCAGTCAGAGATAAAGTAAGGAAAGGGATTGGCAACGGTCGAAAAAATGTGACTATCCGTGATGCACTACGTCATCGACTTTTTTCATCTTTTGTAGCCTCCATTTATAGCTAAAAGTAAAAAAAAACATGCTTAAGAAAATCAAAATCAAGAATTTATGCAGCCTAGTTGATCAAGAATGTTTAAGACAACTCTACATCTCCCTTGTGAGATCAAAACTGGAATATGCTGCCCCTGTTTGGGATCCACACCAAAAAACAAATTCTCACAAAATAGAAAAAGTACAAAAGTTTGCCCTTAATCTGCACAAAACTTTGGAATATGGACTACGACTCCCTATTAGATACTGTGGACCTACCGTCCCTTTCTACAAGAAGATTGTACCTGAAGCTATCATACCTTTACCAGGTAATAAATGGTAACTTTAAATTCCCTGATCCACCACTGGAAAGAAGAGTATGCCCTCTCAATCTAAGAAGAGCACTATAAATATACAGTTTGAAAGACCAATTTGCAGAACAAATGCATATGCGAACTCTTTTTTCCCAAAAGCAATATCTGTGTGGAATGAATTACCACTAGAGCTGCAGGAAAGTACATCGATTTTGTCATTTAAGAGAAATGTACTCTGTCACTTGCATTAGTATAATATTAGTCTTTATTTTTAATTTGTACTCGCTATTGTAAGTAATATATACAGGGCACACATTAGGTTAGCGTAATATGCTACTAGTGTATCCATGCATTTTGCAGAATTATTATAAAAAAAACAAAACAAAAAAAAACAGAGACACAACAAAACAAGATATGTCGGTAAAACATCATAGGCTTACAGCAGGCTTCTTAAAAGGGGCACAAACTAATATAACACTTTCTCGTCTTTTACAGCCTCCATTTTAGCATTTTATATAGGATTCTCAACTGGCTCTGACAGGTGTTCTAGCTGACTGCTACTATAATACTTCACTAAACACTTTCACTTCACTTTGTGTATGCAGGCCAGTTCGTCAACATAGACACAAATAAGCAGGATCTGTAGGCAAAACATCATTTGGCTACGGCAGTGCTTCTTAAAAGGGGGCATAGACCAATAATAACTAGTTTTCAAGCTCTAGAGCACCACAGTCAATTCTTCCACGCTTGGACTTCACTTTAAATAAAGCACAGGACACGTGTAGCCTTACTATACGCAATTCTAAAGTCTCATGAGACTAATAACTAACTAAAAGTAATATTACTTCATTTCGCGGGCGTTGTGCCGGGAAATAATGCGCATCAAGGATGATTGAGAGGAAATCAATATGAAATCAATGTGAAATGATCACGTGAGTTACTCCCGTTGCCAATCCCTCTATTACTCTATCTCTGGTTCAGTGTAGAACCACTGTATAAATAAGCTATAAGTTGTAGCATTACAGTTATTCACACTTGAATATAATTGTATTCCGGTTGCTGCTCATTTCTTGTTGGGCCCAGACCATCGTTCTCATAGTAGTCAGCTTCAATATTAGTAGCATTGGTTGCGCTGTACACAGGGTTCTGATTCATTTCAATGGGTGTGTCCACAGTCTCGTACTGGTGGGTGTGGTTAGCTTCATAGTCCGTAGTTGGTGTTTCAGTTGTACTCATACTGTACACGGGATTTTGATTCATTTCTATGATTTCTGTAACTTCCCTATCTGCATGTATGGAGTTAAAGCTTAAAAGTGACCAGTCAGACTGTATAGCTATATAGTACATGTGACAATGCTTCAACACTACTGCATCTAGTCATACATTAGTTTACACATGACTGATTTGTGCAGCATGCATGTATTAACTCGAACTGTAATGTATAAACTCTGCTTTGTTTGCAGCATAAGTTATCTACAGGATACTGATTAGCTAGTGCATGTGTCTATATATAGTGCTTAACCTGCACCAGTGGCAGTACTGATGTCTTGGTTACCACTCTTTCTGATATGGACTGTGAGTAGGAGCACGGCCATTACTAGAATGATGAGCAGCAAAACTCCACCCACTCCTCCAGCGATACCACCCACCACTCCCACACTTAGGGAAGAGTCTGTAGTAGAAATAAGTACACTCTGTGTAGACTATAGTATTGTATAGCACTCACCAGGTTCACAGTTACTGCCAGTGAATCCAGACAGACAAGTGGTACATCTTGTGGATATGTTTCGTCCTAGGAGGCATACTGTACATCCACTTTTAATATCATAGCCAAACAAACAGAATGAGCATTTCATGTTTAGATCGTAGTTAGCCACACACTCAGTGCAGGTAGGATTAAAGTTATCCAAGCATGTTTGACAGAGTGTTGCTGGGTCCCCTCCTGGTAGAGCACACACACTGCAGTCTGTATCAGTGAACCTGTCTGGTTGTAGACAGAGGGAGCAGTTGGTGACTGGGTCTCTGTTGGGTAGGCAACTAGTACAGTCTGAGGTGATGTCCCAGCCTGGTAGGCACTGGATGCAGTTGGTAGAGGGATTTCTGTTGGGTAGGCACTGGGTGCAGTTGGTAGAGGGATCTCTGTTGGGTAGACACTGAGTGCAGTTGATAGAGGAATCTCTGTTGGGTAGACACTGGATGCAGTTGGTATAGGGATCTCTGTTGGGTAGGCACTGGGTGCAGTTGGTAGAGGGATCTCTGTTGGGTAGACACTGAGTGCAGTTGGTAGAGAGATCTCCGTTGGGTAGGCACTGTGTGCAGTTGGTAGAGGGGTCTCTGTTGGGTAGACACTGGATGCAGTTGGTAGAGAGATCTCTGTTGGGTAGACATTGAGTGCAGTTTGTTAGTGTATCATAAAAGTTAAGACAGGCTGTGCAGTTGGTGATTGGGTCATAGTTGGTCTGTACGCAAGTGGAGCAGCCTGTAGTAATATCCAGGTTGTAGAGGCAGTCGTTGCACGCTACAAGAGGTGAAGGGTCAAATCGATTGTCAGTACATGTTAGAGTGCCATCAGCTTGACATGTCGCCACTTGTGGATTGTTTTACAGCCAGGTCCACAGAAACCAGGAGAGCACTCGACTCTGAAACTCATGGTTAATGTGAGATATGTTGTGGTATCCAGTGAACGTCATCTCCTCTGTGAAGTTTGCTCCAAGTTGGAGGTTGTCCAGGTCAATCAACAGACTGTCTATTATGTTCGGGAGTCCACTATCCATGGCTTCTATGAAGAACTGAATTCGCCCCTATAATTGTATATTAAAAATGGTAGGTGAAATGAACATAAACCTACTGTCCATATAGTAAAATCTGTGCTTGAGACAGGCAGAGGATTGGGTACTACTCCCAGTAGTGCTGCTGGACCTTGACCGAATGTTGTGCTTATTTCATTGAATGGGCAAGTGCTGGGGGACATTGCACAGTCTGTGAAGAAGTACCCCATGCTGGGTCTTGTCTCTAGTGTAGTACCGAATGGTCTGAGGGTCCAACGGAACCTGGTGTCACATCTACCCTCTCCTGTGTTGTCACAGTTTCCAAAGTTAAATGGTAGTTCATCACAGCACACTGGTATTGTCTCTGTAGGATGACATTCAGCACACTGTCCGGTTGGGTTGGTGTAGTTGACCAAGTTGACTGTCAGTACAAAATCAGCTCTTACCTGTAGTAATAATAGTGAAGTGTATACCGTATAGCGGGTAATTTTCGTGGGGTAAAATATTCGTTATTTTCGTGGGCAGGCTGACCTCCACGAAATTTTATCGTAGGCGTGGCTTATCTGAACGTAGGAATGCCGTGCAGCCACGAGACTAAACAAAATTTTTACTTACGAAAACTACCGTTTCTCGAGTTGAACGATTTTTTACCCCACGAAACTTACCCGCTATACGTTAGTAGCTTACGATAGCTAGTGGCCTTCTATTCAGTGTAATATGCCCTACATTAATATGTTACTCCTAACTCACTGATGTGAAGCTTGTACACACACAGACTGCCAAACTCCAAAGCAGTACAATCTTAGCCTTCATCTTGAGCCTATAGCCTGAGGCGTAGCATGTTTACCTTCCAGTTGTGTCATACACTAATCACGTGACAGCACTAGCCACAATTGTTTATACTAGAGGTGCTTTACCAGCATAGTGTTAGGATCATAGGGTTTCAAATTTAATTGCGTTGAAGGCCATTATGCAGACTCTTTAGATTTTTGCGTATTGATATAACTACTTAGTAATTAGCTCTGTACTGCACTAGAAGGCTATACCATTAGCCAGCAGCAAGAGTGATAAAAAAACCGCAAAGCTGCATGAACTGGTGGCAACCATTGGATTTTAAACTTTCGGCATCCCTTTTAGCAACGGTCATGGTCGATCATCCATTCCCTGCATGCAAATTAATATATAAAGTACTGTGAATAAGAATTGTATAATAAGGCCAGACCGCCTTGATTATCCTGGTTTGAAATTTGCGTCATCTGAAAAAGTTGGTGTGGTGGGTGGGTAGGTGGGGCTAATTCTGAGCATGCGCATTAAACATCAGGGTGGGATTAGAAGAATTATATAAAAGAGAGAACTGCAAGTACTGATGTTGTGAATTGTAGAGAGAGCTCCTAACTGCAACTCAACGATGAAACTGTCTCAAGAATAGCTATTTTGTTCAATGAACTTTTGTTAGTTTTTTCGAGGTGAAAGTTCAATGCCATTGTCATTATTTTACCAAATGTTGGCTAAAAATCCGTGAAACAATCCCCATTGAATTCGCAGCGTTAGGAAATAACATAATTGCATCATGTATAATAATTATGTTGTAACTTTAAAATTAACCAAAACGTATTGTTTTATGCTCGTTTATTTCCAACACGACATAAAAAGTGGTGTAGCTAGTATATACATGCGAAGTGTAAATAAATGACACAAGACTAGTAATGGCTGACTAGCTATTCATTTATGTGTCCTCTATAGGCTATAATATAGTTGCTTTCCGATACTGCGAGCGAGTATATATCATTACTAAGCAATTTCTATTTCGCTACTAATAGGTAGCTTGTCTGTCTAATGTTTTGTATAGTAATTATAATCTGTCAGATGGTGGTGGCTAATTAACCTCCACTGACCTGTATTGACATGTGGTTGTGATTGGCCCATTAGTGTGTCTTTACTAATAGTCGCGTCATGCATAGTAGTCAGCCATTTTCAGCATTGGTAGTATTATAGTGTTATTATAGTTGCCTGTATACTGAATGGCCGATCATCACAGCACTGGTACTAATTGCATGGTCAGCACTTGTCACTTGGTTCAATGTAGTCTCACATTCAGCACACAGTTCGGTTGGGTTGGTATAGTTGATAAAGTTCACCGTTAGTACAAAATCAGCTCTCACCTGTATTATATAGCAGGGTTTCATACAGAGGGGGGGGCCTGGGATTTCCCACCCCCAGCCAAAATCCCCCCCCCCTAGAAATCTGAAAAATTATGTTATAACAAACACAAAGACCAAATTGCACCTCAGATAACCATTCCTCAAAAATTTTCCGGGGAGGACCCCCATGCAGACCCCCCTTAATTAAACGTTTCCCCATCTGTATGAAACCCTGCATGTGTAGTCATTATTTTAACTGTATAGTTATTGGTAAATGTTATTATCGCGTGGTAAACAGATGAGGTGCTTATAGTGCGTGTGTTCTTTCTAGTGCATGCATAGTATTGTCATTTTCAAGGTATTACGTAGTCATACACTAAAGATTGTTCATAAGAGGGGTCTCCATTTTGCTCAGTTTGGTTGCCATGGTCTGCTGCTACGTTACTGTACACTAGATTAGGCTTCAGCTCAATACCACCAGTTGTGGTGTGCTGTCTCGTGTCAGGAGTGCCCGGTCTCACCCCATACACTTTATTCTCTACCACCTCAATGTTCGCTGGGTCTGTGTGGGAGGGGATATTCAGTACATACATGTAGACGTCATTTGCTGTATATCTAGTAGTTAATGAATTGTACCATGCATGTGCGTAAGTAGTTTATACATCAAGGGGACTCTGTCTGATTTCTTTTGGTGTAAGTAAATGCTAATTACCGTATATGCTAGATCAGAGGCCGTTCTTATAAAGGCCACTCTCAAATAGTAGCCTCCTTTGCTAGCAAAATGAAAGATTTAGTAGCCGCTCTCAAATAGTAGCCTCAGTGAACTTTGACTCTAGCATTTCTGCACGTGGCAGCCATATTAATACTAGCAGCTAGCTACATGTAGCTATAGGTAGCAGCTTGTTAGTGCTTCATAAAGACTTTTTCATGGCAGAGTTCGAGTTTATGCAGGTGAAAGAACTTTTGATGACAAAAAAGTTGTTAAATTAGCTGGGGCTACTAAACACCACTCTTGAACAGTGGCCTCTCTCGAATTGTAGCCTCCTCTTCCATCAAAATGAAACATTTAGTAGCCACGGCCTCTGATCAAGCATATACGGTAATTAATGTCAGGGCATACTTATGTCGAATGATTTTTCTTTTCCTCTTGTTTTGATGTAGACCCCCAGTATAGCAATGGTCATCACTAGTGTGAGTATCACAAACAGTAGCACACCGATCACGCCTCCAAAGGTGGCACTTATCTCAGATGGCACTGACAGATCTGCAAGTGTATAGCATATACATGTAGCGTATATAGCATCAAGAGTTCATAATAAAAGAGAGAGAATATCGTACGTATATATAGCATGCATCAGATATGTATTCGGAAAGTAACGTGATTTTTTGCCTGAAACGCTTGATCGAAATGACAATTTGGCAATTACAATGTGTTTGCTGCCTCGAGGCAAGTGGTGGCTCCTGGCACTCAGATCGGTCAGTTACCAAGCAGGAAGTCGCGTTACTTTCCAAATACATCTGATGCAAGGTAATGCTACGTTCGAGACCGTCTCTCTTTTATTGTGAACTCTTGATACGTATAGTGTTCATTGTGTTATCTTACATAAACCTCCACCTTTTGTTGCTTGTAATTTCTATACTCAAATTGTGGTCAGTGAAGTACCATGCACATGCTCATTTGAGGGAGGCCACAATTTCTGCGTATTTATCGTGCATGGTACTCACCTAGTAGGCAGTTTTCTCCCAAGTAACCAGGGATACAGGTGGTGCAGTCTGTGGAGATGTTCCTCCCAGTGAGACACACACTGCAGTCATAGTTACTGTCCCAACCAGGCACACAAGTGGAGCAGCTGGAACCAAGATCACGATTACCTATGCAATCAGAGCAATTTGTGTTAGGGTCAAAGTTAGTGGCCAAGCATGTTTGACAGAGTGTTGCTGGGTCCCCTCCTGGTAGAGCACACACACTGCAGTCTGCATCAGTGAACCTGTCTGGTTGTAGGCAGAGGGAGCAGTTGGTGACTGGGTCTCTGTTGGGTAGGCAACTAGTACAGTCTGAGGTAATGTCCCAGCCTGGTAGACACTGGGTGCAGTTGGTAGAGGCATCTCTGTTGGGTAGGCAACTAGTACAGTTCGAGGTGATGTCCCTGCCTGGTAGACACTGGATGCAGTTGGTAGAGGGGTCTCTGTTGGGTAGACACTGGCAGTTGGTAGAGGGAGCATGAACTGCAATTGGTTGAGGGATCTCTGTTAGGTAGACATTGTGTGCAATTTTTTGCCATGTCGTAACCAAGCAGACAGCTCATACAGTTTTCGTTTTTGTTGAAATTTGGCTTAGCACAAGTTTCACAGTTTGTATCCATGTTGAAATTTGAGTCCAAGCAGCTGTTGCAGCTTGCCTCAGGGTCTAGTCTGTCATTGATACAAGTTATGGAACCATCAGCTCGACATTCAGCCACTTGTGGATTGTTCTGAGATGTGGTTAAACAAACAGGTCCACAGAAACCAGGAGAGCACATGACTCTAAAACTCATAGTCATGTGAGATATGTTGTGGAATCCATTGAACGTCATCTCCTCTGTGAAGTCTGCTCCAAGTTGGAGGTTGTCCAGGTCAATCAACAGACTGTCTATTATGTTCGGTAGTCCACTATCAATGGCTTCTATGAAGAACTGAATCCTTCCCTGTGTAATAAATAAATAAGCAATTCCAACCACTCAGTGCTTAACTTACTGTCCATGCAGTCGTTTTTGGTATTACTGGTAGAGGATTGGCTGCTACCCCGACGAAACCTGTTGGACCTTGACCAAATGTTGTGCTCATTTCACTGAATGGGCAAGTACTTCCTGACAGGCCATTACAGTTAGTGAAGGAATATGGAGGTGTAGGGGCATTGGGTACACTAACAGGTCTTGTCTCCAGTGATGCACCGAATGGTCTGATGGTCCAACGGAACCTGGTGTCACATCTCCCGTCTCCTGTGTTGTCACAGTTGGTGTTTCTGAATGGTTGATCATCACAGCACACTGGTACTAAGTTGTCAGCACTTGCCACATTACTCAGTGGAACAGCACATTCAGCACACAATCCGGTTGGGTTGGTGTAGTTGATAAAATTGACCGTCAGTACATATTCAGCTCTCACAGCAGTCTGCAGTAATGTAGAGTATTGTGGTTGTCCATTGAATTACATGCATTACATGCAATGTATTATAATTATGCAGTCCATTGCAGTAACTTACAGAAAATAGAGCAACTGCAATGATCACAATTAGTGTTGTTTTAGCCATTCTTTACAGAAGCCTATAGACCTAGCTATCTCTCTGCTCTCTGTTCTAGCCTTGTTTGTTTGTCACTGTGGTTCATGAAACTTTAAGCAGCCAATAAGGTGTGGCTCAATTAATTTTCGATCACTTAGTGGTCGAGACCATACATATTTTATGCCAACTGCTGTAGACTACACCTGTTTTTGTCATGTATACGAGAACAACGAGAGAAACTGACAACCGACAGGTGTAGGGGCATTGGGTACTAACAGGTCTTAGTAGTGATATAGCTACATATGTTAATACTCATATCCCTAGTGTTTAAATACGTGATTGTAGTACACAGTTGACTTAATTAAGGTGCTTACATTGTCTCTTTTATTGTAACAGTTAATATAACTACAATGCGATGTGTACTCATGAAATTACATAATGTGAAAATCAGGTTGATAGCCACTTGGACAATACAATTATAGTGTGCAGTTTCTGAGTTTTAACATAATGACTTAAGTAGCATAAGAAGTGTGATATATATACATACAAACACAGTACATAACATGTGCACAGTTGTGATAGTGTGTTTCAGTTACTGGTGTGTCCTCTTAAAGTATTTAGTAGCACTACGTGCATGTAGCATGTATGCAGTCATTTTAAGATATCACATAGTCATAGACAGAAGATTGTTCGTTTTCATTCTCCTCTGGCTGGTTCCCATGATCTGCTGCCTCGTTACTACACACTAGGTTCAACTCAATACCACCAGTTGTAGTCCTGCCAGGAGTGCCCACTCCATACCCTGTATTCTCTACCACCTCAATGTCCGCTGTGTCTGTGTGGGAGGGGATATTCAGTACATGTATTTGCTGTACAATTAATTCTTGCAGTATTAATGCTTATGTAGTTTACGCATCAATTAAGGGGACCAAACTCCTATGTAATTATACACGTTGTAAGTGAAAGTAGTTTGATCCCCAGGGCATACCTATGTTGAATGAGTTTTCTTTTCCTCTTGTTTTGATGTAGACCCCCAGTATAGCAATGATCATTACTAGTGTGAGTATCACAAGTAGTAGCACACCGATCACGCCTCCAGAGATGGCACTTATCTCAGATGGCACTGATAGATTTGCAGGTGTAGGGTAAGTATATCATTCATTGTGCTATCACAAACCTCCAAACGTGTTGTTGGTGTGTGCTTGTAATTTCTGGTGTGTTTGTGTACTTTTAAATAAAATTGATCATGCAGTGTATTCTTTTGAGACTAGTCCTTTAAAATGACATTTTACATTACGAAAAGTAGTATTTGAGGCAGGCCACAATATAAAATATACTTTACTCACCTAGTACGCATTCTTCTCCCGAGTAACCAGGGATACAGGTGGTGCAGTCTGTAGACATGTTCCTCCCAGTGAGACACACACTGCAGTCATAGTTACTGTCCCAACCAGGCACACAAGTGGAGCAATCTGTACTTTCATCGTAGTTATCTTTACAGGTACAATTTTTGTTTGGGTCTTTCCCGGGAGAAAGGCATGTTTGACAGAGTGTTGCTGGGTCCCCTCCTGGTAGAGCACACACACTGCAATCTGTATCAGTGAACCTGTCTGGTTGTAGGCAGAGGGAGCAGTTGGTGACTGGGTCTCTGTTGGGTAGGCAACTAGTGCAGTCCGAGGTGATATCCCAGCCTGATAGACACTGGGTGCAGTTGGTAGAGTAATTTCTGTTAGGTAGACACTGTGTGCAGTTTTTTAGTTTATCAAATAAGTTAAGACAAGCTGTGCAGTTGGTGGTTGGGTCATAGTTGGTCTGTACGCAAGTGGAGCAGTCTGTAGTAATATCCAGGTTGTAGAGGCAGTCGTTGCAAGCTACAAGAGGTGAAGGGTCAAATCTGTTTTCAGTACATGTTAGAGTGCCATTAGTTTGACATGTCGCCACTCGTGGATTGTTCTGAGGTGTGGTAGTACAGTGAGGTCCACAGAAACCAGGAGAGCATTTGACTCTGAAACTCATGGTCATGTGAGATATGTTGTGGAATCCAGTGAACGTCATCTCCTCAGTGAAGTCTGCTCCAAGTTGGAGGTTGTCCAGGTCAATCAACAGACTGTCTATTATGTTCGGGAGTCCACTATCCACGGCTTCTATAAGAAACTGAATCTGCCCCTACATGCATGCATGCATGTATATAAATAATTATAAATGGTAGGTGAATTGAACGTGAACTTACTGTCCATACAGTAAAATGTGTGCTTGAAACAGGTAGAGGATTGGGTGCTACTCCCAGTAGTGCTGTTGGACCTTGACCGAATGTTGTGCTCATTTCATTGAATGGGCAAGTGCTGGTGGACATTGTACAGTCTTTAAAGAAGTAGGGAGGGTTGTCAGCATTGGGTATGCTGGGGGGTCTTGTCTCCAGTGATGCACCGAATGGTCTGATGATCCAACGGAACCTGGTGTCACATCTCTCCTCTCCTGTGTTGTTACAGTTGCCAAATTTTAATGGTTGTTCATCACAGCACACTGGTATTGTGTCTGTAGGATGGCTTGTATTCAGAGGTCTCTGACATTCAGCACACAGTCCGGTTGGGTTGGTGTAGTTGATCAACTTGACTGTCAGTATGAACTCACTTGTTACTGCTCCCTGTGTATACATGTACATATACAATTGTTCTTTACCGTAAAATATTCACTTACAAAGAGACTCAGAAGAATAAGTGCTAGTAACTTTTCCATATATGTAGCTTGTTAGTTTCTCACACGCTATTATATATAAATGTGTCAGTATAATAGTGATACCATTTATACTATAAGTGTGAAGGATCAGGCTCGTACTCCATGTATATATAACTCAGTTGCTTACGTTGTCTCTTTCATTGTTGACATAAACTTCAATGCACTGCATGTATGTATCAAGATTCCATGCACTGTTGACTGTATTCATTAAAATAGAGCCATAAGTCTTATGATAGCTGTCAAGTTGTGTTTGCTATGTAAGTTCCTGCATGAGTTTTGGTTGGGTTTGTGTAGTTGATGAAATTCACTGACAGCATGCACACACCTATATATATCAATATGCACCTATATATATCGATATATAGTTACGCTACACTTTTGCGTGGGCTTTTACATAGGTGAAAGACAACTCACTGATGTGTAATGTGCACATATATATACAGATGTTCTAGCTCCAAAGCAGTACAACGTAATCTTCATGCCAGTCCTATATATAGCTATACATGCGTAGTACACTCAGTGACACCTCTTACTAATCATGTGATATCACCAACCACTCTATATAGTTGGATTCAAAACTGCTGCTTATGATTCAGTTACAGCTTGTTTGTACAATGTCTAATATAGATGTACGTGCAGTAATGTTGTGTATTTGTAATTAAAGTGCATAGTTGGTATTTCAGTTACTGCACACGGTGTGTCCTCAAAGAGCAATATAAAACAACTTATATAGTTACTATGCAGTCGTTTTTAAGATATGTAGGAATAGACAGAAGATTGTTCATCAATTTTGTCTTCGTTTTGCTCAGTCTGTTTGCCGGAGTCTGCTGCTACATCACTATACCCTAGGTCCAGCTCAATACCACCAGTTGTAGTCCTGCCAGGAGTGCCCACTCCATACCCTGTATTCTCTACCACCTCAATGGCTGTTTCTGTGTGGGTGGATATTTAGTACGTTGAGTTTTCCATTTCATTATTGCCTGAATTTCTCTTATGCCATGTAAATTGTATATATAATATACATGTTGTAAGTGAAAGTATAGTTTGCTTATTAATTGGTGCCCCATGGTATACCTATGTCCAATGAGTTCTCTTTTCCTCTTGTTTTGATATATACCCCCAGTATAGCAATGATCATTACTAGTGTGAGTATCACGAGCAGTAGCACACCAATCACACCTCCAGAGGTGGCACTTATCTCAGATGGCACTGACAGATCTGCAAGTGTATAAATAGCATAGCACATTATTATTTATTTTGTGATTGTGTGTACTCTGGAAAGTATGCATAATTATACCTATGAGAGGTGAATAGTGCCAAAAGAAAACGAATTTGCTGTGTTAGGAGGCGGCGGTGTTTACTTGGTGGCGGCAAAAATGAATATAGATGAGGTTAGAACCACTTGACCTTAGCTAATAGAGAAATAGACCTTAGCTAATAGAGAAACAGAGGGTGCTCCTGTGCTAGCCTCGAGACCATTCGCAGCCTGATATCAGGTCAGCGCTAGAGCAACTGTCTGTACTGGTGATAACTTTAATTAGTTAAAGGTCAAGTGGTCCAACATTATCTTATTCAATATATTCGAGGTTAAGCCGCCTCCACCAAGTAAACAACCGCCGTAATCTCGAGGTTAAGCCGCCGCCACCGTAGATTGAGTCAACAAACGCCTCCGCCACATTCGAAGTTAAGCCACCGCCAGCAAGTAAACACCCGCCTCCTAAAAACATCCTCCTTTTGGCACTACTCACCCCTCATATATACCGTATGTCCAAATTGTGATCAGTGTTTTCTAACTTTCATTGAGACTATAATTTTGTATGACTCTAAAATGGTAATCTTTATGATGGCTTATAACAATATGAAAGCCTCTTATTTGAGGTAGGCCACAATTTGAGCATACATCATGGTACTCACCTAGTAGGCACTCTTCTCCCGAGTAACCAGGGATACAGGTGGTGCAGTCTGTGGACATGTTCCTCCCAGTGAGACACACACTGCAGTCATAGTTACTGTCCCAACCAGGCACACAAGTGGAGCAATCTGTACTTTCATCATAGTTGTCTTTACAGGTACAATTGTTGTTCGGGTCTCTCCCAGAAGAAAGGCATGTTTGACAGAGTGTTGCTGGGTCCCCTCCTGATAGAACACACACACTGCAGTCTGTATCAGTGAACCTGTCTGGTTGTAGGCAGAGGGAGCAGTTGGTGACTGGATCTCTGTTGGGTAGGCAACTAGTACAGTCTGAGGTGATGTCCCAGCTTGGTAGGCACTGAGTGCAGTTGGTAGAGGGATCTCTGTTGGGTAGGCACTGGGTGCAGTTGGTAGAGGGATCTCTGTTGGGTAGGCACTGGGTGCAGTTTGTTAGTTTATCATAAAATTCCAACAAACATGATGTACAGCCATTGAGAGGATTGAAAGTAGAGTCCAAGCATGAAGCACAGTTTGTGTTTGGGTCATACATGTAGCTTGTGTCACAGGCTGTGCAATTAGTGGTTGTGTCCAGGTTGTAGAGGCAGTCGTTGCAGGCTACAAGAGGTGAAGGGTCTAATCGATTATCAGTACATGTTAGAGTGCCATTAGCTCGACATTCGGCCACTCGTGGATTGTTCTGAGGTGTGGTGGTACAGTGAGGTCCACAGAAACCAGGAGAGCACTCGACTCTAAAACTCATGGTCATGTGAGATATGTTGTGGAATCCAGTGAACGTCATCTCCTCTGTGAAGTCTGCTCCAAGTTGGAGGTTGTCCAGGTCAATCAACAGACTGTCTATTATGTTCGGGAGTCCACTATCCAATGCTTCTATGAAGAACTGAATTTGCCCCTATATAAAATATTTAAAAATGGTAGGTGAATTGAACGTGAACTTACTGTCCACACAATAGAATCTGTTTTTGAAACACGTAAAGGATTGTCTGTTACTCCCAGTAGTGCTGTTGGACCTTGACCGAATGTTGTGCTCATTTCACTGAATGGGCAAGTGCTGGGGGACATTGTACAGTCTGTGAAGAAGTAGGGAGGGTTGGCAGCATTGGGTATACTGGGGGGTCTTGCCTCCAGTGATGCACCGAATGGTCTGATGGTCCAACGGAACCTGGTGTCACATCTCTCCTCTCCTGTGTTGTCACAGTTGCCAGATTTGAAAGGTAGTTCATCACAGCACACTGGTATTGTGTTTGTAGGATAGCTTGTATTCAGCGGTCTCTGACATTCAGCACACAGTCCGCTTGGGTTGGTGTAGTTTACCAAGTTGACTGTCAGTATGAACTCACTTGTTACTGCTCCCTGTGTATACATAATTATATACATACAGCCGTAAAATATTCACTTACAAAGAGACTCAGAAGAATAAGTGCTAGTAACTTTTCCATAGCTAGCTTGTTAGATTCTCGCACGCTATTGTTAAGTGTGTCAGTAGTGGTGATAGCATTTATATACTAGTTTATGCTCGTACCCCATTTGTATGTATAACTTGTTGACTTAAATTGCCCTCTTTCATTGTTGACATAAACTGCAATGCACTGAATGTTTTTGTGCCAAAGTCTATGGTAGCTGTCTGCATGTGTTTGCTAGTGTGTATTATTATGTAGTTTCCTTGAGTTCTGATCATATGCTGCATGATTATTATAAAAATGTAATACAAACACAAATCACAACAAACTTAGTTACACATTCAGATTGTAGTTTCTGTACATATATAGGTCTTCTCTATTCTCCTGCTCTCTGGCTCTCTTTTTCCTTACAGCTCAGTGCTATCCCCGTTCAATTCTTTCCTGAGCTCTACCACTCCTCTGCTGTCTCCATAGGTGGTATGGGTCTCGCTCCATTTTTGTCCAGCTCATAGTCTTCTGCATGCATGCATGTGTACAGTGATGTAATACATAGCCTGAAAGCTTCACTTACTGTGTTTTATCAGGTCAGGTCGATATCCAGTAATATTGCTGGTGGGATCCCCAGCCGATACAGGTAAGATTTAATTTTATGTTTGCTAAATTAAGCTACCACGTTATAATCTTAGAATCTGAAAGTGCTAAGGTATGTTGGAGATAAAAAGAAATCTGAGTGGGGCAAGCACTGGATCACCAAAGGATTTGACAGTGAGTTCAGTTTTAATACAGTCATTATGATTGTGTATGCGTAGTAATGATCGATAAACCTGTTTCTTAATCACATTTACGTACAGGTTTGGAGCTGGTGCTTCAGAATACGGCTGGGAAGTATTGTGTGGGGGATGAGGTGAGTGTTTACAATGGCCACTTTACCTTTGCTCTCTTGGCAGGGTCTCCGTGGGGAACAAGGTACGGTGGACCCCTCGTCTCATCAAGGTACTCGATAATGGCCAGCTGGGTGGGTGAGGGGATGAATGTGAGTGATAGTAATAAATGAGCAGTTAACGTACAGACTCTGTGAGGACTAGTCCGTCTATCTCCAAGGTAAGTACCACACACTGAGGGTTCAAAGCTTTGTACGAGTCTGTAAACTGTCAAAAAAGTCTCATAATTAACATAAATCATAATTACTAATTACCTGCTGTCCACCATCTTTCACCAGATGAACAGCCTTGTACTCGTACTCTATACCTTTTAGCGCAAGAGCTGCACTGAACAAGATAACATTGAAACAGGGGCCGTGGGCTTGACCATGTCTAGGGGGTGGACCAGTAATTATTAGGTAGCTAGACTGTTAACCCTCTCACCAAATCTCACTCTCCAGGAGCAGGAGCTGGGGTCAAACAAGTGGAGGATGGGCTGGAGAGGGGTGAACGGGTGCATGTAGGGTCTATGTACGTCAGACCATGCTAGTACATGAATGTGTGTTTACTATTGACTGATCATGAGCATTTATAGTTCTTACTAGATTCTAGTTGTAAACTATTGATACATTCATTATACCCTGATAGTTTAAGCGGCCATCTTCTATGTCTCTCACACCTTCCTTGCAGTGTCACTGTGGATTTCAAGAGGTGTTCCAAGGATCTCTAACCTATCTTTAGAGCTTTATTGCTGACTCAATGAACAATCATGATCACGATTAGTTTCCTTACATTCTTGATTTTGTTCACAATTGACTCACATTCACAACATCACAACATATTAAAACCTTAAAATGTCAAAAATAATAATATATGGACAGTCAGTATAGTCAGTCACTAGTTATGTCTTTGGAGGTGTGTCCGGCTGGTTGTCAGGGTGTGACTTGTGATAGGCCTCCAGAGTCTCCAAGGCAGAGCACACTCTAGTGATGGTCGGGTACACACTCATCTCAACTTTGAATCTAGCTAGGGGAGGGGGGGGGGGTGAGGTGAAAAGGATAAAATAAAAGGTTGTGTAAAGCAGCTAGCAGATACTATTCATAGATGGTAGCAATTGAAATATTGGAGCTATAGCTATAGATCTACATCGATCACTATAGAATCCAAGTGCAAGGAATATTGAATTTCGTGTACATAATTACCTGTTAGCATTGTAGAGCTGTGGTACTAGACAGAGGTCAGCCATCGTCACCTGAGAGAGGTGCTACATGTAGTCGTTGGTTACTAATATACAGACTCACCTCATCCCCCACACAGTACTTCCCTGCCGTTTTCTGAAGCACCAGCTCCAAACCTGTGAAAATGATGAACACTACTTTAGAAAGAAATCCTACTACACAGAAATAGTATAGCGTATGGTATAACCTATCACAACCAAATACACAAGCTGCAACTGTTCCTAGAAATTGCTTAACCAGTATTACATTATAGCGAGGTGAGACGACAAAGTTACAAAAAGGACTACAAGGACCTTTTGAAATAAGAGCAAACCATTTATCAACATGCAAGCAATTGTATACATTAGAGAACCACCATACTGTCAAATCCTTTGGTGATCCAGTGCTTGCCCCACTCAAATTTCTTTTCATCCCCAACATACTTGAGCACCCTCAGGTTCTGAAATTGCAAATCCAATATAAACAGCAGGAGCAGATTATTTTACACCTGTATTGGCTGAATCCCAGCAGCAATGTTGTTGGATATCGACCTGACATGAGAAATGAATATCGATCATTAAATAATGTAAGACAACAGTATACATTCCAATGAATGGTCACCTCACCCGTGCTCTCTTGGCAGGGTCTCCGTGGGGAACGAGGTACGGTGGGCCTCTCGTCTCATCAAGGTACTCGATAATGGCCAGCTGGGTGGGTGAGGGGATGAACGTGATATAGTATAAATGAGCAGTTAACGTACAGACTCTGTGAGGACTAGTCCGTCTATCTCCAAGGTAGGCACCACACACTGAGGGTTCAAAGCTTTGTAGGAGTCTGCAAACTGAACGATAATGAAAAATCAACAAACACAGACGTCTAAATTTGTTTGGATGATCGTAAACACACCTGTTGTCCGCCATCTTGTACCAGATGAACAGGTTTGTACTCGTACTCGATACCTTTCAGTGCAAGAGCTGCAAGCGCAAGAAGACGTACACAAATATCAATGGACGACTGAGTTAATTAGCAACGAATATACTACGGATCTCACCAAATCTCACTCTCCAGGAGCAGGAGCTTCTGTAGTAAGAGTGGAGGATGGGCTGCATGAGGGGGTGGGGTGCATGAGGTTGCTGTCAAAGACAGAGGATATATTCTACAGTGCAGTCATAGATACTATAAGTAATTTATAATATCTATGATGCAGTGTTGGCCTGGGTGGATGAGGCGTGCCAAAGGTAGCTGTGGGTTCCTAGCTTATGGATGAACTTGGTTTTTACTTGTTAACTCACAGTTTCAGCTGCCATCTCTTCAGAAGTGCCTAGGCGCCTCTCAACAGCAAAAGGGTCTTGTTCAAGTTATGAAATGTTTGCTCCTTACGTTGTAATAAAAAAAAATTGGGTTTCAGATTGTGTGCGGCTAGTCAACGAGACGGGCTAAAGTAGCCACATGGCTGTAAATAGACCCTGCCACACCTCTGTTTTCTGATCAGAAAGATAACTGAAAGTCATTTAGAGACCATCTATCAAGTCAAGCTTCAACACAGCCACAACCTCATACAAATCATTACCTACCCCCTAGCAACCATCTCTATGGCATCCCCTGAAGAGAGAGAGCCTCAGAGTGAAGACTATCACTCGAACTCGGATTCCCCTGTTACCAAGACTCCGGACCTGGGAGTACCGTCTTCCTCACATTACTGTGGTCGTCTCTATAGCTCTCCATTAAATGACTCAGATGTGGCCTACTATGTTGGACTGGCTGTCATCACTCTGGCGTCCATAGCAACTAGACTGTATAAAATAGACGAGCCGTACCATGTAGCGTAAGTCACCCTCACAATAAGTATTTGGAATTTGTTGATTGATATTCAGCTAGGCTGTGTAGAAAGGTTGTATTACTCAATTGAGACTATAGAATATTCCACAATGATTATATACCAGTAATGGTTCTGTATGGTTTATGGTTTGGTGATATATTTTCCACACACTTTCCACACACTTTCCACACACTTTAGGTGGGATGAGACCCACTTTGGTAAGCACGCCAGCTGGTACATTCAAGGAAGGTTCTTCTTTGATGTCCACCCTCCACTGGGAAAGGTGAGCCATGGTTTGCTTAGGGTAGTGGTGTGTGGAGCTTGTTGTAAATAGATGATTACGACAGGAAATGCCAATGATACTTTCATGATCAAGGTGATACTTTACCCATACATGTCTCCCCCTCTGAATCAACTGTCTGTCTGTACATGCTGTATGTATGCACAATTAGTGGCTTAACTCTTGTGAGAAGAATGTTACAGTACTGACAATTCCGTTCCCACATAATTTTATTATGAATATTCAAGTCTTGTTGCTGCTACACTTTCATAGTTTATCGTATGTAGCCCATAATTGTTTTTAATTCCTCTTGCTTGTAATTCTCACGCAATAGCTGGTCATAGTTATTGTAATGTGCCACTGCTATACTACATTGCCATAGCTACTACTGTATGTACTTTCTGGGCCAAACAGATTATGTAGTAATAATTATGTCTTTTTGTTGGCCTTACACTACACAACCAATCTTTACTCTTGCCCCCCTCTCCCCCACCACCAGTTGATTATAGCGGTAGCTGGAGTGCTCACTGGCTACAACGGTTCCTTTGAGTTTGAGGAGCCAGGGCAGCAGTACAAGGACACTCCTTACGTCGGCATGAGAGTGGTACGTGCATACACTCTGTGTACAGCATTAGAGCGTGTTTGAAACTATCTCTGAATATTGGTTTCACTGGTATGTTACTAGTTAGAGGCCGAGTATTTATAATACTCTCGTAGATTAGGTGATAACAAGGTGTGGGTGTAATCACTGCCGTAGGTTGAGTTTGGAATGTTGTAATCGTATATACCTATATTTATGTACATTTCTAAGTGATGTGTACGTAAGCATTGATCATAATACCTAAGTCTTCATAGTCACCACCGTATTTGTACTCCCCCTGTGCAGGCGTGTGCTGTGTTGGGCCTCCTAGTAGTGCCCCTAGGCTATCTCACAGTCTGGGAGCTGGTCCGCTCGACCACAGCTGCTCTATTGGCCGGTGTCATGCTTCTCTGTGAAACGGGCACTCTAGTACTCTCACAGTACATACTTTTAGACCCTCCATTGATCTTCTTTATCATGGCCGCCTCTTTCTGTACGGCAAGATTTATCAACTGTAGAAACGAGTGAGTCACTCTCTCTATCCTCTGTGCTAATTATTGACTGCTTGTCTTCTCTTGCTACTACAGACCATTTGATATGGAGTGGTGGTACTGGCTGTCACTCTCAGGGATGTTCATAGGATGTGCCTTCAGGTGAGCCCCGGTTCTTTTGCCTTAATTATTCATTGACCCTTTTTATGCATAAACTTTTAGGGAGAACCTTTTTGTTCATGTAAACATATGCTACACACTGATATTTTTTGTCTAAAGCTAGCCTTTCTTCCTTCTTTACGGCCTGTAATCAAGGCTAGTCCATTGTATTGTTTGTAATACTCCTTTTTCTCTGTTCTAGTGTAAAGTGGGTGGGGCTGTTTGTGATTGCTCTGGTTGGCCTGACGACACTCAAGGACCTCTGGGACCTCTGGGGAGACCTCACCCTTACAATGGTGAGTGGGTGCATGTCACTATCGTAGGAAGTCTAATGAATTTAGAGCGCCACAAATAGAACTGAGGAGGTTATGACTTCATGAGCTTTAGTTGATGCTTCATTTAAAGTGCCGGCCTCATATAAATTATAGGGGAAAATTGTTGATCACTGATTCTTATATGCCAAATCGAAGATGTTGAAGGTACTGGGGCAACAGTGTGATTATTAAAACTATTCTAGAATGGCGCCTTTATTATCAGTGTAAAAAGAGTGACCCGGCCATATTAAGTTTTGGTTTGGTACTGTATTGAGCGTAGTGCAGTGGCTGTAAGAAAGAGATGGCCTGCTAACCTGAAACACATGCTACGGAGACTTTGAGGGCTTATTTAACTTAGCTGCATTATAGAGGGTTAGTTAAGCCTCGGTTTGTCTCGTTTAGTCTTCTCGTTTTTTTGCTGCCTTCTATTTGTGTTTTGACTACTACTATGTGAGAAAATTAAGGCCTGAGAACGAGGCTAGTAGACCCCCAGTATAGTCAATATAGATTAAATCACTGGTAATAAAACAGTAAACATGTTTATTCTTGTTTCTGTATACATAAAGCTCTAAGTTGTTTGATAGTTTCACACTTGAATATAATCGTATTCCGGTTGCTGCTCATTTCTTGTTGGGCCCAGACCATCGTTCTTATAGTAGCCAGCTTCAATATTGGTTGCACTGTGCACAGGGTTCTGATTCATTTCAATGGGTGTGTCCACAGTCTCGTACTGGTGGGTGTGGTTAGCTTCAGTGTTCTTCCCGTAGACTATGTTAGCACGTGTTTGTATGGCTTCAAGGTCCGTAGTTGGTGTTTCAGTTGCACTCATACTGTACACGGGATTTTGATTCATTTCCATAACTTCTGTAACTTCTTGATCTGTATGGAGTTAAACCTATAGTGGTCAGACTAGTATACCGTATAGCGGGTATATTTTGAGGGTATAAATTTTCGCGGATGGACCATTACAAAGGATTTCGCGGATTTTATTTTCGTGGTCTGAGTTCCAGCCTTTTGGCGCATGCGCACATCAACATGCAGCTGTACCTCCACACCGTTAGCCTCGAATTCATAATACTGAACACGCCTACTATTATAAATTTTCGTGGGTATAAATTTTCGCGGTACAGGCTCAATCCGCGAAAACCGCGAACATTTATACCCTCGAAATATACCTGCTATACAGTATGTGATCATAGTTTGAGCAGTGATATATGTATATATATACTCGTGTATTTTTTTGGGTCAATGACAATTTCTGAAGCCATTATGTAGCAAGTGCATAGCTAGTGCATGTGTCTAGTGCTTCACCTGTAGTAGTAGCAGTACTGATGTCATGGTTACCACTCTTTCTGATACGGACTGTAAGTAGGATGAGGAGCACGGCCATTACTAGAATGATGAGCAGCAAAACTCCACCCACTCCTCCAGCGATACCACCCACCACTCCCACACTTAGTGAAGAGTCTGTAGTAGAAATAAGTACACTCTGTGTAGACTATAGTATTGTATAGCACTCACCAGGTTCACAGTTACTGCCAGTGAATCCAGACAGACAGGTGGTACATCTTGTGGATATGTTTCGTCCAGATAAACACACTGTACAGTCACTGCTGCTATCATATCCAGGCAGACAAGTAGAGCAGCTGGAGCTGAGATCACGATTACTTATGCATTCAGAGCAATTTATGTTAGGGTCAAAGTTAGTGGCCAAGCATGTTTGACAGAGTGTTGTTGGGTCTCCTCCTGGTAGAGCACACACACTGCAGTCTGTATCAGTGAACCTATCTGGTTGTAGGCAGAGGGAGCAGTTGGTGACTGGGTCTCTGTTGGGTAGGCAACTAGTACAGTCCAAGGTGATGTCCCAGCCTGGTAGACACTGGGTGCAGTTGGTAGAGGGATCTCTGTTGGGTAGACACTGAGTGCAGTCGGTAGAGGGATCTCTGTTGGGTAGGCACTGGATGCAATTTGTTAGTGTAGCAAATACGTTAAGACAGGCTGTGCAGTTAGTAGTTGGGTCATAGTTGGTCTGTACACAAGTGGAGCAGTCTGTAGTAATATCCAGGTTGTAGAGGCAGTCGCTGCAGGCTACAAGAGGTGAAGGGTCTAATCGGTTATCAGTACATGTTAGAGTGCCATCAGCTTGACATGTTGCCACTCGTGGATTGTTCTGAGGTGTGGTGGTACAGTCAGGTCCACAGAAACCAGGAGAGCACTCGACTCTGAAACTCATGGTCATGTCGAATATGTTGTGGTATCCAGTGAACGTCATCTCCTCTGTGAAGTCCGCTCCAAGTTGGAGGTTGCCCAGGTTAATCAACAGACTGTCTATTATGTTTGGGAGTCTAGTATCAATGGCTTCAATGAAGAACTGAATTTGTCCCTGTATACAACATATATTGCATGTATAGTGGGAAATTTTCGTGAGGTGCACAATTTCGCTTTTTTAGGGCAGAGCAGTTATCAAAACTGGCGTTAACTCCCATGCACGGATATTTCACATGCAAAGCTATTGGTGAGTGTGGTTTCCAAATACTGAAAATTTGCACCTGCGAAAATTTCCCATTTACGGTATTAGTTAAAAACGTGTAATTTGATAGGTGAAATGAAAATCAACTTACTGTCCAGAAAGGAAAATTTGTTTTTGAAACAAGTAGAGGATTGGGTGTTACTCCCAGTAGTGCTGTTAGACCTTGACCGAATGCTGTGCTCATTTCACTGAATGGCAAGTACTTGGGGATATTGAACAGTCTGTGAAGAAGTAGGGAGGGTTGGCAGCATTTTGTGTAGTGACAGGTCTTGTCTCCAGTGATGCACCGAATAGTCTGATGGTCCAACGGAACCTGGTGTCACATCTCTCCTCTCCTGTGTTGTCACAGTTGATGTTTCTGAGTGGTAGATCATCACAGCACACTGGTACTAGCAGGTCAGCACTTGTCACACTACTCAGTGAAACAGCACATTCAGCACACAGTCCGGTTGGGTTGGTGTAGTTGACCAAGTTGACTGTCAGTATGAACTCAGCTTTCACCTGTATAGCCAGTGTTGACTAACAGTGAATTATGATAGTTATAGAGGTGCATGCATATATACCTATAGTGCACATCCTCAAATATAGTTCATGCAGGTAGAGAAGACTCTATACACTAATATGCTGTTCGTATATAACTCACCGATGGGAAACTTGTACACACACAGACTGCCAAACTCCAAAGTAGTACAACCTTAGCCTTCATGTTGAGCTGTGTTGAGTTGAACTTTCAGGAATGTTAATAATTATGTGACATCACTAACCAGAAAATGTGTGTAACTAGTGTTCAAGCTGGCGCTGTGCTAATGCCTCTCGCCATGTTTTTGCTTTCGCTCACAAGTATTAGAAAGGTTAATAATTTGCAATAATTATGATTTCAAATTGACAGAATAGGTGTTAGCAATTGATTAAACACAGTAACGAATAATATAAATTGAGTAATTATCAGAAAAGGTTGGTTTGTGGCTTACCTGGACATCAACAAAGCTGATTCTCTGCAAAATGGATTCTCTTACACGTGGTATTAAGCGCGCATGCGCATTAGATCTACATCCAGGAATAGGGGTGTGTCTGAAGTTCAATCAATAATGGCTACTAAAATAGCTAGCTTCTTTAGCAGCTCTTTCTAACTCTTGTTGCCAACAAAAAGCTAGCGCTTAAGTGCAAGGCTAACTCATAAGTTGAATAGAAAGTTTGTGCGAACAGATGATGCTATGAAAGATTCTGAAGAGACTGCAACAGCCTTCAATGTGAGTCAAACTAGCCATAACTCGAGAAAGAAGCTTTAGTTTGCTAATCCACGAATCAAAATCCAAGAGAACGTGGCTAGAAGCCTATAGAAGCTATTAGTTTTCGTCGCATTGTAACCGTTGAGCAGTTATAGCTGGAATACACACACACACAGACAGACAGACAGACACACACACACACAGTCAGCTTTACCGTATCCCTCGTGCGGCTACGCCTCGAGGCATAATAAGATAGTGTCTAAAGTAGGGTTTCAAATTTTGTTGCATGTTTTTCTGCACAAGTGATAGGAATGCGATCACATGCACGTACAGACAAAAACGATCACGGTAGTGCTAGAAATTAATGCGTGATACTAACTAATGCTATTTATGCCTTTGAGGCCTACAATCCTCATTGAAATCGCGGCATCAGGAAATAAGATAATTGCATCGCATAACATTTTTGCCTTATTTTATGCTTGCATAATTATACCGTATAATGCGAATTTTCAAGGCACTTATATTTCGTGGAATGGTCTCTAAAAGCATGTCGGTGCACAATGTTCGTGGAATGACTGCTTACCGGAAGCCATGCCTTTAATCCTTTGTACGTTATAGCAGATAATGTTAAAGAACAATTTTCGTGGATTTAATTCCCATGAAATCAGCGAAAATTTCGCACTATACGGTAATATATTTCCATGCAGCACTTACGATATATCATGACATAAAAAGTGGTGTAGTGTAATACGGGTAAATAAATGACACAAGATCAGTAATGACTGACTAGCTATATTCATTTTATATGTCCAGGCAATTTCTATTTCGCTATTAGCTTGTCTGTCCAATGTAATTATAATCTGTCAGATGGTGGTGGCTAATTAACCTCCACTGACCAGTATTGACATGTGGTTGTGATTGGCCCATTAGTGTGTGTTTACTATAGTCGCATCATGCATAATAGTCAGCTATTTTCAGCATTGGTAGTATTATAGTGTTATTATAGTTGCCTGTATACTGAATGGCCGATCATCACAGCACTGATACTAATTGCATGGTCAGCACTTGTCACTTGGTTCAATGTAGTCTCACATTCAGCACACAGTCCAGTTGGGTTGGTATATAAAGTTGACCGTTAGTAAAATCAGCTCTCACCTGTATTATATAGCAGGGTTTCATACAGAGGGGGGGGCCCTGGGATTTCCCACCCCCAGCCAAAATTCCCCCCCCCCCCTAGAAATCTGAAAAATTATGATGTCATAATAACAAAATGTATGGCTTTTCTCCTTAAAATGTCTACAATCTCAATAATCGAACTAGACTCGTAAATTTTATGGTTTAAAGCACACAAAAAACCCAAATTGCACCTCAGATAACCATTCCTCAAAAATTTTCCCGGGGAGGACCCCCAGACCCCCCTCAATTAAACGTTTTCCCATCTGTATGAAACCCTGTGTAGTCATTATTTTAACTGTACAGTTATTGGTAAATGTTATTATCGCATGGTAAACAGATGAGGTGCTTATAGTGCGTGTGTTCTTTCTAGTGCATGCATAGTATTGTCATTTTCAAGGTATTACGTAGTCATACACTAAAGATTGTTCATAAGGGTCTCCATTTTGCTCAGTTTGGTTGCCATGGTCTGCTGCTATGTTACTGTACACTAGATTAGGCTTCAGCTCAATACCACCAGTTGTGGTGCGCTGTCTCGTGTCAGGAGTGCCCGGTCTCACCCCATACACTGTATTCTCTACCACCTCAATGGCTGGATCTGTGTGGGAGGGGATATTCAGTACATGTATTGTATACACTAGCTTACACATCAATTGCTGACTTTACTGTACAGTAGTCACTGAATTGTGCCATGTACGTAAGTAGTTTATACATCTACAATGTATATAGGGAAGTGATTTCTTGTGGTGTTAATTAACAGTAGTTTGCTAATTAATTAACGTCAGGCCGGCATACCTATGTCAAATGAGTTTTCTTTTCCTCTTGTTTTGATGTA